>NC_055967.1:2400000-2734166 GCF_018492685.1 Alosa sapidissima
AGATGGCGTAATCGACTATCAAAATTTTAACCTCCACCGTCGTCCTGTACACAAGCAAAGAATGTTCAACTACCATCTGTTTCTTTTACTTAAAAAAGTTGTTGTAAACTATGCAGTTTAAACATATTTACATTGGTGTAAACATATTTAAAGATATCATCCATCATAAACGCTAATATCGATATATCGGCTAATAGGGCTATAATATCGGCACACCGATTTATCAGTCTGGCTCTACTAAAACCCATCATTAGGGACTCCTGATGAGGGAGAAAATATTTACAAGGTTTTTATACACAGAAATAACAATCATACTGTTTGAATATAAAAAACACAGTGTAAGTCTCCATGTTCCACGGTCAGTGAATGCAAACTAGCTTAGTGGTTCTCAAAACTGTGTTATCACATGCACTACGGGTTCTCGACTGTTGTAGAAAGAAATGGCTGATCTTTAATGCAATATCTACATTGCCCATTACCAGCAACCATTCATCCAATGTTCCAAAGGCACATTCTGTTTACTAATCTGATATCATTTTAAAAGGCTAACTGAGAAAACATTGGAGAACCCTTTTGCAATTATGTAAGCACATAATGTAATCTGAAAACTGCTGCCCTGCTTAAAAAAACAATGCAACTGATCTCAGCTGGTATTCTGTCTATAATGGAGTGGAATTTCTAAGTGATCCCAAACTTTTGACCGATAGTGTATGAGTGCCTTTACATACAATCAAGGTGTTCCTTGGAAATTCTACTTTTAATAGTGTGCTATTATCTTCACCAATCTGAGCTTGAAGGTGAGGCAGTCTTGGCACTCGTTCTGACTCATCTGCTGGCACAGCGACAGCAGGATAACTTGTTTCCTTTTCCTTGCATTTTCCCAAAGCTTTTGGAGGGGGGAGTGTATAAGAAAAGTGCTTTGGGTGATACCTAGATAAAGTGTTATAAATTATACAACACATTACATTCATAACATGTAACTTTGTGTACCTACATAAGTACAATATAAATGTATACATCAGAGACAAGAAATACTATTTTCTGACTGGCAAGGGGCTATCAAAAAAAGTTTAATAACCCTTCCATTTTACTGCTCTGGAAGCAGAAACTGTAATAGCCATAGTAAAAAAACGGTTGACTGAACAATATTATCCATGAATAAAGGAAGTAGCACAAACTAAACAAGCGGTCATCTTAAAAACTGAACCACATATTTCCTTTGTGTGCTAAACATGCATGCAGACATGCCTGAGTGGCAACCGGAGTATGAGTAGGATAACTGCCTTCTGGTGTCCCGTTATATGGAATTAATGAACTTGGAAGAGTAAACTCCTATCTGCTTTGCGTTATCGAGTTCTTTGCCTTCACCTTGTCCATTCATTTCTTATAAAGGGACAAGTAAATATCAGTTATCCCTTATGTAATTAGTTGTTGTATGATTTCTTATAGTCATCATATAGTATGATTTCTTAACAGTTATATGTAAATGGTAAATGCCTGATGGGTAGGTGCAACATTGCATATTTATTCTGGAGAAATGTAAAAGGTAAACCACAACTACACACAATCCCAGTAAAGAATATCCTCAATAAAACTGATCTGAGATGCATAATCATAAGTCTTGACATTAACTTATGGTATTGCAAAAACCTAAACATTCAGCAGTAAGTCCAAATTCAGTTATTCGTCTGTTCATTTGTGAAAAGTGGTAGCTTCTATCCTGAATCACACATCACATTTGCTTTTTTCTGTCTGACTGTATTTTAAGGTAAGGTCATTTAAGGTTAACACTGAAAGTATGTAACATTAACAGACAATTTGGACAAATGCTTTTGGATGGTCATGAATGGTATTTATAGTTGCATTCAGATCACTGGCATTACAATTGTATAAACATGTAAGAGTCAGTTTCATGTTAAAGCAGACCTTCACAGTTCCATGATTGTAGTGATAAAAGCAGTTTGATGCCACTGATGCCTTCAAAAGAACTACACACATATAAAACAAACTCATACAAAATAAATGTTGATGAAACTGTGGCCTTAAAACAACATGGATGTATCAATATTGTACGCTCCTGTGGAATGAGTGAATGTCCCCCAAAATTCAAGGCATTCAGCAGAATACATCAGACATACAGATAACCAAGAAGCATCAACGTAGATGAGGAAAAAGTTGACTCAGTCAGAAGATGATAAGCAGAGAAAGTCCGAATGGAGGCACCTTGGTCAGATCTCAAGATGGTCAGCAGTGTATGTTCGAAAAGTGAGGCAGTGCATCGTCTCAATTAAGGGTATACACTTTTTGCTCTCTGATCAGCAGTTGGCCAGGAGAATGTTGTGAGCCACATACTTAAGGATCCCGCCATGTCTGTACAACACCATGTCCATCTCATTTTCAAATAGAGCTGTCACTCTAAAGCTCTTGCCGGTGCTTGTCTGAAATGGAGCAAATAAACAAGTTAACAAGTTAATTTCTTTTACCCAAATGTCCTGCCTGTTAACCAAGATTTTGCAAGATTTCTCCAGCTATGAGGTTAACACACGGGGTGGACTGTACATGGGAATGCATCTCTTTTCTTAGTTCCGATTGTCTTTGTATATGTGTACTGTATACCACAGCCACATACCATTCGGTTTCACATGAAACTGTTACTACATTAAAACCTACAGTTAGTTGGGAGCAAGCAGCGAAGCTGCGAGGACCTCATTGTGTTTCTACGTTTTCCTATTATTATTATTATATGCAATGGGAGTCTATGGCAGCCCATAGAACCGTATGGTAAAAACTTGGGAAATTTGGCACACTGATTGGGGACGGTCCCATGATTCATGTCACCAAGTTTCATGTCGGCAACTCAAACCCTCTAGCGCCACCAACAGGCCAAAGTTGGACGTGCGTTCATGCACGTAACTTTTGACCTATTGGTCCGATTTTCAAAAGTCAGGTATTGTTGGAATCCTTGGACCAAGCCGAGTTCAATGCACCCTATGACGTCATTTTCCGCCATGATGGATTTTCCGCCATTTTGGATTTCATCAAAAACACTTAAAATGTATCAGGGGTCACATACTTTCTCTGATTCCCATCAAATTTGACACAGATCATCTTCAGACCAAGCCTCACAAAAGTTATCACTTTTTGTCTTCGGAAGTATTACCGTTCGCCTGTAAAAGCCAATCAAAATTTGCGGCAAAGCCGCCAAACAGGAAGTGAGCTCATATCTCAGCAACCCTTGCATGTATCAAAACCAAACTTAGTACATTGACTCATGACCCCATCAGGAGGACCCTCAAGAAATTGAGGTGACCTTTGACCTCTAGGGGGCGCTGTAATTCACAAACATGCCTTTTGGCCTGTAGCTGCTGCTGTGCTTAGAATTAAATTGTACTAGTGGTGTCTGGTAATACTGTGAAAGGTCCTT
Source organism: Alosa sapidissima (assembly GCF_018492685.1). Lineage (NCBI taxonomy): Eukaryota > Metazoa > Chordata > Actinopteri > Clupeiformes > Clupeidae > Alosa > Alosa sapidissima. The sequence goes on from NC_055967.1 coordinate 2,403,425, forward strand.
AGGTCAACTGAGGGCAACTTGTCACATCAATATAATTTATTCGGCCGCCATATTTGATTTGATCAAAAACACCAACAATTTCGCACAGGTCACAAATTTCATCTGATCTTCACCAAAATTGGCACAGACCATCTTCAGACCATGCCTTGTCACTTCATTTATTTCTGTAACAATTGATAGAAGCGTTCGCCCGTCACATCCAATCGAAATTTGTGGCGAAGCCGCCAAACAGGAAGTGAGCTCATCTCTCAGCAATCGTTGCATGTATCAAAACCAAACATGGACTCATGACCCCATCAGGTGAATGCCGAAGAAATTGTGACCTTTGACCTCTACTTTTGACGTGCTAGACGTGAAACTTGCTTTGACAGCTTATGGCCATACGTCTGATTGCAGCATTGAGCTAACAGCATTTCGTTGCCATGGTTACTCCGGCCTATCTGCTCATTGCTGCTTGCAGCTATATTTAACCCTTTAGGCGCCAGAGGTTTTTTTCCGAAACGATCAATTTTGACATCTTCATTTCAAAAGGCTATATCTTAAAAGTGATAAGAGATAGAGACTTTCTGTAAATTAGAGAAATATTAAGGATGACCCAAAGTGTATGTAGAGATTAAATGTTTATATCTAATTTGCATATTATGACGTCATATGGTGGCGGCCATCTTGGATTATAGAATTTTCATGAAAAGTTGCATGTTTGAATGATAAATGCACCACTTCTTTCCCCCCAAAATGTCCCTCACCTTCTGAATGCTATATTGCACAATACTGAATGCTCAGGTAAATAGTAAGTAGTGAACAAACTGTGTAAATCATTACTAATAAATGGCAGAAACAAACCAAATGCATGTAGCGGTAGACTGGCCTTTTGCTGTAGAGATTTTCCATTTACTACATACAGTAGGCACTCTGATTCCATGTATGGGGCACATATATATTATTCAGATGACACACAAACACAAGTAGACAAGACCTGTTTAGTTCAAAAGCTCATTTGCCACGGCAAGGCACAGATCAGGAGTGAGATGACGAGACAAGACAAGAGACAATGTTAGTATTTTTTTTCTTTTTGTTGATGTTTTTTTGTTTTTTTTCTTAGCTGACGAAGACACACACATCACAAGGACATGAACACACAAAAAGGAACACATAGTGTACTGTATGTCCTAAATGATCAGGGAAGTAGATAGCAAATCAACAGTGTAAATCATTACTAAATGGCTGACTTTTTTTTTTTTATGTAGCAGGCCTTTTGCTGTAGAGATAATGACTCCCTATCCCTATCCATACAGGGCCGGCATTCCCATCATCTTGTGATAGACTATGCATGACCTAATGTGTGTGTGTGTGTGTGTGTGTGTGGGAGAGGGAGAGAGCGTGTCACCACCTCCACCATGCGAGCAGCATGACCAGATCTGCCTCGCGCGCGCCGAGTGGAGAGAATTTGCGCAGCTCGGACTAGGCCTACTGTCATTCTCATTGCGACTCCCCACACTGCCACTACGTTCCCCCCTAACTGTCCTATGAGCACTTCGACCTCGTCTAACATACCCAGTGGCATTAGACAAAGGCTCCACCACGTTACTGTCGCCGCGATTGTGGAGAGGCACACGTTCAGAAGACAGAAGCTAGCGCTATGGATATTAGGCTACCTCCAGCCTCGTTCGCCACACCACTAACACCCTGCTAACTTCCCGATGAACACTCCGAACCTGTGAAACATTATTCCCACCAGTGACATTGGGCAAACGATTCAACGTTTGTGCTTGGTGTAAGCTAAACTATGGAGTAAACTCTCACTTTGTCCAGCTGCATCATTGCAAGGCAGGGACGCATCTGAAGCCTCACTAAACGAATCACCGTCATTTTCTGAAGGCAGATATTCCCCTTCAGAATCAGGGTCCGCGAATAGAAGACCCAACACTTCATTTCAGGTAAACTTTTTTGATGCCATTAGACGATAATCTAATGCAAATACTCGCTGACGTTGACAATATCGCTCTGACAAAGTGGCTCACACACACACTAGCTCCGGTATTTCATACACTGATTCAATGCGCTGTAGCTAGAAAGTTTTGTTTAAAGCGTGTCCTTTTTTCGACTCGGGGATGACGTATGACATGTCTGCCATCTAGTGGAGTGGAAGTCGAACGAAATATGACACCCTATTTGACTAAATCGGCCGTTTTATTCAGTACCGCATCTTGTCGACTATAGTCGCCTGTGGCGCCTAGAGGGTTAATTAATAAATTTACTATGAATGACTTAGGCCATATATCATTCCTGTGAGAAGTGATACATACCGGTGTATGTGTGTGCTACTGTGTGAGTGTAGGGTACATTTCAACATCCACATCTTAATTTTCAAACACATTCTCAATTTCAATGACTTCTGAATGAATCAAGTTCATTAACACTTCACACACAACTTACCTGGACTGTAAGTTCTTGCAGAGGTGTAAGATCCTCAGGTATTGATATGGTGAACCTTTCTTTTCCTGAGAGCTCTAGGGTGTCTGCACTTTCTCCTCTCGCAAACTGGAGAGGGGCAATGCCCATCCCAACCAGATGATTCTTGTGCATCTTCTCAAAACTTTCAGCTATCACTGCACATATTCCCTACAATAAAGCCAAAAGAATAGATTAATGCCACTAAACAGTTTTCTTTTTTAAACATGCTTTTGACTCCAATACAGATTTGTTACCAGGAGGTAGGGTCCCTTAGCTGCCCAGTCACGGGAGCTTCCTGACCCATAACTCTGTCCTGCCAGAATGATGAGAGGAATCCCATCTCTCTGATAACGCTCTGATGCCTCAAACACATCCAGCTGTAATGCAAAATCATAGAGTTTGTTCTTAGCAACTGTACTGGTCTGTTCTGAAGCACTGACAAAACATTAACATTTTGGTAATTAAACTATATACTTTATATATTCAATTTATTTTTCAATAAAATATGCATTAAAGGAACCGTATGTAAGATTGTGGCCAAAACTGGTACTGCAATCACTTTCAAATTACTGTAGAGCGGTGTATCCCCTCACCCTCCCCCCTGACTGGCAGAGCTGGCAACCCGGATGCCGAAACACTGACTTTGTGATTAGTAGATAGGTGGAGGGTGGCGCATCAGGCCAAAACACAACATGAAAACATCAACATCAGTTGAGGGCTGCAACTTCACTTTTTAAACGACAATATCCTGGCCGGACTAACTGTTGTCAGTGATATAAGTATTTGAAATGAACATGATTTCTTAATGTCCAGTGACATATCAGGGCCATTTTATGGTTAATTGAAATACATTTCTTACATACGGTTCCTTTAATTTAAATTAATAACAACATATGATGTAAAATATAGTGTTAAAACAAATAATGTAGAGATAGTTACAATGGTTTTGCTTAGGCAGACATGGTAGTTGCAATGTTAAATAAAGCGGTTTCTATGATGGTTTCTAGGGTAATCATGTTGGTTGCTATGGAAACTGACATAGATGCTTTATTTCAATGCTTGCTATGTTGGGTGTAGGTGGTGGTTTAATATAGTTGGCTGGAGGCATAGTTGATAACTGACAGTTGGGATGGCTGAACAGTTAAATAGTTGAGTAGTTCAAATAGTTAAATTATTTAACAGTGAATTATTGTAGTGAGGACTTTTATTTTGAAACAGTTGTGGGCAGAGGAAACAGTTGGCGGGAGTCATAGTTGATGACAACTGACAGTTGGAATGGCTTAAAGGTCCCATGTGTAAGAACTACTCCCATCTAGTGTTTAGGGTTTATATTGCAACCTAATAGAACTACAGTAGCCGTCGCACATCGAAAACATAACACCCAATTCACACCGAAGATCCGCATTGTGACGAAACCATCGCTGAAGGAGTTGCGGTGTGAATTAACGTTGTTGTCAGCCATCGCAAAGCATTTAACGTTATCATATCTAGTCGCAGCTCATTTCGTTGCGAATCTACCTAGATGATGGCCCTAGTTCTGGACTCCTAAATAGGTGTGTCAAAACATAAACCTTTCTCTTTTATCATTGCTTGTGTGTGATGCCAACGAAACACACTTTCGGACATGGAATAAATAATTCAATTTTGTCTGTTAACCGAGCTAGTTAGCTAACGTTAGCACAGTAAACTGAAAGTGAATTGGAATGGCTAGTGATGTTCGCTAGCTAGGTAGCAGCTAAGGACTTTGGTTAAACTTTGTTGCAAACTAACCTGAAATAACATACATTCAGCAACTTTGTGGTAGTCTGCTAGTTCTAGCAAAACTATGGTAGGTTAGTTTATCAACTGTCTCTGGGTCTAGACTAGAGCCTTTGAACAGGTGGCTGTGCACAAGAGCTTTGCTGAGACAGTGACAGATCACAAAAAAGTTATTTTTTCTTTATTTGTTTCGTTGGAAAATACAATGCCAATGTCGGAATGTTAGGAAGACATGTAGCTTGTAGAAAATGGGTTCATAACTTACATCGCTGAATGTAGGGAAATTCAGCAGATGAACCCAAGAAAGGTTTTCTTTGCATGTCAAAGACGGCGCTGTATTTCACAAATGTCCCTAGCCGGTCACCGTTATTTTAAAATGGCGCACGTAGATGGAGCGTTCATAAACGCTATGTATATGGAAATGCCGATTTCTAAGCCCATAGGTATGCTTCGAATAAGCCTATTTCACAGTGTCCAGGTGTCCGGCCTCGTTGATGTTGATGGGGCCACTGTGTAAATCAACTTCCTGTGGAAAAGCACCATCCCATAGACAGCAAAAGAAAAATCCACAGGAAAGACAAAAGCAGGAAGACGTTTTACCCTGCCAATTAAGGCATCATTAACATCAACGAGGCCGGACACCTGGACACTGTGAAATAGGCTAATTGGTGGTGGTGGTAATTAAACATGAATGAGGCCACATTTATGAATGGGAAGTGTTAATATAGCTAACAAACAACTGAAAACGTTTCACACTGTCCCTTTAACAGTGAAAAAGTTTAAATAGTTAAATTATTTAAGTAATGTTGCTAATTAGCTAGCTATGCTAACAGCGTGCTAACAGTGTTATGACTATGCTAACAATGTAAACAAGTTAACTGTCCTAACGATTGTGAGCAGTTATGCTAACAAATGTAACAATGCTAACTAGCTAACTGTATTAACTGTGTTATTTAGCTAACTTAGCTAATGTTTGCTAGCAGTTATGCTAACAATGCCTACTATGCTAATCAGGTTACTTAGCTAACTTAACTAATGTTTTCTAACATTTATGCTAACAATGCTATTAATTGCCAACCATGTTACTTAGCTAACTTAGCTAATGTTTGCTAGCAGTTATGCTAACAATGCTAATTATGCTTTTATATGACTTTTGAAACAGTTGTTGGCAGAGAAAACAGTTGAGCAGGATCTGCACCAAAGCCGCCAAATTTGCGACAAACAACGTCACTAAAACAGACAATAGATCAATGTACGGTGACAAATCTCATTTGTACTCTCCACCACTAGTTGGTAAACATCCAGAGCTTCGATTCAGTACGCGAGAAAACCACACGCACTTTTCCTCCATAACACGGAAGCAATGCGGGCCATAGTTTTGCACAAATTGAAGCAGAAATAAACCAAATGTTGAAAAAAAGTTCACGTGTGATTAAGTCTTGGGTCGGTTATTCACCTATTCTCATTCTGAAGGAGAATATCTGCCTTTTGGAAAATATGATCGATCGTCTATTGACAGTGATAGTCATGGTGCGTCTGTGAATTGAGGTGCGTCTTTGCGACAGTGTCCACTAAGCATACCATGCTTATTTCGACCCTCTGCCCAACATAGCTGGAGTGCCAGTACAGTGGTAATAGTGATGATAAGTGTCCGTAACGGACGTGGTACAGACAGCAGGGGTAGTAAAAATAGGGCTCTGAAGAACTACAAAGTCTCCTGGAATTGGAACTAATTTGACCAGGCTACTTTATTGTATAGTAGCATAGGGTTTGTGGTTATAGTAATAGTTTACTATTGTTGGTTTATACTGTATGTGACTGTTTTCCTGTTCATTTGTTATGTGGATGAAATTGTAACAATCTGCTTGTGAGTTTTTACAAAATATCACGGGAATCATGGGTTACAACTAATGAATTTGCTTCTTTTAAATTAATTCAGGAAGCCACAGGGATTGCAATAGATCTTAAGGTGACATATATTTCCCAGGCACACGATATCACATATACACCAACAAACAGTATTAATAGCACAACATCTAGCAAATCGTGCTGCCAGTTTAAATATTTATGCGCGCAGGCCACGCGCCTTGGCCAGCACGGTCTCAAAGTCTCTCAAACTCCACAGCAAAGCACATGACACGAACGAAACGGTCTTGATAATCCAAGGAAAAAGGGAAACAAAGTAATCCACAACGTTGGCGCCCAAAAGGAAAAAGTAGAAAATTAACCCCAGCGATAGAAAACAAAAAAAAAGGATCCTTCTCACCGGTATCGGATGTTTTTATCCACCACGAAGGAGGTTGGATTCACTTTGAACAGACCCAGGTCGTAAGTAAGGAAGCAATGTCCGATAAACGTTCTTCCGTGTAAGCTTAATTGTAACAGGTCTCTCGTAGGCTCCCTGCGTAAATTTCAAGCTCCTGGTTAGCGCACTTCCTCGCATTTTATTCTCTTCAAATTGGCGCATCATTCTCCTGACAAAACATTCCTAGTCAGCTGACGGGGTTTGACAGGTCGTCCTCATCAGCTGATCTAGCCCAACCACATAAACAAAGTCACGTTGATCAGTTTAAATGACCGTCACAGTGGTGCGCTACAGAGATCCAGGTAATGCATAAGAATTGTCCTTTTATGCTAGTAAACATTTCATAATTACCATGCATACAAAATAAAAAATTTCATAAACTTATGTGGTGATGCCACAAAATGACAAAAAAAAAATTAAGTAAAACTGCTCAGATATGTTTAGCATCCAGTATTTACTGAAATGTGCATATTTCGAGGTGGTTGCCATCCAGTGACGTCATAATATGCAAATTAGATGAGTAAATTTACCCCCTTCATAAACTTTTGTTCATACTCAATGATTTTCATTCACAGTAGGACTTTATCTCTGACCGCTTTCAAGCCATGGCCATTTTGATGTAAAAATCCAATGTTTTTTTAAACCCTGGTGCCTAAAGGGTTAAGAGAGCCAGATTGTATGCTTAACCCTTTGCAGTCCGCACGCTCTAATTTCGGTACCCCAGTACCGATGACGTTCAGTCTAATAACTCCGCCATAACCCAACCAATTTTATCAATGAAAACTTCCTCTAAAACGTCACATCATAGGCTTTCTGGCGATATGATTGGTTAAGGGATTTGTGGCGTGAATTTCTTGTACTACGTGAAGGTAAAATCAAGAGTTGACGTCTCCCTCCACTAGAGGAAAAACAGCAGGAAGCACTATGCATCGTTCATCTTGACGTTGTCTAAAAGAGACTACTGGATCATCTGAGGTAAAAACAAGTCTTTTTACGTTATTAGGGCCCGAGCACCGAAGGGCACAAGGCCCTATTGTTTTTGTAAGGATTATTATTATTAGGGCCCGAGCACCGACAATGCGCGAGGCCGGGACGGCCTTGCGCACCAAGAGGTGCGAAGCCCTATTGTTTTTGAAAGGATTATTATTAGGGCCCGAGCACCGAAGGGCGCAAGGCCCTATTGTTTTTGTAAGGATTATTATTATTATTATTATTATTATTATTAGGGCCCGAGCACCGAAGGGCGCAAGGCCCTATTGTTTTTGTAAGGATTATTATTATTATTAGGGCCCAAGCACCGAAGGGCGCAAGGCCCTATTGTTTTTGTAAGGATTATTATTATTATTATTATTAGGGCCCGAGCACCGAAGGGCGCAAGGCCCTATTGTTTTTGTAAGGATTATTATTAGGGCCCGAGCACCGAAGGGCGCAAGGCCCTATTGTTTTTGTAAGGATTATTATTATTATTATTATTATATTAACTTTGTCTCAGAGCGTTTTCCTTTGTTGAGGTGGTTAAGATGGGTGAAAAGTCTTGAAATTTGGCACACACATCAGGTGTCACGCAAAGCAAAGAGCTGAGACCTGAAAGCAAAGAGCTTGGCCCCGGGAGTGGCCCAGGGACTCAGTAGCGCCCCCTTAGGTGATTGAGGCAGTGGTTGGCACATACTTTCAGCTAGAGGCATCAAATTAGGTAGGTGTGTGTATCTCCCCAAGATGAACAACTTTCGTCTGTACAATGCATTAGCCACGCCCAACAGGAAGTGAGGTATTTGGGATTTTGTGCGGACTAAAATGTGATGAATTGTGATGCCAAAAGAGGTGTTTCCCATCGGTGAAAACGCATGAAATTTGGCACACACATCAAGTGATACAGTGAATAGACAGGGATAAAAGCTTGGCACCGGGCATTGCCCAGGAACTCCATAGTGCCCCCTTATGTCACTGTGACTTGTGGTTGGCATATAGTTTTAGATACACACACCAAATTTGGTGGATGTATGTAACTCCCAAAAACAAACAACTTTTGTATTAACATGCCATTAGCCACGCCCACAGGAAGTGAGGTAATTGAGATTTTGTGCGTTGTGGACATGATCAATTTTAACGTACTCCTCCTAGACGGTTGATCCGATTCATGTCAAAGTTGGTATACATGACGCCGAGATGTTCCTGATTATAAATTGTGAAGCTTTTTTTTGATATGTTGTAATTTGACGAAATGGCGAAATTATTAATTTTAATACCCTTCCACATAAACAATAAATGTGTCATAATTCACCATGCATGGCTTGAAATGTTAAATTTCACAGGTCATTGAAGACCATGTCAATGATAATATTCACAGGCCCATAATGCATGTTTGGCATAGCGCCACCAACTGGCAACAGAAAGAATGACAATTATACTGATGTCATATGATCAATTTGAACATACTCCTCCTAGAGGGTTTGTCAGATTCATTTGAAATTTGGCAAATATTATGCCAAGATGTCGCTGATGTTAAATTGTGAAGGGATTTTTGATATGTTATATATTTGATATGATTTTAATATCTCACCACATAAAGAGGAAATGTGTCATAAATCACAGTGCATTGAATGAATGGTCTGAAACTTCTCAGGTTAATAGAGATCATGATTATGATGATATCCAGACACCCAATGGGCCTGCCTGGCATAGCGCCACCACCTGGCCAAGCAGGAAAAAAACTTCTCAGGTTAATAGATATTATAATTATGATGATATTCAGAGACCCTATGGGCCTGCCAGGCATAGTGCCACCACCTGGCCAAGCAGGAAAATGTGTGAAAATATTGGATATAATTATTGTGATGATATTCACATGTGTAATTCACATGCCTAATATAGCACCACCATCTGGCAAAAAAGTGTATCAGAATTGTTCTTTGCTTAAAATTAATAATCTGAAATTTCTCAGGTTAATATATATTATGATTATGATGACACACAATGGGCCTGCCTTGCATTGCGCCCCCACCTGGCCAAGCAAGTAAATGTGCCAGAAAATAACATGCAAAAACAAATAGCACACACATCAAATATGTACATTTTACAAATGCACCACGTTGGATTCTGAAATGTCACGGGTTGCGGCCCGCAGGTGCTCGGGCCCGCCATTGCCGCTTGCGGCTATATTTATTACTTGTTATCCATGTTATTACTTCAAAGTCATTTTTAAAAGTTATTTTTGCTGGTAATTACACAGTGTATGCATGGCCGTAACATAATGCGTGTGTGTCTTTAGTAAACTCACTATTTTTGAGGGGTTACTATATGTCAACCAATATTACAGACCTACTAGGACTGACACTTTAACGATTTGTTCTATTTTGAACAATGTTGCTTGCTTATCATGTGATGATACAGAAACTAGCTGAAAGTTATGTAACGTTAGGACCAGAAAAGGCTGTCTTTGTCCTTGATGAGTAGTCGCGATAAAGTTTACTCCCGTGCTTTATGACTGCCAACTTAATCAGTATTTTATTGTCAAATAAGTCATTCCGTCGACATATGTAGCACAATTTACAGTTGTTTGTAGACAAGTTGCTTAGCTTACTTAGCTAGAAACATCTGACATGAATGACAATGTTAATGTTACATTACCGACGTGAAGACTATGTTGATCACCGATGGTCTAACGTAAGGATTTTATTCATTGACTGCCGTTTTCATGAATGCATGACTGAAGATTTGTTATAAATGTGTCTATCAGGTTGGCTGCTAAGATTATAAGGTTTTTGGGTGGATAACTATGATGGGAGCTCATACACCCAAGCCTACAAAACATATTGATCTCAATGGTGTATTTTGCCCATGTTCAGGGTGGAAAATAAAAAAAGAAAGATTTGCATAAGACAAGTCAAATTGGTGTTTGTAAAAAGAAGGGATTATGGAGAATAAAGAAAAAATATTTAAAAAATCTTTGTATATTCCCACGAGGTGTTTGGGTGCTCTGAAAATGAGAACCAAAAAGATTTTTCAGACTTGTGAGGTCTGCTGTTCAGACCCTGAAGGGATTTCTTTTCTGTTCATTGTTTTTTGTAAGAGTGTTTCTACTTATCTCAGTAAGGGAAATAAATCAAGAGCCTATGTTGAGTACAAATGTCTTCTGAAGGCCTAAACAGAGCCCAGCCAAAAACTCCAATAAAATTTTTATCAACTTTGAGGGACAGCTATGACCATGCAGGATCATCCAGACCAAACGTAACAATTTTGCTACATACTATTCCTTATATACCAACATGCACAATTTGAGCCTCCTACATGGTTTAGTTCTTGTGCTTTGGGCTTGTGAACTTGTGAAAATCGACACCCCCCTCCCCCTGTAAAACTGGCTGTATCTTGGAAAGTATTGATCTTACATAAAAGTAATTTTACAGTGTGTCTCCTGGGTAGGTACACCTGGTAATTTTTTCAGAATTTTTTGACGTGGAATTACCCAATACCATTTACACCCCATTGTCTGCTAGGCTTAGATGGACACACACACACACACACCCACCCATGCCACAGCTGTGACAACGCACACACAACGGATCTGGTGTGAATGTGACGTTAGTGTATCACCTTATGTGTAGGGCAAATGATATCGATAATTATATATTGTATCGGATTATATGCTGAATGGTTGTTAAATGTATTGAATTTCTTCTAATGTTTTAATTGTTTATATATACGTGTGTGAATGTTAATATGAATTGATATTTTGTTCACCATCTTAAAGTATTTTGTTGATCTTTGTTATACTTGTCATTCTTGTAGTTCTAATAGTTACTGCTTGTTTGTAAACATATGTTTATGTTATTTACCTGAAGTTGTTGTTCCTGGTTATTTAATGAAATTGTTTAAGACTTTTCTAGATAAAATTATTTATTTTCCCTTTCGTAAACCTAACACATGTGCCAGTTGCCATCAGCTAGTCTGTATTTCAGCCTTTATCTGTCCTCCCAGTGGCGGTTCTAGAGATTTTTTCCTGGGGTGGCGAAGGGGTGGCATGAGGTTCCAGGAGGGGGGCCATGGACATTATTCAAAACTTAAAATTCTACGGATTTCATTGAATATTTTTTGTTCTCTACACTACATTACACGAGGTTGAAGGCAAATCGGAGATGTAGCTGGCGTTTTGGATGGTGTGGGTCTTAATATGTGAATTTCTTTCTCTGTGTAATCACTATACAGTCTGTGTAGTCTGTACTTCAATTATACAGTGTCAAAAAGCATTTCTAGGGGGGTTTGGAGGTATGTTAAAAAATGATCCCTCAAATGATGTCTTCTAGTGAGTTTTGAGGGAATATGGACAAATTTATATGGTATTGGAGTTGGTGTCTCTGTCTGTGTCTGTATTAGAAGGATAGGCAAAGTGTATGCTTTCTACCTGACATGGAACTTGACCAGACTCAGTGTTTCCCATACAATGACTAATCTGTGGCGGGGCGCCATGAAATCAAAATCGACCGCCACAGATTAATATTCTATGTTTAATTTAATTTAAATTAAATATAAGATAAAATCCTTGCGTTGCCATTGAGCTGCGCTTTTTACGCACGCAGCCTTTCCTTACCCCGCCCCGCTCTCTCTCGTAGCCTGCTGCCCCTCCTCTGCATGTGCATTTAACAAAATATTCACGATTGTTGAAGGATTGTTGTTGCCACATAGAAGCATTGTATAGAAGACGTCTTACTAAATTGCTATTAAATCCACTTATATGGACACTTCCTTTGTATCAGCAACCAATCGCGAAAGTTCAAAGGCGAGTCTACGCTGAGAACGGAATCTCATTGGCTGTCTTTCAAGGCTGTTTTCTCAAAATGAGTTTCCTCTCACACTCGGAGCTCAAAAACTCCACTTCAGAAGCACGTACATACACCAAACTTTCTAGACTTATGCCTAACTATATGTCGAAGATTTCTACAGAGGGGTTTGTTGATATATTATTCCTAGCCTGACTTACATGACATTTTATGCCTAAAAACATGGAAAAAAATCGTTTTTTTAGGGCTAGTGACATAATTTTATGATTTACAGGATAACAAAAGTAGATATTCATAAATCCCTCTGTAAATGTTTCCCCATCTAATATCTGAACACAATGAAAACATAATTTTGAACCTGGCTGTATCCAATGCTCAGGTTTCGTGCCTTAAAATGTATGCAAATTAGCGCATATTTAATTAAATAATGCCTAATTTGCATATGTAAACATTAAATTACAGCAAACTTGTAATGCATTTTTTCTCATATTAATGTAAGTAATCAACTGGGGAAGTTGCATAGTGATATCTGCTTGTTAAAAATTTTACCCTATTCACCTGTAGTGTCTCGCCTTAAAGCCTGAGACAGACAGTTGCTGCAGGTGGCCTGGTCCTTTAAAAGACCTACAGTACGTTACAAAGTTTGAATGAAGTTTCTAAGTTAAACGGGTCAAGCTGAATTGCACGCAGAAAAAGTGGTAAGCGGAATAATAATAAGAAGCCTAGGTAGACCAGTACAGTGCATTTTTATGCACTGTAATAAAAAGAAGACTTAGGATAACAGAACAGTGCATTTTCATGCACTGAAATAAAGCAATAGAAAATGGGGTATCTGCATATCTCTCTAACATGTAACCAACCATATAAAAGTCACTATTTTGAATGATGAGCAAAGTGCAGTATTAAGTCTGTCTGAAACCAACTTAATAACTAGGCGAAACCAATTTGCTAATTTATCACCATGGCCTAGATCTTAACCGTAAACATTGCAAACAGTTAAGTGCTCCTACAAGCCACATGTTTTAGTTTATGAACTTTGCCCGCCATTTCAATTAAGGCCCATAGTTTCTCACAGCAATCTGTGAGATTCTTCAGTGGTAGGCAAAGCTACTCAAAATAATTCCACAATCCCCAAAATTTACAACAGCTCTATATCGTTACACTATTCCCCTTTACAGAACTGTTAATTGCAAATGTAACACTGTGCTGCCCCAACAACTTACCGTCTGTCCAGTTGGAATGTGCAGAGTCTTGGGACCAGGTTTGCCAATGAAACGGTTCTGTAGCTTCATGCTTGCAAACGTACCACGAGTCATCACCGCATCATTTCCTCTACGAGCCCCATAGGAGTTGAATTCCCGTGGTGTGAGGCTGCAATGTACAATAACATGGTAGTGATTTCTCAAAATTATGTGTAGTTGTACCCATGGACTGAAAACAGAATGCTTTTCATTTCAGTTCGTTCTGAGCAATACATTTTTTTTTTCCTGTTCCAGTGTTCCAAGGCCGCTAAATGGTAACTGGTTAGAATGTTATAGAAGAATGGTTAATAGCATTCCTTTAAAAATTACTTTGCCTTTACAAATTGATTTATGGCTGGTGGCACAATACTATAGGCTTTTTTTTGCCCAACAGCCTTAAAGCTGAAATGAATTTTTGAAGTCAGTGCCTTATTGACCTAGAAAAAGCCAAAGATGTATTTTTACAGAAATGCCAGGTTTCTGGCGAAGATTAGATTTTTACATGCAAATTAGGTTTCTGGCAAACAATTGCGGTTACTTTTGGAAATGTTGCAGCAATGCATTGAAAATATTGGGTTTCTAATGGTTAATGCAAATCAGTGAAGTATTCCTTTAAAGGAGAATTCCGGTGTGATATTGACCTAAAGTGTAAATAATTCAGTGGAAATGCATGGATTCCAGTTTCTTCCAGTAGCAGCAACTGGAATCCATGCATTTCCACTAAATTATTTTTGGAATCTGATCCCTTATCATACCTGTTCATTCTTACTCGTTGCTCGACTTATCGTGACTAAATTCAAGATGGCTGCAAACGCTAAACTTCGTGAAGATACTGTCTGTATAAATCGTCTTGTAAGTAAACTACCAGTGCTTTTTCAAAGTTCTCAATGTCTCGTTTTAAATGTCAGGGCCCTCGGAAGTCTACCAATGAAGTGTGGAGATACATTGAGCCTCGTAAATGGGTGTAAAACAGTGATTTATTTGCATGGCTAGCCCGATGCCGAAGCACCACTATTGAAAAAGCTGTTGGTAGCATCGGCTAACTAGCGCCAGATTTTGGAGTGCAGGGGACAAGCCGAGATGGGCTATGAGACATACGTTCACACTCGGTATCATGTTTCAATACACTTTAGGTCAATATCACACCGGAATTCTCCTTTAAATCAAAGCACATTGGGCAGTGGGCAGGTGAAAAATATTAAAATATAGGTTAATCGGAACAATAAATACTGTTATAAACTATCTAAAATTGAAAAATAGCGTTTTCACTCCAGAACAAATGAAATCCCTGGTCGTGCCTCTTGTCACAATGCTGTTATCTACATCACTCTGAAATACATCTGCATCTTACACTTTTGTTCTTATTGTTTTTTAAGAGTTTCATGTTATATTTTATTAATAATATATAATTACATATTCATAAAAGTGTTCAAAACAGGATCCACTCACCGTTTGCTTTGCAAATACTTTGCAGCAGCACTAATCCGAGCAATACTTCCAGCTGGGGAGATGTGATCTGTTGTCACATTGTCTCCTAAGAACAGCAGTGCATATGCATTCTCTATTGACTGGGGAGATGGGGTGTCTCTTATCTGGGCAGAAAAATTTTTCACTCATTTAGTATGAAATTAGACTTGACTTGAACAAACTTGGAACAAATTGGCATCTTTCTCATGTCAAATAATGCAATTAAAGGAAGCTCTAGGGTCTGTTTTTTGAATGATAATTAGTACACATTTTCAAAACAACATCAATTGGTGCAGTTTTAATTACAACAAGAATAAGCATTTACAATTGAATAGCATATAGCACAGCCTTGTTGGCTAACCACAGCCACACTTAAACATCAGAACACAGCGAGCCATATTCAGGCCACGGTGTCGATGATGATGATTGGAGAGCCGAGTCAATCTCCAACTTGATGAGAAGCTACTGAACTGCACAATGAGCAGGCGAAAAAGAATCGGGAGATCCTAACAAACGCCTCATGTTTATTTTTTGTATTGATTTGTCTAGTTAAATGTTTTCCCTGTTTATTTCCGTTATTTTTGATAGTTTTCGTGTTATTCTTAGTCCTTTTTACTGCTTCTAAGTCAGCTGATGTCGTTGACGTTTGTCCATTGGGAGCTTGCGGACCTGCGAGCTGCCATGCCAACTGCAGACTAACGTTAACGCTGAAGAGCTGCAATCTCACAGAGCAACAAAGGGTCGCTGTTAAAAGTCCACCGAGTTGCAGATCTACAAGATCGCCCACAACTTCAGACTGTGCTTCCAGTGATCTCCAGACTGCAGTCTACAAAGGCCTAACGTTAACGTGATCTCCAGACTGATTTTGTTTCTTTATCACTTTCCCCCGAGACTGACTAACACCACATTTCTGTTTATTCGACATCACACCGACTTTCACTACACTTTTTACCTTTATTCCTAAACCTTAGTCTCTGTTAACTGTATTTAATAAATTAATTTATTATTATTTCAAAACTGTATGTTATAATAGTATAATCCTCATTATATTATATATTATATTATATAACTATAATCCCATTTTGTCATTATCAAACCTTCTCTTATGTGTGATGCGAGGTTGCTGAAGGGGAGATAAAAACACTTTCAGAAGAAGTTAAGAGATCTATGATTTCATTGTCTTGTTTACTTACCTTTTTTTAATCAAGGTGCCCAAAAGATTTTTGGATAATATTTTCTAAACATTTGATCCAAACCATATTATCATAAATGACCCAATGAGATCAATATGTGATATAGAAACCAGGGCTCCAAACCGGTTCAAGGAACGAAAACGAAAACCGAAAACGAACGGAATTTTACGGAATTTTACGAGGAGCAGAAACGGAAACGAAAACAAAATGGTCTTCAACTGTTCCGGAACAGAAACGTTATTCTGAAATCCACAAAACCGGTTAATAACGGGTTTTTTTCGTTCTCTATATATTTTATAAAATTTCACAAAAGCATATCCTATGTCAGGGAGACTATTTCCGGTTGTGCGAAAAACAAGCCCGCATCTACACTGTTAATGTAAGCTAACAAGCCGCTATGTAGCCAACTAGGCCTACCTATCCGTCTGCCACTTCGGATCTTAGGCCAGCTCGTAGCGTAGGCTACTGAAACTTATTTGGAAATTGTTTGTAGCCTATGCGTAATAGCCTATTTTGCCTGTCCACGCCTTGTCGTTTTAAAGTCGGGATTTGAAATGTTTGCGCAATTATAGCCTATTCTATGTAGAAGAGTTAAACGGAAAATTTGAGATAGGCCTTGTCAGCAACAGACAGGTTGGAAATTATAGCGCAAGCCTTTGAAGAAATCCATATGGATAAAACCAGGTAAGGAGTTTAGCACGTATCCAGAAATATTTTTGATAAGAAATTATTTATAGGCATAGGTTAGGCTTACAGTAAGTCTGTAGGCTATGGGATGGATAGCCCATCTGAATGTTTTTGGATGCCGCCTGTGATTTATTATTTTTGGGCATAGCTACGGTATAGGCTAAATCAAGGGGAAATAATGAGTACGTCTATTCTAAGGTAAAGTTCACAAAAATAGACTTGATAGGCCCGCCAAACACTGCCGGAACTTTAAGAACGAACGATATTTTGCGTTCCGAACCGGTTCAGGACCGATATGTTGGTGGCGGAACGCATGCAAGAACGAAAACGTTAAACATAGGCCTACCTGAACCGTTCGGAACGGAACGTTTGAAAAATAATTTCGTTTTCAAGCCCTGATAGAAACATTTCACAATTTGATATATACGACTAGAATACAGGGTTCCCGCGGATACTTAAAAAGTCTTAAATTGTCTGGGATGTCTTGAATTTTTGAAAGGGAGGTATTAAATTTGCGTATGGGACCGCCAGCGAGAGCAAGAGAGCGAGTGAAATGTCTTCATCCGGTTTTTCATTTAAAACGCAATTGTATACGTGACTATAAGGCAACGGGAGGAAGATGTTTTTCACGGGTGTGGTTAAAAGTGTGAAAACGGTAATAATATGTACAAATATGCCTGACGTTTTCGTGGTGTAGCCGAGGCCTGAGAGAGATACGCAGGTAGCCTACGTGAGTGGTAGAATGAGCGGGAGAAAGAGTTGGAATTTAGGACATAGCCTATGGATTTTAAAAGCCCTGTCCGGCGCAGCCATAAGCCGGACGCTCATTTGTCCTTTTTTGGAGTTGCGCTGGGTATCATGGTTTCACAAACTATGGACGCGGAGAATGCTGGTCAAATTATGCGCAGTGCTTCTGTCACCCGTCTGATAATTTGCTGCGAAGGAAGGAACCACGGACTGACAGAAAAAGAAAACAAACGTTTTCGCAATCAGGAGGAAATACTGTACATGTTAAGTTGATCTGTTTGCATCTTTCCAGCGTGTGTTGCTGGCCTAGCCTAGGGAAGAAAATATCTGTCTAAGTTATAATACCTGTAATATCTGTCAACAGCTTGCTTGCCAGCCTTTCCCAGTAGGCCTACTTCGCAAAAGTTGTGAAATATAGCTGCACTTTTTTTTTTTATGTCGGCGACTGGCTACATAAAAAAAAAAAAAAATGTGCGTTCATAATACGTGCGTGCTTGAGATGAAACCAGCAGTTTTCAGCAGGATCCGAGGAGGAGCTGTCTCTTAATTAATTTAAAACAAGTCAATGGTTTTACAATGTTTCAGTCAAGCTTTGGTTGGTTTAGATACAGGTATGCATAGGTATGCAAAATGTAAAGTCGTGGATTAACTTTAATTTGCTGTGCTGCATATGGGACAATAGATGCACATAGTAAATTATATAAAGTAGGCCTATTAAAATATTTAAATAGCTTAGTCTAACTTTGAAGGGAATCCAGTCCAGTGCACATGTCTTTGGCAAGTAGCATAGGATACTACAGACACAGGTGAAGAACAGTCAGCCTCAGCCAGTAAGCACAACCAGATATGTACAGCCAGCTTCAAAAGCAAGCAGCCCAGACCCTAAAATTGGGCATTTATAGCTGTGAAGGTAATTCACACACAATTATTTTTCTTTCGCCAAAATATATGTGGTAACTTCTGTAGACATCCAAAATGGGGTGGGGGTTAAAATTAGTAGGAAAAAAAAACTATTGCATAAAACAGTTTTAAGTTGTCGTATGTATTGTTTTGCCGTGGTATAGTCTTAATTTTTCCATTTAGAGGTCTTGAAAAGGTCTTAGAAGCAGGGCTAGAAAACGAAATAATTTTTCAAACGTTCCGTTCCGAACGGTTCAGGTAGGCCTATGTTTAACGTTTTCGTTCTTGCATGCGTTCCGCCACCAACATATCGGTCCTGAACCGGTTCGGAACGCAAAATATCGTTCGTTCTTAAAGTTCCGTTAGTGTTTGGCGGGCCTATCAAGTCTATTTTTGTGGACTTTACCTTAGAATAGACATACTCATTATTTCCCTTGATTTAGCCTATACCGTAGCTATGCCCAAAAATAATAAATCACAGGCGACATCCAAAAACATGAGATGGGCTATCCATCCCATAGCCTACAGATTTACTGTAGGCCTAACCTATGCCTATAAATAATTTCTTATCAAAAATATTTCTGGATACGTGCTAAACTCCTTACCTGGTTGTAGCCTTTTTTTAAGTTTTATCCATATGGAGATCTTTAAAGGCTTGCGCTATAATTCCAACCCTGTTTATAAACGAACCTTTCTGTTGCTGACAAGGCCTATCTCAAATTTCCCGTTTAACTCTTCTACATAGAATAGGCTATAATTGCACAAACATTTCAAATCCCGACTTTGAAACGACAAGGCGTGGACAGGCAAAATAGGCTATTACGCATAGGCTACAAACAATTTCCAAATCAGTTTCAGTAGCCTACGCTACGAGCTGGCCTAAGATCCGAAGTGGCAGACGGATAGGTTACATTACAACAGCAAGACAAAATATACACATTTGGACCAAAGGTCCATTTATTCGTTTTTTTTCTTTTCAAACTGCAGAAATCAAATTATTAGGCTGTTATATAGAGAACGAAAAAAAACGTTATTAACCGGTTTTGTGGATTTCAGAATAACGTTTCTGTTCCGGAACAGTTAAAGACCATTTTGTTTTCGTTTCCGTTTCCGCTCCTCGTAAAATTCCGTTCGTTTTCGGTTTTCGTTTCTTGAACCGGTTTGGAGCCCTGCTTAAAAGCCTTTAAATTTGCACTTGGAAAATGTGCAGATACCCTGGAATATGGAATAGAATAAAATAGAATAATACTTACTAATTTGTTGAAGAATGGAGGGCAGTGGACATAAGTTGATTTCGAATCCCAAGGGAACTGATCAGCATCTGAACATTCTATACTGTCCCAAAATGTGCTACCTTTCTGGAAAAGAGACAAGAATAATGTTTTTGGATAGCAATATCAGTACTGACTGAACACTATTTTGTCATGTCTCATCTTCTAATATTCAAAAAAACAAAAATTGTGCAATAAACTTCTTAACCAATCATCTCAAATCATAGCTTATGTTTCAGAACTACGGGGGAAGATTTCAGGAATAAAATCAGTCATTAGACTGAGATATAAGACAATTGGTCATCATTGAAATTTTGACAAAATTAGAACGGTCAGGCATTTAAGGGTTAATAGATGGATAGCAGATGGATCGCTGGATAAATGTGGAAAGATGGATACATGGATGGGTGGACGACTGAACACTATACTCCAGTGTCCATTTCCATAATTGACATGGTTATGGGATTTGGCAGACGCTTTTGTCCAAACCGACTTACAAATAAAACAATACAATAGTTAAATTAACAGTGAACAGTTTTAAAAAGTTGGTAAGTCTACTGGGACCGTTGCAGCCACCCCACGTTTTGGGACATGCTCCACTGGATAAGATGGTGTTGAGGGAAGAATGTGGCAGGAGACGACACACGTACAAAAATATAGTCATTTATTGTCCACAAAAGAGGAGGAAGCACAGCAGAAGTCCAGACATAAAAATACAGGGATCTTCAGTATGTATATTCTAGTGAACATCTAAACTCACCATTAAACTAGGCAACCGATTCACAGGCTTTCTAGGCACCCAATCCAAACAAGGCAACCTTGCATAACTCTGGACCATACTTTATCCCCTTGCCTCACAGCAAGCAAGATTAACATTATAAACTTCAATTTACTTCCAAACAAACTCTAAACTTCCCAGAGTCCCTGGAGCTCCAGCTCGTCCCTCTGTCTTCCGTTGTCTCTAGTGATGACATTTAAAGCGAGGCTTCGAGACTTGTGTTGAGCAAAAAGGGGCGTGCCTGATGAAGCCCCGGTTTAAGGCTTGTGCCGTTTCCAATAAAACCATGTGACTTGCATTGAGCTCAATGAGGATCAAACCAGCTAATAGGCTAACTGAAATAACACCATGCCAATCTCTAGGTATGGTGAAGGGTATGTGATGATGTGGGGCTATTTTAATTCCAAAGGCTTTATCAGGATGCATAGTATCCTGGATCCATGAAATAACTGGCCTTTAAAAATAAAAACCTCCCTTCCTCTATGGAAATTTAACATAGGAGTGCCAATACTTATGACCCCTGTATTTTAAGGAAGAACATTTATTTATTTATGATAAATTATTCATTCACAAAGAAAATTGGGGTCCTTAAAGGTTCGATATTTCCTTATTTTTTTACTTAAAAGGCATTAAGATCATGTTCCAAAAGATTCCTCTTTTTAGTCAACTTTAGCATGGGTGCCAACACCTTTGACCATCACTGTAAGAAGTCAGACTTGCTTGAAGACCACTTTCTCCAAAACCTTTGATAAGAAAGGAAGAAGGGAGACAGGTCTGTAGTTCTTCATATCAGTTGGATTAAGTGTATGTTTCTTTAACATAGGCGTAAGCCTTGCCTGTTTGAAAGAAGAAGGAACTATTCCAGAACTGACATTAACAAATTACTTCGTTTACACACATCACATCTGCATGTGCATAACTGCAAATGGGCAATAATCATTCCGCTTGGATGGAGTCTAATTAATAATAACGATCATATTTTACTAAAATAATACAGTAAAATAATCTATGAAGAATTCAGAATCATCTTAGATCATGACTGCACAACAAGCTACAGGATCAGTGCAAACTCCCACAATCGCAAACCCTCTGCTATTCCTAACTGATAATCCACCTACGGCTGGGCGATATACCGAATTCATATACTGGATATATAACAGTTTGCTGTACGTGAGATACATTAAAGTGTTATATCGCAAATATCGACTATTTTGCAGTCATCATTTTTTTAAGCAGCAACACTTACTTTGCCGTTTTGTGTCCCCATCTCTCTTCCCCTCCCTTTCAGTAACAACGCACATCACACACTCACAAACCAATCCTGAACAATCTATTCAGATGAGGGGGTGACATCTGGCTGTAGACGAGAAGTAAACTTTCAGTTCAACAGCGGCAGTAGCATTTCTATCTATGGGTAGCTAATGTTCTATCTATGGGATAGGCTAGTGTTGTTCAACAATGAGCTAGGTTAATAATAATAATAATAATAATAATAATAAGTTTATTTTATATAGCGCCTTTCTCAAACCCAAGGTCGCTTTACATATTAGGAAGGCAGGGAAACACAATAACAAACAAACAAAACAATGCAACAAAGACAAGTTATCTGTATGGAGCTATGTGTTGGGTGTGGAGGAGAAGTGATCATTAAACAGAAAGGTCTTGAGATGTGCTTTGAAGAAAAGAAGAGAAGGACAGGCACGAAGAGGTTGGGGGAGGAAGTTCCAGAGTTTGGGGGCCAAGGCACGGAAGGACCTGCCACCCAGGGTGGAGAGTCTGGAGCGGGGGATAGCCAAGAGGTTTTGGTCAGAGGATCTGAGTGAGCGGGAAGGAGTGTAAGGGGTCAGGAGGTCGCAGATGTAAGGGGGGGGGGCAAGGTTGTGGAGGGCTTTGAAGGTGAGTAGTAGTACTTTGTATTTGATCCGGGACGGAACTGGTAGCCAATGGAGTTGATGGAGAATGGGGGTGATGTGTGCTGATCGTCTGGTATGGGTGAGGAGCCTGGCTGCAGAGTTTTGAATATATTGTAGTCTTTGAAGGGTTTCAGTGGGGAGACCAAGGAAAAGTGAGTTGCAGTAATCTAAACGGGACAATGAAAGAGTGAACCAAAGTCTGTGCATCACTATGCACAGGATGTGGATATGAGGATCAAAGCTAAGGGTGGAGTCAAGCTGAGGGTTAAGGGTGGAGTCAAGCTGAATGCCAAGGTTTTTAACAACAGGGGTGGAGTGGACAGATGAGCCATCAATGTTGAGAGTGAGACGGGGAGATTTGGAGAGGATGCTTTTAGGGCCAATCAGCAGAATTTTGGTTTTGTCTGTGTTGAGCTTGAGAAAATTGTTTCGCATCCATAATTTTAAGTCAGAGAGGCAGTCAGTGAGAGAGCGTGGTGGGGGGTCAGAGGGAGAGGGAGTGGTAAGATAGAGTTGGATGTCATCTGCATAGCAGTGGAAGTTGAGACCGTGGCTGCGAATAATCTGGCCAAGAGGGAGGATGTATATGAGAAAGAGGAGGGGCCCAAGTACAGAACCCTGGGGGACACCACGAGTGACAAGGGACTTGGAGGACTGATGTGGACCAAGTGTTACAAACTGCTTTCTGTTGGTGAGGTATGACTGACACCAATTGAGAGCTGTGCCAGAAACACCAATAGCAGACAGACGGGAGATTAGAACATTGTGGTTGATGGTATCGAAAGCAGCACTAAGGTCAAGGAAGATGAGAATGTTAAGTGAACCAGAGTCAGCAGACAGGAGGAGGTTGTTAATTATGCGTAGAAGGGCAGTCTCTGTACTGTGACATGAGCGGAAGCCAGATTGAAAGGGCTCATACAGGTCGTGGTGGTTAAGAAAGGTGTGTAGTTGTGTGGCCACCACTCTTTCCAGTACCTTGGCCAGGAAGGGGAGGTTGGAGATAGGTGATGTAAGGTCGGAGTCAGGTTTTTTGAAAATGGGTGTAACTGCAGCAGTCTTGAGGGCAGCAGGCACCACACCAGAGTTGAGGCAGGTGTTAACAATCAATGTAATGGGTTCAGATAGGGATGTGGAGCAGGCTTTAAGTAGAAGGGTGGGGGCAGGGTCAAGCCGACACGATGAGGAGTTGGACTTAGTAATGATGTCAGTGATGGTGAGGGAGTCAGTAGCGGTGAAATGAGAGAGCTGAGGGCCCAGAGAAGGAGGAGAAGAAAAGAGAGAGATAGTATTGGGGTTGAAGGAGTGGTAGATTTGGCTAATTTTATCATCAAAGAAGTGTAAGAAGGCCTGGCACTGCTCAGGGGTCTTAGGACAGGCAGTGACATGGGGTTTTAGGAGTTTGTCCACAGTCCTGAATAGGGTTTTTGGCCTGGACATGGAGGAGGTTATGAGTGATGAGTAGTAGTTTGAGCGGGCAGCATTGAGTGCATCCCTATATGTCTATATATATGTTCGGTGTAGAGCATGGAGTGAATTGTAAGGCCAGTTTTCTTGTATAGCTGTTCAAGACGGCGGCCAGCGGCCTTTAGTTGCTTCAGCTCAAGGGTGAACCAGGGGCATGTACGGTTTGCTGGTACAAGCCTAGTCCTGACAGGGGCTAAGCTATCAAGCAGGCTGGTCAGGGTGTCATTGTACATAGCAACCAGGTTATCCGCGGACGAGAGCTCATCCAGGTCAAACAGCGGCGAGGCCTGTATAGAGGCAGCAAGCATGCTGTGGTCAATTGATCTGATGTTACGACCTGTGATAGTTGTTTTCTCTGAGGAGGGAGGAGTGATCATATGAAAACGGCATTCAGCTTATGGTCAGAGACACCAGAGATGGAACCAGAGACAGAGATGTCATTCAGACCAGAAGAGCAGAGCGTGTGACCATGAGTGTGAGTGGGAAAGTCAACATGCTGTGTCAAACTAAAACAGTCCAATACAGAGTTAAACTCTGAGGTGTAAGAACAATTAGTATCCACATGAATGTTAAAATCCCCTAACATAATCATAGCAGAAGAAAGGGATGAAAGAACAGTGAGAAATTCATTGAATTCAGACAGAAAATGTGCAGATGGTTTTGGGAGGCGGTAGATTAGCAATAGTAAAAGTGGTAGGGTAGAGACAACCTTCACAGCAATATATTCAAAGGATGTCCCTTCAAATGGCCTAAGTTCTTTAATAGTCAGATCTGAGCGGTACACTACAGCCAACCCGCCCCCTCTCCCTACAGATCTGGGTTTGGATAAGTAGCAGTAGCCAGAGGGGGTCAGCAGGTTTAAATTAATGCAGTCACCGGGTTGTTGCCAGGTCTCTGAGAGACAAAACAGGTCAAATTTTTTGTCAATGATCAGATCGTTTATTAAGGCCGTTTTGTTTGTGATTGAGCGCGCATTTAGGTTGCCAATGTTAAAGTTCTGATGTGACGACGAGGCAGGAGGAGGCAGCCTAGGAGGGTGACTAAGGTTGTCAAAGTTAATTCCCCTGTTCCTTGGCCGTGGTCGTCGACGGTCGGGTGTGTATACAGTCGGGATTTGAGCATCGTGTCCATAGATGAGAGTCGGTCCTCTTTTGAAGCGATGAGCATAACGTGAACGACGAGTAATTCCAAGCGAGCAGCAGAGTTTATACAGCGTCGGGTCCAGGGGGGTGTGGCAGCGAAAAAGTTTAAGAGCAGCAGGGGTGTAAACAGGTTCCATTGCCAAGTTACAAAAAGCACACAGGCACAGCATAAAGTGAGCTGAGGTTAATAGATGGAAGCAGTTCTGATTTGGTTACACAAAACGAAAAATGAAACAAAATAGCAAGGGATTTTCAAATTAAACTTACAATGATATCCGTGCATTAGGCAGAAGGACTAGGCCTACTGTCTGTCTATGTGCACGTCTGACTGTTTCAAAACGACAGTGCAAATGCGCACATCTCACTCTCCACAAATGCTTTTCTCATGCTAAATGTTAGTCTAGCTTCCCTCCAGATTGATTTTTAAATTAAACTTGAGATCTGCGCATTGAGGCAGATTAGGTTAATGTCTATGAGTGCATCTGACTGTCTCAAAACGAAAACGCAACCGTGTCTTATTTATCAACCAACAACCGAACAACTAATTAGGGAAGCACGCACCACACCGTACCTTACCTTCTATCCGATGTAAGCCACCATCATTCATATGGAGACACATCAGTGACAGATTGAAACAAACTAAATTTATTTGGAAAGTTAACTAAAGCCATGAAGCCATGCAAAAAGAGAAGTTAGTTAACAGTTTATCCTGAAGAGTGGATAGGCAGAGGGGCCTTTCAAAGAAGGCAGGGAAAGAAGAAGAGAGAATGATAAAGCCAAATAACAGGCCATGATGAATGCTCTGCAAATAGGCCAAAATAAATCAATTGATGTACCCTATTTAGGTGTGTTGAAAGTTTTGCATGTACACTTTTCCCTTTGAGAAACCTTCATAGTAGGCTACTGGCAAGAATTCAAAACTACTTTCAGCCCTGCTTTTGCATGCAAATTTAAAATAAAAATCACATGTGAATAACCAAGAATGTTTTAATGCGGATATAATTGGCAGGGACTGGACTGGTATGATTTATCCTAGCCTACTGCATTATACTGACATCACAGGGTGAAAGTGAGAATTCATGAAGTCCATTTTGAGAAAAATTCAAAATATCGACATATATATCGTATATCATGAAATAGACTAAAAATATCGGGATATTATATTTTTTTTGCCATATCGCCCCGCCCTAAATCCACCTGAAACTCACCTCCATTCTAGTCCTGATATCCTTAAACATGCTAGAGATTACGGTTTCCTCTTCAATGTTCTGGACCTCTACCCGTGAAGGCCATACATCAGTCAGAAAGACTTCTTTCCCCTCAGAGTTCACCCCTGTAACGGAAACAAAACATTGACATTCAACAAACATAATTTCAGTTCATGGAACCACTCCAGTGCAATTGGACATGTTGTCTGCAATGCCTACGATAAAAGCCTTTAGCCCATTAACTGCTAGGTAAAACAAGTTCAGAGCAACCTAGTGCAACCTAGGGTCTAAGGACTGCACAAACAGTCCTTCTTATACCCTTTCTGTATACTTACAAAGTTAAAAACACTGTTTGTCTGCAAGGACCTTTCGCATAGTAACACAGAAGTAGAATTATATTTTGAGCTTAGTCAGTGGTTTAAAGTAGCAATATACTTTGACACACTCTCCCAAGGCTTTGCTATATGCTATTTCCTTGCACATTCTGGTCTTACACAAAACTACTCAGGTTAATGCAATTTTGGTACTAGTGCTGGGCGGTATACCGGTTCACACCGTGTACCGGTGTATATTTTCGTTATGATATGAATTTTTAATATACCGCCATACCGGTGTATTTGATTGCACAACGTTTGGAATGCTGCGCCGCGCGACAGTGTTTCAGACGGGGACTTTTTTCACACGCAGGCATGGTGCCACTGCCAGGCATAGTGAGGGTAAACACAAAACACCTTCACAAAACTTCAGTTTTTCCCCTGAAGTATGACCCTTAAGGCTCAATTTCAAAAAACAGAATACCTTAAATTGTTTCTTTAGTTAAGGAAAAACGTTAAGGGATACTGCATTGAAAGGGATTTACCGTCACGAAAATTCTATTGAGATTGTTCAACAGCTGTAACTAGCTGGCTAGTACGTGATGTCGTTAGTTAGCAACCCACTAAACACAGTGAAGTTTAATGATCTAAATCTTATCATTCATCTCACCTTAAGAATATTCGCTGAAATTATCCAGGTAGCAAGTAAAGCATGTTATAGACATGAACTGAGCAATACTAGCTGACTAGTTAGAAATGATCCTGACGGTCATCAGTGCACCAAAACGAACTTTTTTGTTAATGTTTTGCCTAGAGAACCGAACCGAAGCTCATGACAGGCTAACAAGACATCCACATGAAGTTAACGTTAGCCTACCACTAACGTCATGTAAACCACACAATAACAATAAGGCATGTTTCTGATAGGCAGAGTAAGCAAATTAGCAAAGAGGTTTTATTTTAAATTGTATAATTTTCAAAAAAGTATAATTATTGCAAGTTGCAATACTTTTTGTATTGGTTTTATACAAGATGTGAAATTTGCACAGTACAAGTTCTATATTTCGACTGCAATTGTCTTTGCATTCTGATTAGATTCTTCATTAGAATCATGAGTGGCTCTTTGTAAACAACATCATTTTGTGGGGCCATGCAAAACTGCATGTTGGAGTTATTCTACATCATGACAGTAAAATAGAGCATCCTTAGTCAATGTAGCAATTCCTCTCTCAACCTGTAGAAAATGCTGTGAACATCTATTTATGCATGAAAAAAAAACTACCGTCATATACCGTGAAACCGTAAGAATTTTGAAAAATACCGTGATATACATTTTGGGTCATACCGCCCAGCACTATTTGGTACTCAACAAAAGTTTTTACTCATCATCATTCCAAAAGTTGTTCTTAGACAGAACTATTTCTTTAAAACTGTTTGTGGCCAGGTTGTTTGGGGTCAATCATTTTCAGCTCCAAACCTTAAGTGGCAGTTTCTTTTGGAAGTCAGTGACCTATATCAAAGTCTATCCTTAACTTTGTCAGTAAGTATTTATTTCTATAGTGCATTTTTCATGCACAACGCACAACTGAAAGCGTTACACACAGAAATATATGGCTAAGTTTAACCAGGCGACAGTCCATGGACAATGATGGTGACACTCTTGGCGTGAACAACACATCTGGTAGTCTTGCTCTCCATCTGCAGGGCTCTGCACAGATCAGTCTGAAGTCATGACTCTTTGAGCATAGAAGCTGTAAAATTGCACATCAGTAGCTCGGTGGACCTCTCATGGTAATGTTTTACCAGAGTTCCAGTCTCAATCCAGACAGAACTCAGAACCTCGGTGGACTTGTGACTTGTAGCGAATTTCTCGCAGAGTAACATTAAGCTACAGCACTAAGTCCAGACACTGGAGGTGCAGCTAGCGCATCAGTTTATAGAAAGATGGATCTCTCAAAAAGCTATCGGTTCGCTTAGTACTTTAGCCCAATGGAGAAACATGTTACAGACAGGTACCAGCCAACTGATGATTAAAAATGTTAAGACTAAGACAAAAACTAACAAAAATTCTGTCAATACAAGGTGAATGTTTAATTAAATGAGTAAATACAAAAATAGAACAAAACATTACATAAACTTATGAAAATCATAAAACAAAAGCAGCGTGCCCGACAGAGCAGTGGGACTCGCCTGTGTTCCCATATTGTAAAAGAGCCATCATAAATATGGCCCTAATAATAACAATAATAACAATACGTTATACAGCACTTTTCTAAAACCAAGTTACAACATGCTTTACAAATGCAAAATAAAACAAACACAGACATAAAATCATCAGTTTTCAAAAGAAAACCAGCATTAACAATTAGGTCTATAAAAGCAATAGAGTGAAATATACTGGTATCAAAGTAATCAACTATTAAAAACATTCAGATGAGGATAGAAACCAATACTCAGGAAGTAAAGCTTTACTCCTCCTCAGGAAGTAAAGCTGACTGTCCTTTCCAAAAGCATCTATGTTGGCTGACCAGTCTAGTTTACTGTCCATGTATCCCCAGGTACTTATACAGTATGTGCTGACCACCTCCACATTGACCCCTTCAATGGAGACTGGCAGCATTGGAGGCTTAGATCTCTTGAAATCCACCACCATATCCTTGGTCTTTGTTGCGTTCAACTGCAGATGGTTGAGCCTGCACGATTGCACAAAGTCATCCACCAGGTTCATGTATTCGTCTTCCTGTCCATCCCTAATACATCCCACAATTGCAGAGTTGTAGCTAAAGTCAGACGTGTACAGAGTGAACAGGAACAGTGAAAGCACAGTCCCCTGAGGTGTTCCAGTGCTGCTGATCAGTGCACAGTTTCTGAAAGGTAGTCCTTCAGCCAGCAAACTGTGGTCTCTCCGTCACGTAGTCTGTGATCCAGGATACCAGGTGAGCAATGAGCAT
The DNA here is from genome assembly GCF_018492685.1 of Alosa sapidissima. Lineage (NCBI taxonomy): Eukaryota > Metazoa > Chordata > Actinopteri > Clupeiformes > Clupeidae > Alosa > Alosa sapidissima. The sequence goes on from NC_055967.1 coordinate 2,432,992, forward strand.
TAACCCCCATCCGCACAAGTTTGTCTCTCAATCTGACAGGCTGAATGATGTTAAAACCATATCGTCTGTGATGACCCCCTCCCCCACAATCCCCCAACATTCTATTTCATTTTTATAGATCAGATTGTTATGTAACATACTCATTATACATCATTTGAAAGCTTGGACTCTTGGGAATCAACACATGACAATCTTTTTCATGTAAAATATGTGTAGTGTTTTACATTGTCAGATTAATTTAACTATGTCTCAATTAAATGTAATCAAAAATGCCCTCCTCCCCCTCTGGTGCTTCCCTACCTTCTAGCTGCAGTGTACCGTGTAAACTTCAAATAATAGCCCAGGCTTTTATTTTTCCAAATCGCCAAACTGTACTGGCTAGTATTTGAGACAGGTGTCTATATGAGACAGACCTTTAATTCCCCTCACACAAAACCTTTTCTCTGCAAAGATGGAAAATATGATCAAATTCATTATTTCAAACACACTGAATGTCTACCCATATGACTAGGCTATCCGATGATAAGCTTCAATTACGGATCATCATTCATTCAGTGTTGGTGTTGTTCATTGAGTGAGATAAGATCAAAATAGCGGGGATAGCTGGGGCAGATGAAACACGTTTTAATCAAACGTAATTTACAAAGAGATCGTACCACACTGAAAGCTAATATTTTGTCACTAGCAATATGTCCTCTGTCAAAGACACAGGTGCAAGCTGCAGTTGCATTTTCAGCCCTGACCAAGACCGTTCAGGAATTATTAATGCAAAAGTGGGACGTGCATAATGTTTCATTCTCCCTCCTGGTCAGGACGAATGAAAAAGCATGAGAGAATGAAACATATAGTTTCTCCCGTATTTTGCTTGGCAAATTTGACAACAGTCAGCTTACATTCCAAATTATAGCTTACTTCTTTCTCTTTGTCACCATGGTACGCATTTAGAAAAAAGAATAACGTTTGTGAACCCTTTTGTTTTGCTGGTGGTTTAAGGCTTTGGGCTCGGATGATTGGAAAAGCATGCAGTGCATCCATCCAGGAACACATTTCACATTACACATTTCTTACATGTGCACATACATGCATTCATGACGCATTCATATACATATGCACTTAGCACTGATACATAACATTTCAGTAATCACGCATAGATTTGATTTCAGACATTATTGCTTAATTTAACAGCACATAATTGTCAAGTTGAGTGCACGGCACGCAGCTTTTCAATTGTGTTCTGGTACGTTTACGTTTGTTTAAGTTTGTTAACGTTGTTTATTTCATTTACCATGGCAAGATGGAGCAGAACATTCCGGCAGCTTAACAACACTTTGGCTGCGTTCATCTGCGTCTTTGCCACGGGGGATTGGAGGGAATGTTTAGTTTGTTTATTTTGTTTAGAAGTAATTGGTTATATTTTCCAATGTTTTTTATTTTTTGTAAGAGTAAATTGATTTTGATGGGACCCCTTTTAATAGTTATTGGTTTGATCAGTTTGTAAATAAGTTTCTTTTTTTCATTTGGTGGTTCATGTTGGAGGGTGAAATCTTCTGTTAAGTTTTTTGGGCACAGAAACTTTGTTTAAACCTGGAATAAATCCGATATTGTTGAACCCGCAATCCAGAGTCTACGTGTCCACTGTTCGATCCCTCACAATATTTATGTGCAAAAAGTCTTTCTTACCTAGAGGTTCTTTCTCAAAGTCAATACTGATTGTGCCAGCAATTGCATAAGCCACAACCAGAGGAGGTGAGGCGAGGTAGTTGGCTCGCACACAGTCACATAGACGGCCCTCAAAATTCCTGTTTCCTGACAGCACTCCACATGCAACCAAATCACCCTACAAAGAAATGCATGAAATGACTTCAATTCTCAATCATAATATTTAAACCTCAGACACTATAGAAAAGAATATGGTGACAGCAGTCTGAGATGAATGCAATGTACCTTGTTAATGGCATCGACAACAGTGTCTGGTAATGGTGCTGTGTTCCCTACACATGTGGCACATCCATATCCAATCACTTCAAATCTAGGGTAAAAGAGGCAAACGGAAGAGGTTATAATATCTATCAATATAATATCAGCAATTCAATATCACAGAGTGTGTAATCCTCACCCAAGCTGACTAAGGTATGGCAGCACGCCACTGACGTTCAGGTAGTGGGTCACCATACCATTCCCAGGGGCCAGGTTAGTTCTGATATAAGGTTTTACTACAAGACCTGCCTCCACAGCTTTTTTTGCCAATAAACCTGCCAACCAAAGACACCCAAAGACACACACACACACACACACACACACACACACACAGAACATAAGTGACGGTGATATCAACTAGAAAATGTCATTTCGAGGAAATTACCAGTGCATGAAAATGCTAAACATATATTAACATAAAATACAAAACAAACTTTTATTTGGAAACAGTTGTGGGCAGAGGAAACAGTTGGCGGGAGTCATAGTTGATGACAACTGACAGTTGAAATGGCTGAACAGTTAAATAGTTGAGTAGTTTAAATAGTTAATTATTTAATAGTGAATTATTGTAGGACATTTCATTTGAAACAGTTGTGGGCAGAGGATATAGTTGAACAGGATCTGTAGTCTTAAAGGGATATTCCACCATTTGGGGAATTACACTCATTTTTCACCTCCCCTTGAGTTAAACAGGACCATTCGAGAACCAATCAGGTCCGCGTGTTCGTGTTTGGAGGCGGGAGTTATAAAAAAGTCTGACCAAAATGGCGGAGACTACCTTAGCTGTAACACGAAAATTTGTATGTGATTAAAATGTTTCGAACACGAACATTGGTACTTGTATCAACACAAATTGTGGTTTATATGCCATACGAACTTAGTCAGGGCACATACACCGCTAAATAGACCATTTTATATGTTCGTTTAAACACTCAAACTTTTCAGCTAGCCAACAGTCCAACTGCTAGCATGTTCGGACATTGGATTTCAATTTAAGCCTAGCTAGACAGCTAGGCTACATGCTGCAACACAGGTATGAAATATATTATGTCTTATTGACCTTGTTGTTTCTATGAACATGATTTGTTGTTTATAGGCAACATCAACTTAGTCGAGGCATAAAGACCCCTGGATATCTTCATTAAGTAACTTAAACTTTTGAACTAGCTGATTAGCCTAATTAGCCCGCTTGCCACCACTGGCTAGACACTGCAGTCAAAAGGTTAGCTGTTTGGCAAGTCATGCCCCCGAGGCAAAATTTTGCTGGCCGAAATTCGCGAGGTGTTTCGCTGTGTGGAAACACGGTTATACTCGAGAGCGACTTATAGTCATGAACACAAGCTGAAAACCTTGCAGGGGTTGAATACTGACATGTTTCTTGAGTCTAGCTTACTTGCCATGAGCCAACAACACAGAGCAGGCAGGGTCCTGGTGAGCTCTTAGTGTCTAGGCTGTCTTAGGCACGTTTGACGTAGAACTGCAGCAACATACTAGGCAGGTGCTGAAGTGACAATAATGTAATGCCGACAATACAGAGTGGTCAGGGTGAGTTGAGCACACTTGACATTAGAGACTAAGACAAGACATGACACACACATGCTGGGCTCCAGTCACATGTGTGAAGTTGAAAGCACAGATCAGGCTACCAATACAGGCTATAAATGTGGGCAAAGGTATTGCACAAAGCCCAGCTTGCATGCTCTTCCAAGATGCTGCAACACAGCCTATAAGTGATCGGGGCCTGTAGCCTGATGTCTTTTATGCTGAAGCGATAGCCTCTACAAGTCAGTGTACGTTGACAGTGCATGGCCCTCAACTTGACCCTGAAACAGGCAAACAGTTCTCTCCAGGCATAAAGTGTGAGGTCCTGACTCACAACTGGTCCTGACTTTTGGACAGAAGGCAGGCAGCTCAATGACTGCTTCTAAAGTGTGAGGTCAACACTTTAAGTTGGTAGAAAGGATTTGGATACTGGAGCATGAGGGGCATAGAGACTCCTGCTGGCATTCTTTGATGCCGCCATATTCTGCCACTATAAAGTACCTGCTGTAAAACACTGTCTGTTTTGTGCAGGAATTGGGTAGATGGCATGTTTCATTGCGGTGTGTTTCATTATTTCCTGTCTCAGGAGCGCAAGGCACTACTGTGGGTAGAATTATTGTGGAAGGTAGGGGTGAATGAAATCATTTGGAGTACCTATGATTGTGCATGTTTGCCAATTGCTGAGTTAGTAGCAAGGTGTGCAAAGGTGTGTGCTTGCCAGAGCATTATGGACTACAGGCAAAGGCAAGAAATGCATGTGGGGTCAACTGAGGCAAAACTGGGGTAGACAGAGCTACCACACTGGGGGGGACGTCATGAGTAACAGCTGCCATTGCAAAAGTGTTAAAATTGTAAATGGCACGGCCCGCGCCTGAAAACATTAAGCCCTGCATAAGCCTTCTCAGGGAGCAATAGAGGGTCGGTTTCCTGCTGACCCTGTGTGGCTGGCGAGGTAGGCAACAACCACCTCCTCTACAGGCGGAAAACCAAGATTTATTCCTATCTATATTCTGAAGGCTTTTACAGCGAGATTTGTTTATATTATAGCTTGAATAATATAAAATGTTATCTTATGCCTAAATATCGATATTTAAAGACTACTGACAGCATTTTGATTTAATGAATGATGAACAGAGACATCCAAAATTATCCCTGCTTTTGTATATAATGTATAATATGCCCAATATAATATGCCTTGATTATGCACCCTCAAATAGCAATGTGTCGGCAATGCAAATAACTGAATAATAACTGAATATGGTGCGGTGGTAGTATAGTGGCTAAGGGACTGGGCTAGCCAGCAGTAGCCAGAAAAGTTGAGGGTTTAATTCCATATTCAGTATTTTTTCTGCGCATTTTCCGAACAAGATGACCTGACATTTGAATGGATGGCATGATAGTTGTTATGTTGTTAAAGTGACCAAAACTGGAAGCTCTCAGAAGTTCTTGGAATTTATTGTCTCAACTTCCTCTGTGTCCTGCAATGAGTTAAGAGGGAAGCTACATGTATCGAACACCACAACACCACAACAACACTTTTAGAAATTGGGCGGATCAGACCACCTGCTTTTCAGTAACGATGTTTGCTAAACCACTAGTCGCCTTGCTAGCTTGTTAGTTTGCCAGCAATACTGACTTAACCACAGTCAATGGAATTGCATTTGTTTCTGCAACGTGTGTGTTAATACAGGGATATTCAACCAGGGGTCCACGACCCCTAGGAGGTCCGCAGAGGTACTGCAGCGGGTCCCCCAAATTATTTCATCTGAAGCAATTTTCCGATATGTTTATGTAACCTAACATAAAAATATGCTTTCTATAAAATAACACTTAGGCTACCCATGAATCCTCATGCAATCATGTGATCCTTGTGGGAACATGTGCACAATTTAGCTATCCTGGGTTTCTTTTACAGTCTAGGGTCAAAACACGTTACTGCGCTAGAATACACAAGCTCTGTGCCACTGCCACTCACCATGGTCAGGCCTCTCACTAGGTAGCTATGAGATATTTCATTTTCTCTCACTAATTAAAATGTCATGGCTGACTGTAAAGCTGATGATACACAGGGACATTTTGTGGGCGATGATGCCGGCAACGGGCAACCAGGTGAGACAAAGGGCAACTAATGGAAGCAACAGACAACTTGCAACTGGCTTGTAATAACTTTGTTAGCAAATGCTAAATCCCATTCAATCTCAATGGAGCAATGGTAGCTAACAGTTGAAAAAAACAATGGAAAAAACAATGACCTCAGTACATAAAAATAGATGTTAGTTGTTTAACTAAGCATATCATGACGTAAAATGCCCAGTTTGGGTTTCAACATAAACACTCAGCGGAGTAAAAAGAAATAAGAAGCCTCTTTTTCCTCGCGTCACTGTCGTGACTACGCTGCCATCTTTGTTGAAATTTTCAGCTCACAGATAAACATGTCATTTATTGCTAGCACTCCGATTGGATGATCTCAAAACGTTGCCCAAAGTATCCAAATCGTTCAGAAAGAAATTATGTTGCCGAATCTCATGAGTAAAGTATCGTTCAGAAACACTGCCCAAAAAGTTGCCCCGTGTATCATCATCTTAAGGTAGAAAAAATGTCAATAATAAACAGAATAAATTGAAACTAGTTCTATAAAGTACTCCTGTTACAGATAATGTACATGTTAACATGTGTGTGTGTGTGTATGTGTGTGTGTGTGTGTGTATGTGTGTGTGTGTGTGTGAGTGAGACACTTAGTTCTAAATATAAGATACAGCTCTGGAAAAAAACGAAGAGACCACTGCACATCCTACAGTTCTGATGTCATCCTACAGTTGCTGAGTGACAGTCGAATGACTTGACAGTCGTATTCAAAATTAAAGAGACCACTGCCAATTTGAATTAAGCTTTCTAAACTGTCTGTACTTATATTTTATGCACATCTTTTCTCCCGTCATTTGTCCTGTCCTGAGTTCCTCAGTACCTGGTATTTGTTCTGCTCGGTCACGTGAGATAACCCTGTGTTGTCATTTTTTAAAAGGAAGAAAGTAGGCTTGGAATGAATGTCGATGTAGTTAATGTCTTTATAAGAATGCGGCAAAACCGTGGTAAAATTAGATGGCACAGGTGTGAATCGAGATTGTGATTTTATTACGATTAATTGTGCCGCCATATGTTGCGAATGCCTTGCCTTACCTGCAGTCAGCATTACGGAAGGGTTGCAGTTGTTTGTACAGCTGATAACTGCAGCTATGACGACAGATCCATGGGCCAGTTCATACTCTCTGCCAGCATGTAGAAATGGTACCAGTTGCTCCCGTTTCTCTTGTGGTATGTGGAAGCCTTTGAATCCCATCTGAAAGTTCAAACAGTCACAATGACACCACAGTTCAAAGCAACTGAATTTTGCATCATTTTGCAACCTTTTGCATCATTTCCTTGGGTTGAAGTAATACTGGTCAAAGTTCACTATCTATAATCCAAATCAAACTTTCTTGTGTTTTTTTCCCGTTAGAACAAAACTGATTGTGAATTCTTACTAAATATTGATTGTTCTTCATTATTATAGAGTACCGAAGCCATGACGTAGTGTTGCCAAGGCAGCAATTTCACTGCATCTAAACAAACCAATCTAACCATTGAAATCACCATTAGCGGCGGCTTTCTTAATCTATTTCAATAATTTTCCAACGTTTCTAAGATGTTAGTATATTTTTTTTACACTGTAGGAATCACATACTACAACATATATCCATACCAACACGATCAAATTCGTGACTACAGAGTTTTATTTTAGCATGGGTTTCCTCCGTAAAAGAGATCTGCATGTAACTTCCCAGCATGCGGTTAACATCCTTAAATTCACGGAAGTATTTTGACTTTATTTTTCAAGCAAAAAACGTCACTCTTAACAGCCGCCAGTTTTTGAGAAGATGTGAAATATCCACTGGAATTTTGTTTCTTTATATTACACCTGCCAGGGAATCCATGTTATGTGGGTAAGCTGCTGCCTAGCAGGTAAAACACGTTTAAATGGCTATAGCCTATAGCCTACATTTTAACAATTTATTAGCTAGAAATGATGCCACATGTCTACATTCAATGCTATTTAAGCCACTTCGAAAGTCTGTTTAGATCCAGTAATTCTGCCATCATGGAAACGCTACGTCACACTTCGGGACTCTATTACAGTGCATGCAAAGCAATGTTTTACAGTGGGTACTATTAATTTAAATACCTAATGTAAATTCACAACAGTTCATGACATTGGGGGGGGGGGGCAGTGTCACCGGCAGATGGCACTGGGCAGTTTCCAGACAAAATCGGTAATGCTTCATTAAATGTAGATAGAAGTTATTTTTATTGGACATAACAAAAGATCAAGCACAAGTTTATATTGCAACTAATAAGGCATACTCTAAATCACAGCTCAGCATACAGTGGGTCCCCGTTAAGTTTGGACGGGTTCCTTCATGAATCACGCACCCCATTTTCTCAGCAGAAATGGCACAAACTGCAGTTGACACAAACAACCACAAGGTGTCACTTGGGTGCCACTACTATTTTTGATGCGACTGACTTACTGCTTCCATGACGCAGCGGGGGCACGGGAACTTAAATTGATCACGGTAGTTTAAGCTTACACTTGACAAAACATTCTAATATGAAAATGTAGATGCAATTGTTGTAAAATGGTGCAGCTCCTTTAAGAAAGCACCGTGTGCAGGGATGGAGAGAGAGAAAGCGAGAGGGGATAGGCCTATGTGTGTTAGAACTTAGCGTGTGGAAAAAGTAAGTGCTGTTGAGACTGGAGCGAGTCATATTCAAAATAATGCAAAAAAAAGCAATTATCCTCATTCATTGCAACCAAAGCATGCCTGCTTGCCGACGTTCAAACGAAAAATATATCAAAGCACCTTTTGCGTTTGAATGTAGCACGAATTTTTTTTTAAACAGCTGGACAAGTGATTTAGCTAATTGATTATATAACCTGTACACCAGCAATTGTTGAACATTTACCTGTACAAGTACATTGACAGTAGCCCAGCCTAACAGCATGTTGTAGGCCTACTGTAGAAATTTCACTTAAATTGCAACCGCAACATGCCTGCTTGCCAATGTTCAAACGACAACGAAAAAGATAATAAAACAACAAGAGGGTTGAGTCTGAATGACACTGAGTTTTTGTAGTTAAGAAATATTTTCGTATAAAAAAATGGTCATTCTTCAATCTCCTTCACTGACGCCTATAGAAAAGGCTTAACGTCCCAAAAAAACGATCAATGATCGTCAAATTTCTCTCTCACATTGCTCCTCATAACCATCTATAAAAAAGTGTTTTTTCTTTTCTTTTTGAGCACATCCGAATCCCAGGACATAACGCACTGGACCTTATAATAGGCTCGAGATATAATTCCAAAGGGGGCAGATAGGGGCCACTGCACTTAAAACTTAAAAAGATGAAGCTTTCCGAACTTTGAAATTGCGATCAGTGACTGGCATCGGGTGAACGAAGCTTTTCGAAGTTGAACAAGCTATTAAAAACTATTTGCGCACCTCCATGTCACAGGAGAGACTGGGCTCTCCCTTCTATGAAAAAGACGTTAGGCTACCTGCAAACTGGCCTATGATTTCATTGCTGAGTTTGCGGCAAAGCAAGAAAATGTTTTTTTTCCTGAGTCAGGATATGGCGAGTCAGTGTCATTTATTTGTCCAATGTTATAGATACAGACCAGTACATCTTATCAATAGTTTGAATGTCGTGTGTGTTTCTGCTCATTGACAAATACCGTTCAGCACAATGATTCATGCCCAATTAATTCCCCCTGTTAAAGTGTTCGCCTTTGTTACACTATTTGGTTTCGTGATGTAGCCTATGATAAACACCATATGGCCAAATATGTGACTCAGCTAATGTTATAGGCTATACAATTGAATTTCCCCTCTTAAAGGCAAGCTGGTGTAGCTTATTAGACTAGGCTACTATTAAAATACACCGACGGTAGCCTTGTAAAGTAAGCTATCGCTTGATTTCATCCACGTAAGTGAAAAGGGCCTTGCATCTGTCAAGTTCGCACAGGGCCTCGTATCCCCTTGCGACGGCCCTGCAGCTCCTCCTAAGACAGCGAGGAAAAAGTTAAAATACGCGATAAACCCGGGAAAAGTTGACAGGTTTGTTTCGGTCCCGGTGATTATTTGTGAAATTGTGCAAACGACAGCCTTTTCAAGGCATTTCAAGGAAGGAATCGTAGCATGCAAGCTCCCAAATTGACCCAGTAGCCTAAGGCATCAATAAATTGTTGGGACTGGGGAGGGTCATGCGTTTTTTCTCAATCACTTTGGAGGGTCATAGAAAAAATTCTTGCTGGCGAGGGAGGGTCACGTCTTTTTTGACTAACGCTCCCAAAACTCCTCCGGTAGCCCCTTAATTAAATAAATAACGAACAGTCCCTAATAGCCTAGGCCTACACCAGCAATTGTTGAACATTGACCTGTACAGGACATTGACAGTAGCCCAGCCTAACAAGCAAATGTTGCAAAATACATCAAAAGACGCAATTAATCAGAAATAAATACTGTAATCTGCATCGCTTTATTTAACAAACTGCAAGCAACAAGAGCATTGAGTTCGCTGTAAGGCCAAACCCAAGAGCAAAGCCTATCTGTTAAGGCTATATAACGAGCTGTGTGCCTGGAAAGACGATAGAGGACGGCTCTGGTCATCCCATACCCTCCCCCCACTTCCTGTAGCCTACCATTATGAAGGCCTGTAGCCTAAAACGACTCATTGCCGTTTTGTGACATTAAGCTTTTTCACGTTAAGCCCCCCTCCCCCATCCCCTTCTTTCACAAGCAGTGGGGGAGCGCGGGGCACAAAGTAACACTTTTTGGTAGACAAAGGAGGGTTCTCCGCGCTTCTGTCGTTTGGCCACAATCCGTTGCAACCAGGCCAGGACAGATATTTTAGAGAGGAGAGACGCCGGTGCAGCTCAGATGTCTTCTTAATTTTCTTTATTCTTCAGTAAAAGGTGCAAAACATTATTATAACTTTGACTAACATTTCGATGTGTCGATGTTTTTGACTAACGAACATCGAAACGTTTAATAATGTTCTGCACCTTTTACTAAAGAATAAAGAAAATTAAGAAGACATCTGAGCTGCACCGGCGTCTCTCCTTCTCTCTAACACTTTTTGGCTTTGGCTAAATATTTCTAAAATCATTTGAGTTTCACTAGTCACATGTTTTAACAAGCAACACTTGTTATTGAACTAATAACAGACGTGTGTCGAAAATTGACTTTATTTTCCATACGGAGAAATAACATATGCAGAGTCTAACCAAGGTCAATCTTGCCAAAAAAGCCCTCAAACCTGAAAACACACGAGGCAAAAGTGCAAAACATCACAAAACTAACTAAACTAACACGCGCATATTTTTGTATTGCAATCATTGTAGCCTACAGTTGTAACAGCGCATAACAGTCGTTTTACTCCCCGGATGCGCTCATTATAAAGAACGTTTAACGTGTCCCAAAAACAGCTATCAATTAATCACCAAACGTCTTATAAACAAGTATTGCCAGGAGCAACACCTTGCAAAAAATGATAACAATAGGCCTTTATATGGCTCTGCTCTTGCCTAGATTCGAACTCAGAACTACCTGAAAGTTGCAGACCTGTTCTGGAAATACGTGCATTAACCCACTCGACCGTCAGACAACGCTATCTGCTTCGAGTAGGCCTATTGGGTAGGACTGTAGCCTACACTGGTTGCTGTGTCACAGTCTTGAGTGACCGAATTCGTTTTTCTTTGTCATATGAATGCTGTCATTTTGTTAACATTACTGTTAAGGAGATGCTGTAGGCAAAGTCTATATTTCAACCTCGTTAGTGTAGTAAAAAAAATCAGAACTATTCACAAGGTTTCTGGGCAGCATATTTATGTTCTGTTAGCAAACGAACTTCTCATGACTACCGACAAAGTAGCCTACTGCCAGCTGACGAAGCTCTCATTTTAAAACATTACTGAGAGACAGACACTGTACAATCAAGAAATCTTGCCACTGAATCCAAAACTATGTTTAACATTATGTACAAGGCTTAGGCTACAGTGGACTAGCATGTTGCAGGGGCTGCTAAAAACACAGAGAAACGCACTGAAAACTCGGCCAATCACAGCCCTTGCTGTCGAATGCGCCGTCTGGTTCGACCGTGGAACTCCACAGTGGACTATGCTGCCCCCAAGCGGCTGCAGTTGTACTTACATTTCACCATTCACCATGATCGTGAATGAAGTGTCAATTTTTAACTGGGACCCACTGTAGCAGAAGTATTTTTTTTTTGGTATAGCACAGCATCTCTGCCACCTCTTCAAAAGTATTAGTTATATTACATGTCTAGATAACAATTCTAACAGGTCTATGCATATGAAACTTACATAATCTGATGTAAGAAAGAACAATTTCCACATGAATAGCCATTTCACATTCCAGACAGTATGTCATATATACTGCTATGTTAACCACAACCACTCATTATAGTATTGCCATTATTAATAGTCTCTCCTCATGTTAATGGTCCAGGTCCATTTGTAGTTGTATTAATAGCTTATGTGGACCAAAATATATGAATTTGATGGCAGCAACTTATTTTAAAAAAGAGAAGAGGCAACAAAAGGCTGGAACTGTTGTTATGCAAAGTACACCGAATAATAGGGCTGCACGATTTGGGAAAAAATATTCCTGACAGATATTGTGATAAAGCTTTGACTTGCAATATAATTTTAAAAATCAAAGTTGGGGCACTTCTGATTGATGAGCATGCCTAGTGCTCTCTCTGCTAAACTCTCTCTGCTAAACACTAAGGATGTAAAAAGATTAATATAAAAAGCATAGATGTGACAAGATTAACCATTTGGGCAGAGTTGCAAGCCTCATTAATTGCAACCTTTACGATTAACTAATTGCATTAGTTCAAATATTGATTTTGATTAAAGATCAATTAATTGTGCAGCCCTATGGAGTTACATCTAATTAGGTTCACTGACACCATGAGTCTCTCAGAACTAAAGATGCCAAGGTATTAATCATCATTTCTTGAGAAGTTGTGTCGTTTCAACTGACTGAAGAATTTGGTATGATTGAAGGGCAAAGGTGATGTTCTGAATATACATTTTATAATATGAACAAGGGACCCTAGTTTAAGAGTATTCCTTAAGGCTGATTTGTGCTTCTTTGTCGACTTCATGCAGATTTTGTAAAAGTTATCAAGAAATAGACACTTTATATTCCAATAAACCAGTTATTGTAAGCAGAAAAGTTTGCTTGCTAATCGACGCAAATGACCTCAAATTGACAATGACAATAGACATTTTACAATTGGATAACCACATCATTGTAACCAACATATGTTTGAGTTAATCCTCAAAGCTTATGTTAGCGAACTAACATGTTGCTACTACCCACAGTAGGTTCCTTGAAGCCTCTGACTATCAACACACAGGGCGAGTTGACCAATCACAGTCCTTATGGTCTGCGTTGCGTTAACGCAAAGGTACAGTTATATGGAGGCGCACATCAGGCGATGACATAGGGCTTGGACCCCTCGCGCCAACACAAAGGGTTCTGCCAAAGCTATGCTAAAGCACAAATCAGCCTTAAGCAGGGCTTTGAACCGGTTCAAGGAACGAAAACGAAAACCGGGAACTTTTTGTATTTTACAGGGAACAGAAACGAAACCGGAAACGTTATTATTTTTTATGTTCTGGAACAGGAACACTTATTTAAAAATAATGGTAACCGGTTAATACCGGTTTTATTTCGTTCCTCAAAGTTTTCCTTGCCTAATTAACTAAAAAAAAAAAAAAAAAGTAATTATTTTCCTGCGCACGTTACCATGACGGCTGAGGTTCACTTCCTGTGTGACATCACATCAGACATTCGCTGACTGAATGGAGAGAGAGCGGTGGATTACAAAGTCTCCACTCCACATCTTAAATAAGAGGTAAATTACGATCCATCGTTAATTAAAACGCTCATTCCAAACACAATATCAATAGCTATATTTGTCGACTCCACGTTAATGATGGACTAGCGAACCTCAGGCCTACTGGATGGCCTTTCCACCCGACAGTTGCAATTTGTTGTTGCCCAAGTGGCATAACCACGTGTCTTAATAATGTCGTTACGTTTGTGTGAAAATTTTCTCTTTTAACAATAAACTACACATTTGAAATAATTGTAGGCCTATTTAATTATTATTATTATTAATAATATAATTATTATTATGTAATAATGGTTGTAATATTATTACATTTGGTTTAAGCTGAATGAGAAAGATGTGACATAATCCTATAGCATTAAACAGCTGACAGGAACGAAATTAACCGTTCCGGGAAACAGTATTTTTTTTGTTCTAACCGGTTCGGGAACGTCAATTTATTGGTGGAACTCATAACCGGAAACGTTATAATTCCGTTTCTGTTCGGAACGAACCGATTGAAAAAAAAAATCGGTTCAAAGCCCTGGCCTTAAGACACACTAAACGTTTCTAACATCCAAACATCTACAACATAACTTTCAAATTCATGAATACAATTAATGTAATACAAATGTTGATATTTACTAGCATTGATGTTGTGGATGGCTACTTCCTCTACTTCTTGATGGAAGGCACACATCACCCTGTCATCACTAGAAAATTATGGGCTTATGCATTAAGCGTTTTTGGAAAAGAGCTCTTCCCCACGACAACTTCAATATAAACTTAACCTGTGAAAAGTTTGATCTCAACTTTGCAAGCAGTGGAGTAGGCCACTTCATTCTATGAAGTTGTGCAGCGTGAATTCTTGGTGTTTGCGTTGCAGCTACTCCTATTTTACATACAGGGAAATCCAGGGCAACTAAAAACATATCACGACTGCCCATCTAAAATGTTCATGAAGGGTCTGTGCTGTGCCCAGTCTTATGCGAACCTGCTGCATGACAGTTCATCAGCTGTTACTAGAACTGTGGGGAAGGGCTCCTGGGAGGGGCTGTGATCTCAATAAATTTTGTGGATCAGTTAAACTTTCTTTCAACAAGGGAGTCTTTTATTGCCTCCATTGACTGCGCTTGCTCTTGAGGTATGAAATTCTTGCTCTGTAAACAACAGATCCTAATTGTTTTTTCCAGTGTTAATGCTGTAAACAGCCAGATCAAATGTATTTGTTAGGGATTCCCATCCTCACCTTTTCTTTAAGACAGGTAAGGAAATCCTCCTTCATGCAGCTGACTGCAACTCTATCTTGTGGCCGTTTAGGCCCACTCACATGAGGAACAATTGAGCCGAGGTTGATTTCAATAACCTTACAGCAAACAGGAAAAAACATCTGTTAACATTAGTCACATTGTAACTGAATCTGAAAAAGACTCTTCAGTGAGACACCTCTTCACCTCCGAATACTGTGGGTCTTCAGACTGGTCTTGATTACTTTTGAATAACTTCAATGCTTTAAGATATGCTTTCATTACTCTGATTTTTTCTTCAGAAAAGTCTGAGAAAATAAAGAAAACATCATCTTAGTAATACAAAACTCAACACACACAGTTTTAGATTTAATTAAAATGACCACGTGGTCAAAATATTACTTACTTGTATGTTTAAAGTGCTTCAGTGTGACTTCATCAACAGGGAAAAAACTAATGGTGGCATTGTATTCAGGGCACATGTTGGCAATAGTCGTCCTGTCAGAGGCAGAGAGCTGAGAGACCCCAGGACCAAAGAACTCCACAAATTTTCCAGAGATGCCTGCCTGGCGAAGGTGCTGAAAAGGTATATACACTTACTGTAAGTATAATTACACTGATAACCTGCCTTAAGATCAAACTAAAGGGCATACAGTTCAAGGGAATTAACATGGAGATAGCAGTTCATCAATGTTCACTTTAAATGTAAATCTTTTTACACCATTTTCTTGGATGAGATCATTCAACCGGATACTCCGCAATCTCCTCTAACCTCGTCTTTGTTGCCTTCATGATTTTGTTTATACGTTTCTTATACTAAAAAGGAGCAGTGTTTCCCATACATTGACTTATTTGTGGCGGCCCACCACAATATCAGCATTGACCACCACACAATGATTTTCCAGGTTGTACTAAATTGTGCTTAAATCTGGTTAGCATCATAACCACGCTGTGCTAATTTGTTAAAAACGGTTGCATTCAAGTTAATTCTGCAAACCAACCACCACAAATGGAATTCGATTCTCTGGGAAACACTGAGGAGATATCAATTATCAACAATGACAAGCCAGCTGGAACCTGCCACTCTCTCTCTCCCTCTCGTGCACGCTCAGACGCGTTCTCAATTAAATGGAGTAGCATAATAACATTCAAGTTGGATCTTAATGGAGAGGACCTGAAAAGTATCATCTTTATGTAACATCCTGTTGGTGCATTTTGACATTGTAAACATTCTCTAACAAAAACACTGATCACTGCATTTAAACTGAAACTTTTCGCCTACAAGCTCCTCACGCTCATAGGAAGCTTTATAGCCTTGTAAGATATATATGTAAGATATTCAGACAGTGTATTAGGAGTCTATAAACTCACTATTTTGACCCATACTATATGCCATTAACCTTACATCAAGACTATAAGTCACTCCGGAGTATAAGTTGCATTAGTCAAAAAATGCATCTTGAAGAGGAAAAAAACATATATAAATTGCCCCGGACTATAAATAGCATTTATTTACAAATTTATTTCACAAAATCACCAAGCACAGACAGACTATTTAACTGGACACATAGAGGCCAAATATATTGAGAATTCTACCAGGAATGTTAATGAAGATGGAGTGAATGGTGGCAAGCGGAGGCAAGCCAGGCGATAACGAAGGCTGCCAATGAGGGCCCGACGGTAATTGTAAAGCAATTTACAAAAGATTCACTGAACAAAAATGCTGATGTGGTACATGAAAATTTAGCTAAAATGTGGAGAAAGCAATGCAATCAAGCATTTTGGGCGATATATAGTTGGCAGCAGAGCAAATGCTCGGCAGACTACCTCAGAGAGAACGAGAGTGTAAAAAAGATACTTTACTAAGGAAGCTACCCTTATTTTAGAGACTGTTCACATGCCTTTCTTAGCCAGTATGGACATTTAATATGGAAAGGCAGGTTATTCAACTACCACACAGAATAGAGTGACCAGAGGTCCCGGTTTTGAGTTGCGTGTCCCTAATTACATCATTCACAAACTTTTGCGATTGAGAGTTTGCGATTGCAGTACAGTCAATTTATAACCATGGAGGAGAGTTTTCATTTTTACTGGGAGTGTGAGAGCAATGAGGAGTTCTTCGGATTTGGAGAGGAGGAGTTGGAGGGGGTCGTGTGTGGGCCAGGGGAGGACGAGGAGGGAGATGAAGGAGGAGCGGCCGGCGACTTCACTGGCTGTGGTGAGGGAGACACTTTGCGGGAGTGGCTAGATGTGACAGGCAAGACGGTGGCCACTGAGGGGGAGAGGAAGCGATCTGATGGGAGGATCCCTTTTGTACAGACCAACCCATGACCTGGTCCGCAGAGAGTGTGGGATTGTAGTGATCCATACTTTTTGTTTTAAAGCCTTTTTTAGCAATTGTGTAATTGGTCTCATAGTGGCCGAGACAAACTAGCTATGTTAAGGTGTTAGCTTCCACCGAGCTAGCAAGTCACTTTCGTTTGCGGGACTACAAACACACTGATCGGTCTGAGATTGAGGCGTTTTTAGCCATACAGACTAGCATGGGTCTGACTAGAAAGCCTCAAACTTCTGATTATGTCAGAGTTCATTGGGTTTGACACCAAATTTCGCCTGTGTAAAAGACATTGTTTTGGTCTGAAGAATGTTGTCCTGTCAGATGCGGCCAGTAATTATACG
The DNA here is from genome assembly GCF_018492685.1 of Alosa sapidissima. Classification (NCBI taxonomy): domain Eukaryota; kingdom Metazoa; phylum Chordata; class Actinopteri; order Clupeiformes; family Clupeidae; genus Alosa; species Alosa sapidissima. Next base: position 2,450,398 of record NC_055967.1, read on the forward strand.
CCAAGCTTTTGGGGAAGGGACACACACTCTTCACTGACACCTACTACAACTCGCCCGTTTTCCAAGAGCTCCACCAGTAAACACTGGCGTGTGTGGAACTGTTCGTGTGAACAGGAAAGGTATGCCCCGTTTTTTGAAAAACGTCCTCTTTTAACTACGTCTTTTCAAGATGCTGGCACAGTCACCGTCCTCTCCACAGTGCACGATAATCTCATTATCACTAAATGAGTGTGAAGCAAAGGCCCTGATGGCTACAGAACTTTGCACAAGCCAAAGAGTGTGGAGGACTACACTATGGTTCCGCTTCATGGGAGGGGTAGATAGCGGAGACCAGCTATGCTCCCATTACAGCTACCAACACCGTTCAATGAAGTGGTACCATCGGTTGTTCCATCACATCATGAGAGGTCGCACTTGTGAACACCTACATTTTGCACAAAGATATAATGCCCTCAGCTGGTTTCCGCGAGCTTGTGGTGGGGCTACAGTCCCCGTGCGTCTCACTGGACGACACTTTCTCGGGCAACACGAGAAATCGCGTCCGGACTGCAAAGTCTGTTCCATGCGGAAGCACAGTCCAGATGACGCACTGAGAGAAAGACAATACCCCTTATATAACGTTAGTTATGTATTAATGGTTAACAAGTGTTCTCTAAATTAAAGTGTTACCCATATTTACAATTCTTTCACTTCTAACTTGTAAGTAGTGTTCCACATACACTCATTTAAAGCAGTTCTGTGTCCCAAGCAGCTAACTATAGCCACTTAACTCAAAAGTAAATACCTTTGTAATCGCCAAGACGATGTCAATTGATGTTGCCAGTGTGTTGATGGTTCCAGTCAGCTTACATCCCACTACCTTTGGAAGAGTCAACGTGACAGGCTGGCCAAGCATTACTGCTTCTGACTCGATACCACCAACTCCTAAGAGGAATAAACATGTCCAATAAATATGCTTAATAACTTAGCTCAATACCACAAACTCCCAGGGGAAATACACAGATCCAATAAATAGGTTTAATAACTCAAATGTTTCTCACCCCAGCCCAGAATGCCAAGGCCATTTATCATGGTAGTGTGAGAGTCAGTCCCAACAACACTGTCAGGAAAAATGAGTCCATCTCTCTCTTGAATCACCTGGGATGTATACTCCAATTTCACCTGGTGAGCTGTACCAACATCAGGAGGGATGACATGCACATTTCTGAAAGCTTGGGAGCACCACTAGAGAAGAAAAGTCATACAGAATGGAGAGAGGAGATAACCAGTGTGAACGCAGAAATATCTGTTTAAAGCAGCACTAAAGAAGATTTGCCCTCATGGTCTCCCTACAGTTGAGAACTTGTTAATAAAATCTTTGTTACTAATCTTTGTTAATAATCTTTGTTACAAACTATTTAACATAACTCGGATACGATATATACTGTATGGACTGCATGAAAAGCAAAGAGAGCTCAGAATTCCTATAAATAACCTATATATTTGTACTCTACAGTCTATAGCATAACAGCTCTATCATTTCGAATTTTGCTGGAGATTCAAATGGAAAGCGGTCACTCAATTTGTCGTTTTGCCACTCAGTGATAGTACCCAAAACGACTTATGCTGTGACATGTGTGCATACTAGTGAACATTATATCTTCAGAACTTGTTGCCATAGAAGTTACACATTCACAATCAGACATTTGCTGTGGTTTGGCAGTCATCCTTTTTGAAAGCACTTGAATCAAAATAAGGCTAATTAGCATGCTAGCTGTCCAAGCCAGTAGGCATAACATTAGCTAACCCACCGGCTAGACTGCTGATTACGGACCCGGCACAGCGACTTGCTTAGTCTATATTAGAAGCGACGCGACCCGCTCAGAGTGCGGCAGAGGAGCAGTTCGCCCTATTCAGAATTTATGTGCCATGAAAATTATTTTGGGAAAAAAATTATTTAGGGGGCCTTTAATATCAAATGCAAATAATTGAGTTTTATTTTAGTTTGCCCAATAGCTGGTTTGTTTTACATTGAGAGATGATGTTATGGTGAAGGGTATGTGATGATGTGGGGCTATTTTAATTCCAAAGGCCAAGGGAACTTTATCAGGATGCATATTATCCTGGATCCATGAAATAACTGGCCTTTAAAAATAAAAATATGCCTGCCTCTATGGGAATTTAACATAGGGGTATGTATACTTATTTATTTAGGATACATTATTCAATCACAAAGAAAACTGGTGCAGGGCTCTACACTAACATTTTTTTTCAGGAGCACTTGTGCGCCCAAATTAAAAAATTTAGGAGCACAGACAAAAATTTGGGCGCACAGTGAGTTCTGTACTTAACTTACACATAATCTAACATTATACTGCAGCTAACAGTTAAACATGCCAGTGCACCAATTGCGAATATTAAGAATGACTGACAACATTTAGGCTACAGGAAACAGGATTTTAAAGATCAATGCCTACTTTATTTTCAGTCTGTTCTATTTTCCTACATTTTGTTAATGTAAAATAATATAATACATTGCCATATTTGCATTTAGCCTGTTTATTAAGTATCCTGCCAAATGTAGGCTAATTTATTTATTTGTGAATCCATCTATAGCTAATCCAAATATGCCCATGGTGACCTATCTGACAGCATACTGCCTAATACTACTACTAAAACAGTCCATTTTCTCTTCCACAAAACCCAACATATGCTAATCAAGGATATATGTTTTATACTTCTAGTTTTTATTTGAAATATCTGCATTGATGGGGGCAGTAGGCAAACGTTAGGCCTACTTTCGTTTTGCACTTCAGCTTGTATTCGGTGTAAACAAACAAGCATGCGTGAAAGCCTGGAGTTGTCAGTAGCGTTCTACCTTTGAATAAAATGGGAGTATTACGGGAGGATACTTTTGTGCCGGTTCGCTACAGCTATATTTTGCATATTGCCGCCAATACATCAACTGGGCTAAAAGGAATGTTAGGTTACCTTTCCTTCTCTCACTGCATTCTCAGAATCTCATCCTGTTCCTCCTATATCCAATGAATTCGGTGGATAGAAGAACTAATTTCTTCAATCTTTGCATCTTGGCTGGCTAGTCTAACTTTCCGTTTTTTCTGCGCGCTCTTGGTTTGACAGAAGCGACTACTAGCGAGTCACAACGCGAAACTGCTAACGTTGATGGGAGGTGTAGTTTTTATGCTGCATTCGTGACGTGATTCTATGGTTTGCATCAGTAACGTTTCTCGATGTTGCGGTGTATTTTATAGACAAACATTGACATGGTTAGAAGTCATTCGCACCAGTGCGCCTAAATATTGTTTTGCACTCGCATGCCATCATTTTTACTCGCATGTGCGAGTGAAATGGGCGCACTGTAGAGCCCTGTGGTGTCCGTAAAGGTTGGATTTTTCCTCATTTTGTTAGTTAAGGCATTAAGATCAATTTCCAAAAGATGATTTTCTATTCCTCTTTTAGTCAACTTTAGCATGTGTACAGGGTATGTAAACTTCTGGTTTCAACTGTACTTATGTCAAATTGATCATTTTTTGCTATATTTCTGCTATATCTCTGATTTTGAGATTTGAAACTGTAACCCTTTTTAAACTTAATTCTTTAAAATAAAATCTTGTAATGAACTTAATAACAAAACACCAAAGAATTTAGTAATTTCAGTGTTGGTAGCAGTAGCATAACTAATTTCCTAAATATGACTTTTAAACTGGACGCAAAAAATCACCACGTTTTGTCTTTGACTACTAAGACTGAGAAATGGAAGAAATGTAGACAGAAGTTTAAATGTGGATAGAAGTGTAACATTACCTTTAAGAACTGCAACCTCTCCTTATTTCGGATGAGCTCCATCTCTTGGTTCTTGAGAGTTGTTTCTGGCCTACAGATGAAGTTTTGGGATTAGGCAGGGGTTTCAGGAAATTGGCTTTAGCGCAGTGGCCTACAAATTTCTGCAGAGCAACCGAATTAACATAAAACGGATTGGAGACTTGAGAATGAATGTGAAAACAAATGTGACTTCTCTGAGCAGACAAAAAGGCAAACTGATTTTAAAATCTTAAAAGACGACGACAGTAATGAAACAGGAGAAACCCTTCAGGTTATTCAATTTCAGTGTTTTTCATCAAATTACCAATTCATTTGACAAAAAAAAGGAACATTGGGATAATCCCAAGTAAAAACATAGAAGACCTAAATTCACTATTTTAGTGAATTACAGTTACAAATTTGTCACCACCTATTTATGTCAATCCTTAGTGAAGGATTAGTAGAGCCTGACTGTACAACACTGAAAAATAAAAATATGTCTGCTTGTGTACGTAGGAGAAAAAATAAATTAAAATTAATCAAATTCTCAAGTCAGCAGCTTAACTAACTTAACCCTTAGAACCCTAGACTGTTTTAAGGGCATTTTCACTACCTTTAGTTAGAAGCATTTATCCTGGTCATTGTAAATGCCATACACACATGCTATATATTCTTGTCTAGAGTCTAGGCTACCCAAATCTGCCACAAATTCATGTATTATTGATTAAATAATACAAATACAAAAAGCGTATTATAAAAATTCTTATATTTTGACATGCATCTCACCACTGCAAGCTGACACTCGACTTGCCTTTCATGTGTGCGCAGGGCAGACTGTCCTGAATCTGGCAATATCATTGCTATGGTGTAGGGATTTTCTGGGGCTGAGCAAATATGAAAAATGTGTGCCTTACGGTAATAAATGCGATGTTTTATTTAGCCCTATGAGCCCTACTCTTTGTTTGGCCATTCTCACTACCTTTAGTTATAAGCATTTATCCTGGTCATTGTAAGTGTCATTTACACATGCTATTTTTTTCAGCACAGTCTAAGCTACCCAGATCTGCCACCATTTCATATATTAGTACTTACATTGATTTGATTTTTATTTTTAAACAATACAAAAGACAAAAATCATATTATACAATTCTTACATTTTCATGTATGTGTAGGCCAGACTGTCCTGAATCTGGCAATATAAGAACCATGGTGGAGGGGGACTATGGGGCTGAGCAATTTACAGACATATGTGGTGTGCGCCTTACAGAAATAATTATCTTTTTTTTTTTATTTAGTGATGAAAAATTACCTTTCTGTAAACGACATATCTGTGACACAAATTGATCTGACCTGACTTGACCCGAGTTTGGTGTTAGCCTGTGTGTGCACTCATGATGATGCTCTACAACAACTTTTTAGTGCATTGCCATGAACAAAGTAAAGGCAAAAAAGATGTTTCTTTGTCGAACAAATTGGGATGCAATATGAGCCTTGAACTGGATGCCATGCAGGAATTTGCTAGGATCTCAAAACCGGATTATGAACATGCTTTGCCATAGAGAAACACAAGATAGCCTTGGATTATACATGCCACAAAAACTAACGTAAGTCGAGCTATATGAAGTTATTATTTTGCTGTCACTTCATCTGTTTTATAACCCAGGAGGATGTACTTGGTCTCAAATAATAGCTCTGTTGCTTAATCAGTTATTGCTGATTTAAAAAAAAAAAAAAAAAAAAAAAAGACTGGCCCCAGCTGTGGCGCAACTTGCTGGGGCACCTACACAGTACACCGGCAACCCGGGTTCGATTCCCACCTCGTGGTCCTTCCGTATCCCACCCCTGCTCTCTCTCCCATTCACTTCGAGTCATTCTCCACTGTCCTATCATTAAAGTGTAATTCCAGCGAAAATTGACCCAAGGGTGTTTTTTTCTGCATTAAAACACATCAAATAGGCCCCAGCTGTGGCGCAACTGGCCGGGGCACATGAACCGTACGTCGGCGACCCGGGTTCGATTCCCGCCCCGTGGTCCTTTCCGGATCCCACCCCTGCTCTCTCTCCCATTCACTTCCTGTCACTCTCCACGGTCCTATAATTAAAGGCATAAAAAGCCCAAACAAATATAAAATAAATAAATAAATAAATAAATAAAAACACATCAAATAAGCCGTGGAGACAGTACTTTTCGTTGATCAACCACTACAGAGCTTGGCCTGGTATGTGCTATAGCCCCAAATCGCAAACAGTGGAGTGGCTATGGGCAGTAAGCTAAACGCTTCCCAAATAGCATTTTTTAACCAGTAATATTGTTTTGGAGGTAGAAAATGGAAACATGGAATAGGCTAGATAGAAATTGTACATCTAGATAGAACATCTAGAGAACATCCTAAATTCTGTTCCATCCTACACACACACACACACACACACACACACACACACACACACACACAGAAGATTATGGCTAAATGTCATGTTTCTATTTCATATATTTTGGAATTCTTATAAAGATTATATATTTTGTTAAGGATTTATATAATTTTATGATGTGCATAATTACTAGTAGGTAAACATATTTAGTATTTTGAATACATCATATTGATTTTTAATCTATTACACTTAGGCATATCATTAATGTGATGTGTAGGTCTAATTGTGTGCACATTTGTGGTGTCTAGGTCTAATTGAGTGCCTGTCACTTTAAGAAATACGTCAGGCTAGTGAAAAAAGTTGCACATAGTACGTAAGGATTTGTGGATGCAAGTAATTGTGTTTTCTGTGTCATTAGATAAAATAAATGTTCAAAAAAACAAGTCAAAGAAAATCTTTCTGGGATCATAGAAGAGATAAGTGTCTCGCAATGTTCCTTTATGATTTTGGTGAGCACTACTCAAATGACATGACGTGAGTTAGCGAGATAGTTAGCAAGTAACTCCAGATGTAAAAGTTTGCCAATAGGTTGCGTAGCCCATTTCTGAAATGTCATTAAACCCAACAGTAGGCCCAAATGAACTAAATTTCATAGCCTAGGTAGGTTAGACCAGTGTTTTTCAAACTTTTTGGTGCCACGGCACACTTTTGACACTTAAAATGTCCCACGGCACACTAACATCCTATGTGAAGAAAAAATAAACATACCATAGCCTAAAATTTCAAATAATACAGAGATATGGCCTTATTATGGCTTCTATGCAAGACCTGCTCAATAAAACAAGCGCCCTCTGTTTCATTTGTGGTGACTATATCTAATTTAATTGTTGTTATGAACTGGATATGTGATGATTCTGTGAATACTGGATATGGGGCCCCCGTGGTACAATGCCTGCATACCACAAATAGTGCAATCATACAATCAATGAGAGCATGTGGTTATAAAGTGGTTGAAAAACACTGGGTTAGACAAACTTGACAGATGCAAGTGAGTAAATCAACTCAACAATGACCTATGATTATTTGTTGCTGGGCAGCCTCAGCATCACTTAAACTAGCAGCCACGTATCGCTGTTTTTGGCATGACGGCTGCAGCTTGAAAGTGTTTGTTTTGGTTCCGTGCGAGTTGCGCTAATCTGTGGTACCGGATGTATGTTTTTATGAGTGTCAACAGAAAGGCGGTGTAGGAGAGCCTTCACGATTTATTAACCGTGACGTTTCACACCGTGGTTAATAGTAAAACCAGTTTACCGTGACATCCCTAGACCGCAGTAGTAGTTTTCACTGATGAGATAATTATGGCCTGTTAACTCAATACATAGGCCCACTCATGTTTTCCCCTTCACACCGGATTCAAATCAATGGGTTATTACCAGGTTTCTGCAGAGCTTGATGGAATTGTAACAAGATGAAATGTAAGAACTATTAAGATATTTGAAATAAAATATGTAAACAAATAAATGATATAATATAATTTTTTCATTTCATAGATCTAATTTTAAGTATTAATATTATTCACTAAACATGCTCATTACATGGCTCTTCACAATGCTAGTAGAACGCTCCTTTGACTTGAATGGGATTTCCCAATGTTATATGGTAAAATATTTTATGTAATTACCGCTGCAAACATATAATTACCACTGTCAATGGCAACGGGTTTTGTGCTTCTTATTCACGTCTTTCATGTCACTCCGCAAGTAGTTTGGTTACTTCTTGCAATGGAACTTCATTGGAAGACGGTTGATCAGCTGTGCTCTAAAGGAGGTTTGATTCAAGTTCAGTGTGTATTGCAAACTATTTGTTTCTGCAAAAGCCACCATGAAACGGTAACAAATAAATGTAGAGTCATATGGTGTGGAGTTTATTGTTTTGTTTTGGCAAGTAGCCGTGTAATAAGCGGGATAATGTATAGAACGCCGGTCATTATCGGAAATTAAGTCCTTTCAGGCGCATCAGGGTCTAAACATTATCCCTTCCATATTACAAACATGCAGTAAGTATGATTTCATTAGCATTTTTTTTTTTTATCTGCATTTTTACAGATTAAAATGACATAAGCCTAACAGAAGGCCTACCAGCTGTTTTAAGTTAAGGGTATGTTTAGAGATTTGATATTTCTTTGTGAAGAAATACATCTATCCCTCATGTTACTGTATGTCGGTGTCTTTCTGCTCCGCTCGTGACTAGCAAGGCTGCAGTGATTACATATCCCATCTAAAGGAGAAGATCTCAGCAATAGGTGTGCCATGTCCATCTGGAAGCCTAGGTCTCGCTCAAGATGTAAAGGCAGGCACTGTATGAGATGGTACAGTTCGAAAACCACTTTGTTAGTTTGCACTCACTGACTGTTTGGGGCATGGGCAGAGCATAGAAACAAAGTTGGTGGGATTAATACCTCGGTTTACCTATCAGAGGCTTATATTGCTGCTGTTTTTTCTATATTCAAATAGTAATTTCTGTAATAAGTAAATGTAAGTCACTTATCATAAAAGCACTCCTTGCTCTTTAAGGGAATAGGAAATGGCACTCTCATTTGTATAATGGATGTCTTGGCTAAAACACAACCATGATTAACCATGAAACAATAACACTTTGAACCATGTGTCTGGTGTCTGATCACTTATTACGCCGTCAAACTAGCAAAAGTGGACCAGACACACCCTAAATAAACTTAAAGCACCATTTTGATGATGCATCATGATGCAAAACCTCTCCCCTACAGGATATGAGGTTCTGTGGTTCTTCTACTTACTCAGAAACAGGCTGGAGGTGGAATGGACAAAGCAGAGGCGTGTTCTCTATCTGGACCGAAGCAAGTCTGCCAGAGCTGAGAGGTGAGTCACTGCAGGTCCCTCTGCTGCAGCTACGCTGCCCACTACATGGATTTCCTTCCTGCACAGGTCTAGTGTGAGATGAGTGGACACGAACTCCATGACCTTCTCCACCACCGGGGTTTGGGGCATTCTGAATAGCACTTCAGACAAAACAGAAAACATTTAACCAGGCCTGTTATTATCAACTTGGGAACATTTCAAAAATCAGATTGATGTTAACATCAAAAGACAGAGCGAATTAAGCATGCCTTTATCTCTTCAAGACTGAACTATTGCAATACATTATTTACATGTCTAAATATACAATCTTTTGCCCAACTGTTCAGAACCCAGAAACTAGACTAAATATAGGAAACACATCACTCCAATTCTGGCTACTCTACATTGGTTGCCAGCCAGGTTAAAGTGGGATTTGGGTTGGGGGAACCCTGAAACCCTGAAATCCAGTGTTGGTGCAATGGGGAAAAATAACTCACCGTTGGACAATATATTGAGTATCATGGTAGCAATACTTTTGAATGAGACAATTTGGGACAACATAGGCCAAGTTATGGACAGGCAGCTTAAAGCAGACCCATGGGGGCAGTGAGGAGTTACTTTCAGTTTAGTTTTGATGCCCCCATGGGTCTGTTTTAAGCTGCCTGTCCATAACTTGGCCACGTTGTCCCAAATAGTCTCATTCTTTTTCCGATGGGCTGCATTTATTTTTGCCATGGCGCCGCCGCGTTCGGACGCCTTTTTGGTTGCCCCGCTTAATTTGTGCTTATATTTACTCTTTTACCTTTTATTAACCCCTAATTTTTTGCACTTTTCCACTGCACTGATTACGTATGATGGCGTTACACTCAGAAACATCGGAAATGAATTGCCTTTTTTGGCCCCATAACAGATTGAGGAAAAGAGCTCATAGGCCTCCACTGCCTAGCATTCTCCTAGCCAATGTCCAGTCTCTTGTGAACAAGATGGATGAACTAAGAGCGAGGATACAGTTTCAAAGAGACATCAGGGACTGTAACATTCTATGCTTTACCAGAGACTTTCTAATGAGGAGACACAGCACTCAAAAAATACTCCATAGAAATGCATGGGGCTAGTTTGTCACGCCAATATGGCCGTTGTCTACACATATCCCACCCCTTCCTCGGCAAAACGTCGACATGTGAATACATTGAGCCAATCATATGGTGTGTTGTGAAGACATCGTGCCAATCATGTGTTGTGATCTCGCCGCTGGAGCAAGATTGGTGTCGTGAAGCCTTGCACACGCGCAGTTCGACCCAAAGACTGTGCCCATAAAACGTTGGTGGCCGCCGAGTGGATGGACTTGCCTAAAAGGACTTTGGCTTTACTGAGACATGGCTAACTGAACTTGTACCGGACTGTGCCATCACTCCGTTGGAGTTTTTCTCTGCTGCTCGCTCTGACAGGACTGAGGAATCTGGAAAATCGAAAGGTGGCGGTGTTTGCATCATGACGAACAGCAAGTGGTGTGATCCCAGAAATGTCACCGTTCTGTCAAAGTCCTGCTCGCCTCATCTAGAACATCTAGCGATCGTCTGTCGACCCTTCTACCTGCCCCATGAGTTTACTTCGGTAATATTCAACGCTGTCTACATTCCTCCACAAGCCAACACAGATGATGCGGTTTCAGAATTGCAAGAAGTGTTAAATAGACAACACCACACGCACCCTGAAGCTGCGCTTATTGTGGCCAGTGATTTCAATCAAGTACATCTAAACCGGTCCATGCCTGAATTTATTCAACACATTCACTTCCCTACACGTGGTGACAACACACTGGATCACTGCTACACACAGTTCAAGAACAGTTACAAAGCTAAGTCTCTACCAGCTTTCGGAAAATCAGATCATGCCGCTGTTTTCCTACTGCCTATGTACAAACAGAGAAGTCAGACGGACCCCCCAGTGACGAAGGAGGTCAAGCGCTGGACTGACCAATCGGAAGCCAGGCTACAGGACGCCCTTAGCAACGTTGACTGGGAGATGTTCAAGACGAACTCTGCTGACATACAGTGGGTCCCAGTTAAAAATTGACACTTCATTCACGATCATGGTGAATGGTGAAATATAAGTACAACTGCAGCCGCTTAGGGACAGCATAGTCCGCTGTGGAGTTCCACGGTCGAACCAGACGGCGCATTCGACAGCAAGGGCTGTGATTGGCCGAGTTTTCAATGCGTTTCTCTGTGTTTTTAGCAGCCCCTGCAACATGCTAGTCCACTGTAGCCTAAGCCTTGTACATAATGTTAAACATAGTTTTGGATTCAGTGGCAAGATTTCTTGATTGTACAGTGTCTGTCTCTCAGTAATGTTTTAAAATGAGAGCTTCGTCAGCTGGCAGTAGGCTACTTTGTCGGTAGTCATGAGAAGTTCGCTTGCTAACAGAACATACATATGCTGCCCAGAAACCTTGTGAATAGTTCTGATTTTTTTTACTACACTAACGAGGTTGAAATATAGACTTTGCCTACAGCATCTCCTTAACAGTAATGTTAACAAAATGACAGCATTCATATGACAAAGAAAAACGAATTCGGTCACTCAAGACTGTGACACAGCAACCAGTGTAGGCTACAGTCCTACCCAATAGGCCTACTCGAAGCAGATAGCGTTGTCTGACGGTCGAGTGGGTTAATGCACGTATTTCCAGAACAGGTCTGCAACTTTCAGGTAGTTCTGAGTTCGAATCTAGGCAAGAGCAGAGCCATATAAAGGCCTATTGTTATCATTTTTTGCAAGGTGTTGCTCCTGGCAATACTTGTTTATAAGACGTTTGGTGATTAATTGATAGCTGTTTTTGGGACACGTTAAACGTTCTTTATAATGAGCGCATCCGGGGAGTAAAACGACTGTTATGCGCTGTTACAACTGTAGGCTACAATGATTGCAATACAAAAATATGCGCGTGTTAGTTTAGTTAGTTTTGTGATGTTTTGCACTTTTGCCTCATGTGTTTTCAGGTTTGAGGGCTTTTTTGGCAAGATTGACCTTGGTTAGACTCTGCATATGTTATTTCTCCGAATGGAAAATAAAGTCAATTTTCGACACACGTCTGTTATTAGTTCAATAACAAGTGTTGCTTGTTAAAACATGTGACTAGTGAAACTCAAATTATTTTAGAAATATTTAGCCAAAGCCAAAAAGTGTTAGAGAGAAGGAGAGACGCCGGTGCAGCTCAGATGTCGTCTTAATTTTCTTTATTCTTTAGTAAAAGGTGCAGAACATTATTAAACTTTGACTAACGTTTCGATGTTCGTTAGTCAAAAACATCGACACATCGAAATGTTAGTCAAAAATATCTGTCCTGGCCTGGTTGCAACGGATTGTGGCCAAATGACAGAAGCGCGGAGAACCCTCCTTTGTCTACCAAAAAGTGTTACTTTGTGCCCCGCGCTCCCCCACTGCTTGTGAAAGAAGGGGATGGGGGAGGGGGGCTTAACGTGAAAAAGCTTAATGTCACAAAATGGCAACGAGTCGTTTTAGGCTACAGGCCTTCATAATGGTAGGCTACAGGAAGTGGGGGGAGGGTATGGGATGACCAGAGCCGTCATCTATCGTCTTTCCAGGCACACAGCTTGTTATTCACCCCTTGCAAGTGACGTCACGTTTTGTTCGCGCCACATGCAAAATAGCCTAGTGGACGGCAAGAACACGAATCAAATCAATGGGTTGTAATGGGACATATCGCACAGCTAGGAGATTATAGTGAGATTTAACCGTAATAATGCCCTTCCACGACTGTTGGCTTATTGTTTGGAATACAACATCCCATGTTCTTGCATAGATATATTTTGGTTTGTTTTCTTTGTGTTTCGGGTGTATTTCAACCACAATTGCATGGTTATCTCCTCAGTGTATGAAGCACAGCAGCGGTTGCTATAGCAACCATAGACTCTGAACAGGACGGCATATAGCACTTAGGCAAAGTCTTTGGCAAGATCTGAATGTAAACAGATAATACCGTTCAAGTTTTTTTTAAATTTCCTATTTCTTTCAATTCTTTAACTTAAGACATGTAAGAAGTAAATTTATTCGCTGGGCAACGTACAAACTGACGAGTTACATTAGCCCTAGCACTATGAGCTACGATAAACGTTAGCTAGAATAGCTAGCTTCTAAGTGTGGCAGCTTGTTATTATTTCATGTTCTGATATGACATTCTTAACGTTTTGACTATGTTACAACTGATAAAAGCAAGACAAATAAAGTAACCAAATCGCTTTGCAATATTTTAGTCCAGAAATACTTATGGGTGTTCATTTACCATAATGTTAATTACAGTAGCCTAACGTAACGTTATCTCCCCTTGCTGTTACCACCAGTTTTAATAACTTTACATTTGCGATCATGACCCATTTCATCTAACAACACCACTGGCATCTTCTTTGACTATCAGACCCCAAACAGCAATACATTGAACAACAAAGATGTTATAGTAATGGTGTTAAGTTCATCATAATCTTTATGACATAATGTAATTTGCCATCCGTCTCCCATCTTTTTGCCGTCCAGCATGGAGCCGTCACGTGACTTAAGTCACGTGTCTGCAAGGGGTGAATATAGCCTATCGACTGCCTTAACAGATAGGCTTTGCTCTTGGGTTTGGCCTTACAGCGAACTCAATGCTCTTGTTGCTTGCAGTTTGTTAAATAAAGCGATGCAGATTACATCATTTATTTCTGATTAATTGCGTCTTTTGATGTATTTTGCAACATTTGCTTGTTAGGCTGGGCTACTGTCAATGTCCTGTACAGGTCAATATTCAACAATTGCTGGTGTAGGCCTAGGCTATTAATCAATTAGGGACTGTTCGTTATTTATTTAATTAAGGGGCTACCGGATGAGTTTTGGGAGCGTTAGTCAAAAAAGACGTGACCCTCCCTCGCCAGCAAGAATTTTTTCTATGACCCTCCAAAGTGATTGAGAAAAAACGCATGACCCTCCCCAGTCCCAACAATTTATTGATGCCTTAGGCTACTGGGTCAATTTGGGAGCTTGCATGCTACGACTCCTTCCTTGAAATGCCTTAAAGGCTGTCGTTTGCACAATTTCACAAATAATCACCGGGACCGAAACAAACCTGTCAACTTTTCCCAGGTTTATCGCGTATTTTAACTTTTTCCTCGCTGTCTTAGGAGGAGCTGCAGGGCCGTCGCAAGGGGATGCGAGGCCCTATGCGAACTTGACAGATGCAAGGCCCTTTTCACTTACGTGCATGAAATCATGCGATAGCTTACTTTACACATAGCCAAGGCTACCGTCGGTGTATTTTAATAGTAGCCTAGTCTAATAAGCTACACCAGCTTGCCTTTAAGAGGGGAAATAACATTAGCTGAGTCACATATTGGGCCATATGGTGTTTATCATAGGCTACATCACGAAACCAAATAGTGTAACAAAGGCGAACACTTTAACAGGGGGAATTAATTGGGCATGAATCATTGTGCTGAACGGTAGGCCTATTTGTGAATGAGCAGAAACACACACGACATTCAAACTATTGATAAGATGTACTGGTCTGTATCTATAGGCTAACATTGGACAAATAAATGACACTGACTCGCCATATCCTGACTCAGGAAAAAAAACATTTTCTTGCTTTGCCGCAAACTCAGCAATGAAATCATAGGCCAGTTTGCAGGTAGCCTAACGTCTTTTTCATAGAAGGGAGAGCCCAGTCTCTCCTGTGACATGGAGGTGTGCAAATAGTTTTTAATAGCCTGTTCAACTTCGAAAAGCTTCGTTCACCCGATGCCAGTCACTGATCGCAATTTCAAAGTTCGGAAAGCTTCATCTTTTTAAGTTTTAAGTGCAGTGGCCCCTATCTGCCCCCTTTGGAATTATATCTCGAGCCTATTATAAGGTCCAGTGCGTTATGTCCTGGGATTCGGATGTGCTCAAAAAGAAAAGAAAAAACACTTTTTTATAGATGATTATGAGGAGCAATGTGAGAGAGAAATTTGATGATCATTGATCGTTGTTTTGGGACGTTAAGCCTTTTCCATAGGCGTCAGTGAAGGAGATTGAAGAATGACCATTTTTTTATACGAAAATATTTCTTAACTACAAAAACTCAGTGTCATTCAGACTCAACCCTCTTGTTGTTTTATTATATTTTTCGTTGTCGTTTGAACGTTGGCAAGCAGGCATGTTGCGGTTGCAATTTAAGTGAAATTTCTACAGTAGGCCTACAACATGCTGTTAGGCCTACTGTAGGCCTACAACATGCTGTTACTTGTACAGGTAAATGTTCAACAATTGCTGGTGTACAGGTTATATAATCAATTAGCTAAATCATTTGTCCAGCTGTTTAAAAAATTTTTCGTGCTACATTCAAACGCAAAAGGTGCTTTGATATATTTTTCGTTTGAACGTCGGCAAGCAGGCATTCTTTGGTTGCAATGAATGAGGATAATTGTTTTTTTTGCATTATTTTGAATATGACTCGCTCCAGTCAACAGCACGTACTTTTTCCACACACTAAGTTCTAACACACATAGGCCTATCCCCTCTCACTTTCTCTCTCTCCATCCCTGCACACGGTGCTTTCTTAAAGGAGCTGCACCATTTTACAACAATTGCATCTACATTTTCATATTAGAATGTTTTGTCAAGTGTAAGCTTAAACTACCGTGATCAATTTAAGTTCCCGTGCCCCCGCTGCGTCATGGAAGCAGTAAGTCAGTCGCATCAAAAATAGTAGTGGCACCCAAGTGACACCTTGTGGTTGTTTGTGTCAACTGCAGTTTGTGCCATTTCTGCTGAGAAAATGGGGTGCGTGATTCATGAAGGAACCCGTCCAAACTTAATGGGGACCCACTGTAAATGAGTTTACGGAAGTATCATTGAGTTACATCATCAATATGCTAACGGATTCCATCATCCCAACTGTAAAGATCCGAAGCTTCCCTAACCAGAAGCCATGGGTGGATAGAGAAGTGAGAACGGCATTAAAGACACGCACCATGACTTCTAATGCTGGGCTTATTTCAGGGGATATGACGGATTACAAAGCAGCATCTTATAGTTTACGTAGAGCTATTAAAGATGCTAAGCGGCGCTATAGAGACAAAGTTGAAGCTGATTTCTTGGAGGGTGATGCAGCACGAGTGTGGAAAGGACTCCTAACCATCACTGGCTTTGAAAGAAAGTCCCCTCCTATGATGAATGTGAGTAAAGCCCTCCCTGATGAACTTAATGCTTTTTATGCTCGCTTTGACATGAAAAACATAGACTATCTTGCACTAGCTGCAGCATGTGAAGCAAATGAGGATGCACCTTTCTGTGTCTCTGAGGTGGATGTGAGCAATGCCTTTAGGAGGGTTAATTGTAGAAAAGCTGCTGGACCGGATGGAATTTCTAACAGGGTTTTGAAATCCTGCGCTGCTCAGTTAGCTCCTGTGTTCACTTATATCTTTAACACATCATTGGCTCAAGAGAGTTCCTACTTGCCTCAAGCAGTCTGTTATTGTTCCAGTACCGAAAAACAAAAGTCCATCATGTCTGAATGACTACCGCCCAGTAGCCCTGACGTCTACAGTGATGAAGTGTTTTGAGAAGCTTGTGAAAAACATTATCTGCTCATCCCTCCCTGCCTCCTTCTACCCCCTCCAATTTGCTTACAGAACCAACAGGTCTACAGAGGATGCCATCTCAAACCTCATGCACACCACCTTAACTCACCTGGAGGAGGGGAATGGGAATTATGTGAGGATGCTGTTCATTGACTTTAGTTCAGCATTCAACACGATAGTACCTCTCACCTTGGTCACAAAGATGAAGGCCTTAGGACTGAACACCACCCTGTGTCACTGGATATTTGACTTCCTCACCAACCGTTCACAAGTGGTTAGAGTGGGGGGTCTGACATCTGACTCATTAATCATCAGCACTGGTGCTCCCCAAGGCTGTGTTTTGAGTCCACTGCTGTACAACATCTACACACATAACTGTAAAGCCAACAGTAGTCATACCTCCATCATCAAGTTTGCAGATGACACAGTGATCTTGGGCCTGATTAGTAACAACAATGAACAGCTCTACTTGGATCAGGTTGATGAGGTGGCACAGTGGTGTCAATCTAACAGCTTGACACTGAATATCAATAAAACCAAGGAAATGGTAGTGGATTACAGAATGAAGCAGCAGAACTACAGTTACACCCCACTAATGATCAGCGGGCAACCTGTAGAGAGTCACAAGTTTTAAATACCTTGGTGTCCACATTACTGAAGACTTAACATGGACTGTTAACACTCAATATGTTCTGAAGAAGTCCAGACAATGACTCTACTTCCTTCGTCAGCTAAGGAAATTCAAAGTTTCTACATCCATCATGAAGGCCTTCTACACTTCAGCGGTTGAGAGTGTTCTAACTGGTAGCATCATCACCTGGTATGGGAACTCCACAGTTAAAGATTGTAGTACTCTGCAGAGAGTAGTGCGCTCAGCTGAACGTACTATAAGAACTCAACTCCCTGCTCTACAAGATATCTATTCCAGAAGAGTACTCCTAAGAGCCCAAAAGATTCTGAAGGACTCTTCTCATCCTAACAATGGATTATTCCTACCGCTGAAATCAAGAAGACGCCTATGTAGTCACAAAGCCAGAACTGAGAGACTCAGGAGAAGTTTTTATCCCCAGGCCATCCGAACTCTGAACTCACACTATACTGACTTTGCACTCATTCACTCCTCAGCACTCATGACCCCCCCCCCCCCCCCACACACACACACACCTACATGACTTTTAGCACTTTTACATCCCTCTCCCTATGCTACAGACCTTATTTATTTTCTTATTTCATCACATGTCAAAACACACACACACACACAAATCTGACTTTCTCCAACTTTTGCACATCTCCATAGAACTTTTTATTTATTATTTTTGATTTCTCCTCCATCTATCTACCCATGTCCTTGATTGCCTAGCCTTTCTGTCCCCCCCACCCCACCCCCATCCCCAACACACACACTTACATCATCACTGTCATCACCTCACATACATACAGCACACTGCTAGCTACAGTAAGCCTCCTCTACATACTTGCTGCACACTGCTTCCCCTCCCTACATACACAGCACATTGTCTTCAGGATCTTCTCCAACACACATCCTCTACATACTTACAGCACACTGCCCCCACCTACCCACACACACACTACACACAGTCACTGCTCCACTCCCCTCCCGCCCACACACACATCTTCACTGTCATCAAATACATCATACATACAGTACTCTGCTTGCAATAGTAAGTCCCTTCACCATACTTGCAGTACACGCCCCCCCCCCCCCCTCCCCTACCTACACAGCACATTAATTCATCAGGAAGCTTCTCCAACACACATCCCCAACATACTTACAGCACACTGCCCCCCCCCCCCAAATACACAGCACATTGTCTCATGAGGAAGCTTCTCCAACACACATATTGCACACTGCCCTCTCCCCACATACACAGCACACTATCCCATCTCCCCTGTCATCCCCCCAACACACACACCAAGACCCCTGGCAGTTGAGTTAGCCCCTTGAGCCGTGGATCTGCCCAAGGTTTCTTCCTTGGTAAGGGAGTTTTTCACCTTTCTTATGCAGCCCTTGCCACTTAATCTACTAAACCCCTCTTCTACTGAACTTTACCCCCCCCCCCCCCCCCATAAATGCACAAATAGGCTGACACCAGACATAATTTCACTGCATTTCTTACTTCCAGTAACTATATGCATGTGACAATAAACTTCCTTGTATCCTTGTATGTGGTGAGCTTATACAACAGGGCTATGGGTCAATTTACAATGAACTTACACTTTAAGCTGCCACCTCGTGGCGAAAAGTTGTAATACATTTCACGTAGCTGCGTGAATCATGGAAAGCGCGAATGAAGTGGCCACTTCTAAAGGGGACCCACTGTAGGGCTGTCAAATATAGGATTGTCAAATTGATAATTTTACAATCAAAGTAGCATACCAAATGTATCAGAGAACAAGGTAAAATACTCTGTTCATCCTTACAATTTAACTGTCAAAGACGGGACTTGGGATGAGAGATTGGAGTTTTACCATTTATTGAAGTCAACTGGAAGGGAATGGTCTATGAGCAGGTCTGTTGGACATTTGGGGTTGACAAGGTTTGGGTCCACGCCATGCTTAGTGACAACATCCCTCATTGCTGCCAGATCCACCATGGCAGGAATGCCCCTAATAATAATAATAAAAAATAATAATTATTATAGAGTAGAAGAGTGCCAGAAATGATGCGTTGTTTGCAATGTGATGATAAAGTCAATAAAAAGACCTATGAAAATGAATAAATATTTTTTTTTTTTTAAAACTCACGTAAAGTCCTGGAAAAGGACCCGGGCTGGGGCAAAGGGCACTTCTGCTACATTCTGTTGATGTTGCCAATCTAGTATGTTAAGGACATCCTCCTCCTTAATATAAAACCCATCACAATTTCTTATAGCTGCCTCCAAAAGGACACGGATTGATAAGGGCAACCCCTCTGTTAGAGAAAGAACAGTTAAGAGTTCAAAAAGTAGGACACACAATAATGTGCAGAGAACTTTTTTATATCGGTGGTTGGTTCTGGTTCTCTGATATAGTCTTTATAGTATTTAAAGTATTTGCTTCATTTGTGGTCCACAGTGACTTAAACAAGTTTAATAAAAAAGAGTACAGTAACACAGTGGCAAACTAACCATTATGCATAATATATTATAGTCTATGGGCTATGCCCCTCCCCCACACACACACACACACACTACTAGACTTAAGTGGTATTTTCTTGTAGCCCTGGTCCCAGAGTTAACAAGAAATTAAGTAATTCCCACTGTACCTGTTAGACCACTTTCTGACTGGTACCCAGTGGTGGAAAGATACAGATTTTAAGACATAAGAGAGATGAAATTGGCCATTGCTTATACAAAAAGTGGTCAATATTGACCAAGTTGGGTATCAACACAAAGTATTTGACATGTTATTAGGGATGCCACAGTAAACCGGTCTAGTGCCTTGCCACTTCATCTCTTCTATGATCCCAGAAAGATTTTATTCAACTTGTTCATTTTTGTAACATTTATTTTATCTAATGACACAGAAAACACAATGAATTGCATCCACATCCTTATCTACTACGCGCAACTATTTTTCACTAGCCTAAAATTGTCATAATTTGGCATTATTTCAGCCAGAAAATCTGTAAATTCATTAATGAAGACCTTGTTGTATTGGGTGAGCCCGGTTAAACAAGAACATATTCTGTTCGAAACTGTAATAAAGCGTCAGTGGTAATTGCCTACAACTATTTCTGAAAATAGTTCCTACAACTCTTCTCCCAGTTGTTTTCGGGGAGTAGAAGTAGGTACAGTTAGTTGGTAATAGCTCAGAGAAAGGGCTGGACTCACACTGAGCCAAGCCTCGTGAAAAATCAGAAATCGGCCCAGAAAATTGCAATCGGTGCATCTCTAATCACTAGTGACAATGAATATCAGGTTTTTTTTAATTTTCCTCCATAGATGCTATTATCTAATGAAGGAAGGTCACATGAACTTATGTGTTCTGTTGCTAACTAAAAATCTAGGCCTATTCTAACGTGTCAACAGTTTTCCTGCATGGCTACAATGGATTTAGCTGCGGATTTTCAATATCTTTAAACCTTATTTATACGGATTTTCAATATCTTTAAACCTTATTTATACTTATTTCTATTGGAAAGTGTTGCTGCAAATATCTTACATGATGTTATGTTCATGTTTCATGAAAAACAGAAAATAAATTAAATAATATGATTTCAAATTATATTATCAAAATATTTGCATTATATTATTACTATAATAATAACTACTACTAAGCATGGTACACTACAGCATAGTCCTTCCATAGCATGTCTAAACATACTGTTATAGTAGTGTAGTTTATTAACATACAACAACATACAAGATGACGAAAAAGGATAATAATATTAAAAAGCTTTGTGTTAATGTATTAATGTCTTAAAATTGCTGTTTTCAGGACAGTGTCGTTCAGTGCAACAGAGAAGCGTCATACAGTACAACTGTAATATTGACTTAAAACTGCTAGGTGAATGATTCAGTATGCTTTTTTCTCTCAAATATACATGAAGAATCATAATTGGTTCAAACAAAATGTGTATAAATTCCTTTTTGAAAACTTTAAAACTTTTGTGGAAACTTTTTTCCACAAAAGAAGGTTTTTATGGTCTTTGAATCTTTTGCTGGAGTTTTGCTAAACTCATATAATGAATGAATTTTTTTTTCCTTTCAAATAATCAGTTGTTGCACTGAATGGCTTTTTTGTGTGATTCATTTCTACAATCAACATTAAAAACATCATATCAAACAAAAACAAAATGTATAATGATATAGGTAACATGTTGGTGCACATGATCAAATCAAGAAAACAGATCATTTTGAATTTCTATTTTTTTGCCTGGTTGAATTATCTGTAATTTGTGATAAAAGTTGTTATTTTTAGAGCAGGAGACCAATGACTCAAAGATGCAGATGAATCCAAAGATTACAATGATGCAAGATGTTTGAGTCTAGGCCACACTGTACTTGAAATATGAGCCAATATGTAGGTTTGGGGGCCTGAGTAGTGAGGATCTCTGGGACCATAGTGTGAAGCTTCACTTTCCTGGGCCTTATGATTTTGCAGCACAACCAATTTTAGCGAAGGAAATAAGAATTATAATCAGAACAAAAACAATAGGGTTCCCGCAGCCGCGCTGCTTGAAGCCCTAATGATGATGATGATGACGACGACGATGTTACCAAAAACACTATGATGACATTAAAGCTGCCACTGTTCTTCAAGCCACTTACCATATCTTGGATCATTTAGTTTAACTGGATTGAAATACTTCTGACCATCATATTTTCCACATGGGAGGGTGTCAATCAAGTGGTTAAAAGGATTTCCTGGAAGGGTGGAAGATATGAACATGAGGAAATGTATCAAAACTGCACTCAGCTGATCACACATGCACTTAAATCCTGAACTTTTCTGGGTGGACACATAGACCACAAAACAGATTTCTAATTGGTCAGGCCCACTATTACCCACTGACTTTTGAACATTTTGAAGATGGTGGAAGGGGATAAGATACAGTCAGTTGTCAGTTGGGTAATTCTTAGTGTATTTTAAATCTTGAGGAATAGGCTACACTGGAGATTGATTTTAACAACTCACTCACTTATTTCACCTTTTCCGTCCATCTAGATGTTTCTTATGTATTACAAGACATATCATGAGTGGAATAAACAGTAGGCTATACCTTTTCTGAGTATTTCAAGTTTACATGTTTCAGAGAACCAAATCAGAACAAGTGATATGTTAGCAATAGTCTTGAATGCCCAGGCCAGGTTACAGCCTCATCTCATAATACTATCTAAGCCTGAATCTTACTTTGAAGTTTCCTTAATATCCGTACATTTCACATATTATTTAGGCTAATATTTCAAATCAAATATTTGAGTGTGCACTACTGTGTGGGACAGCGCTGTCCAGGGTGCCCTCTCACCCTTTTTTAAAACCACATCCCCTATCAGAAAATAGTTCCAACATCCTGAATTCTCACCTACAGGCAATTCCATGTTCATTTAGGTCTTATTGTTTGAAACCGATCTGATTGAATTTGATAGACAATGATTTGTTTTATAACAGGAGTGTGTGTGTGTTTGTGTGCGTATGCGTGGGAGAGCGTGAGAGAAAGACGAGGTCAAAGCTAATTGAGAAAGTAATCAATTTTGCATTAAACCCGGAAGGGAGATATGTCTATAATATTCTATACAGAAATGGTCATCTTCTTAATGGTAATCCTGACAATACTCTGAAAATCTCTCTCACAGTAATTTTGCTTATCAGTTGTTCTACCTCATACAAATCCAAAAAGCCACAATAAACAGTAATGAGAAATAAAACCCATTATAAACAGGAAAGAAGCATTTACCCATAAACTATAACTGCGTATCAACTGTGCCACTAGTTTGCGGGACAATAACACAGATTTTTAAGTTATTTGAACAATAGTGGTGAATCATAGTCAACTTGACAAAAGAATAGAAGTTAAGATAACACCAAAGACAAATAATTTTTTACAGTGGGGTGGTTGAGGATATCATCTTGATCATTGAATTAAGATATCAGGGAGCAGATCCAGTCAGTGCCCTATAGGCCAAAGTATGGGTGAAGGATGAGACAGGATGGCAGCCACTCTAGATCACTCTTCCAGAGGCCTCCCACGGCTGTTATAAACAACTATTGTGGCTGCAAAAAAGGGTGTACTATGGGTTGCAGGTGCAAAAAGGCTGCCCTCAAGTGCACTGATCTTTGCTCTTGCTTAGGAGACTGTTAGCCTGGACAGAGCCATCGAGACATGACATTAAAAAAGGAAAACATTGTTGAGACAAATGCTTGTGTGTGTTTATTAAAAGGAGTTCTTTATTAACCCTTTCGTGCCCGTGCCGAACATTCCATTTTTGGTGCTGGATGACCTCCTTACACAAAAAACCTTATTTCTTGAGTATAATACATACCATCAATGGGATATACATACCATTGTAATCAGAAGGGTCAGTTCTATCAAATGATGTAAAATACATATGGTAATGTTGATATAGTAATGAACAGTCTTTGAAAATCCTCTCCAAATGTATACCGAAATTCGTTAAAATTGAATTTCATTCGCATAAAAATGAATTTTCATCATATTTCTATACGAGATAGAGAAAAATATAGAGTGTATGACATGTTCAGCAAGTTGTGGGCTATTTAACAAAAAAGACTGAATTGGAATATCATTAACCTTTCAAAAGTTATGATAAATTAAGTGATAAGTGTAAAAAAATGCAGGAAACGGGATTTAGAATGTTGACAGAATTCACATTCTCTTTCTCACCAAAAACATAAAAGTATGCATAAAAACTAATAATGAAGTCAGACACAATGGTTTAGATTTATTTGGTCCATAAGAATAAACCATTTATTTGTATATAAGCAAATGCTACAGTCAACAATAATGATATATAAAAGAAAAACATGTACCTTACCAGTAATACAGGAAGTAAGTATACTGTATATTTATTGAAGATCAATTCTGAAGAGACATAGAATACATTTGATTCAACAGATACAACTTCCTTATATAAATTAGTGTAATATGAAAATGATATACATCTATAAAATGTATTATTTATGAAAAGCTAGGAATACAATCAACTTCAACATCACTCAAAAATCAATGTGTCTAAACATTTGAAAGTGGATTACATAGAACAAGCCTGTTGAGAATAAACACATACACACATATACACACAAACTCACACACACACACACACACACACAGAGGAGGATAGGGAAAGGTGGGGTGGGGAACCTGAAGGTTAAACACAGAGGACCTATGACTCATAACGAAACGCATCCCCTTCTGTAGAATGCCAAATCTGACAGCAATTTTGTTTACCAAAAAAGCAGTCACCTACCGCTAAACTCCAGGCCATACAAGCTACTTTAGTGTTATTATGTATTGTTTTTATAACAAAGCCAACAATTTTTCTTTGGCTCCTGCTGTACAGGAATATGTACTTGATGAAAAGATGACAGAGTAGTAGTTGGAGCAGCTGAAGGCGAGGCTGAAATTTTGACGGAAATGCCTGCCAGCTGTTGTGATAGATTTTCGCCAAAATCTTTCTGGCTGTAGCTACCAAACCTAGGTTCAACACCAGATTCTGCATTGCCAAACTTGAAATAATAAGAAACTACTGAAACAGCAATGTCAATGGAGAAAAAGTGTACACAATATGTATTTCTCATTTGGTCAACGCTCCCTGATCCCTTCAGAGACTTGGTTCCCCAGTAGCAATGGATATTAGGGAGGGAAGTGAAGTCCCATGTCAATGATCAATCCCAGAAAACTGTGAAACTCTTCTGGGGTCTCTTCGTCCCATGCCCCTGCACTGTGTGTTTGCATACAACGGCCTACTAAGCACAACCTCCCACCCGTTCCGGTTGGTAAAACCACATATGCCTGGGTTTTAGTGGCAGTCTACACCACCCTACACACGCCACCTAAATCTATACCTTCTTCCTCCATCCTCACATGGTCTTCAACATTGTGAGCGCAAGCTCATCAGCAGTCAGCCACCTCTTCAGGCCTGCAAGGAGGTCTGTGTAGGTCTTGTCATCCTCCATCTGAAACAACAGTAAAATCATACAAATGTAATACATTTATTAATTTAAAAAATAAAATCACAAAACTACAGATGTGTGCGTGTGTGCACATACATACACAAGAAGAGGTAGCCTAAACTATTGAAGCATTTTGAGTAACTCAAAAATATTTAGAAGTATGAAAAGTCATTTTATTACACATGGGTTTAGCTACCCTAAATCTGATTGCCTGGCTGGCATTAAGATAAAGACAGATTACATTTCACCTAGTAACTAACTGCTTAAATGCAATAATGACATTTCTGACATAATATGTGATTTCACATCATGTTTTCTATAAAACTACATATTGAGAAGAGTAGAATATCAAGTCATGCCATCTTAGAAAATGTTGAGACAAGCACGTCTGATGTTTGTCATTTAGAAGCAAGGTAAAACAGTTCACTACAAACTGCCTAGCGAGGTAACAACCCGATGAGAGGCAATACGTTAATTAGCACTACATTTCTGACAGAATCCGTGATTTCACATCTTGTTTTCTACAACTACATATTGAGAGGAGTAAAAATATCGCTCAACTTATTTCATGTAAGAGAACGCAACTTAGAAACGCGGCGCCCATTGATTTATTCAGCTTTGGTATGCTATACTGACTTGCCAATATAATGCTTACCTAACAAGCAAATTGGTACTAGAAAACAAACTTACTTACAGGTTATATACTAACAGGTTTTTAAATGAAATTGTCAAATGAAAATAACTGATATAAAAAGCAAACGAGAATACTGCAAGCAGTTCAGAGTAATGCAGATAGCTAAAGTTACATGACGATGCACTTAGCCCCCGCTATGCCATAATGTTGACGCTGATGAGAAAGCATATTACTGTCAAATAACATGATTTTATGACTACAAATTAAGATTAACCATAACTAGAAACGATGTAAAATATATATTACCTCAGTTTATCCAGCTGTGTGGTTTCCAGTCGAGGTAAACTCCAACGAAGTGCAGGTGGCATCTGGCGGTCCATGTTAAAATGTACGACTGAAGTGAAAAGTTTTTTTCACGACTCATCTTCAAGTATCCAAAACATTTCGCGCCATAAACCCCTTAACCAATCATATCAAATTGAAGCTTATGTTGTCAGCATTACGGGGAAGATTTCAGAAATAAAATCAGTCATTGGACAGCTGAGATATTAGATGATTGGTCATCGTTAGAATTTTAACGAAATTAGAATGGTCGGGCTTGTAAGGGTTAAATTGCTCTTTATCATATTATTAGAATGTTGCCAATTACAGGTTCCATTTGATACTGTCATAATGAATTCAAGCAACCAGTTTGAATGGCAGTTAATGTACATTCTAGATCTTGACAGTAGAATTCTGGAATGACTTGTAAAAATATTTTACTCCTCAAAGATGTGTATATTATACAGCAAATATCTAGCCCGAGACGTCAGATCTGAAGTGCCTCCACGTCTGAAATTAAACCTTAGGGGGGTGAAGATTATATGGTGAAACTTTCATGCTTTAGTCATAAAATGCGTAACTATACTGTAGGTTTAAGGTCACCAATGTTTTTGAACCACTTCCTAATTGGGTTCTGTTCCTATGTGTACGAAGTTTGGTGTTGATACGTGAAAGACTTGCTGAGATATGAGTTCACTTTGGGCAGCCATGGCCTAATGGTTAGCGCTTCGGACTTGTAACCGGAGGGTTGCCGGTTCGAACCCCGACCAGTAGACACGGCTGAAGTGCCCCCCTTGAGCAAGGCACCTAACCCCTCACTGCTCCCCGAGCACCGCTGTTGTGTGCAGACAGCTCACTGCGCCGGGATTAGTGTGTGCTTCACCTCACTGTGTGCTGAGTGTGTTTCACTAATTCACAGATTGGGATAAATGCAGAGACCAAATTTCCCTCAAGGGATCAAAAGACTTTTACTTATATAACTTACTTATAAGCCCCCAAAAACATGCTGCTACATTGCTATGCTAATTTAAGCCTACTCGTTTTGAATTCTCAAAGTTGTATCTATCCCTGTGACAACCCTAGACATACTTCCTGGTCAGCTCACTATTCGAGCTGACATTTCAGACACACTGTGCTAGTACACATGAACTTGAATCGTGTGAATGACTGAGGGATGAGAACCGTGGTCTCTATGGAAATTAATTGATGTTATGGTATCCATTAATTCTACCAAAGGAAAAAATTACCTTGTGAATAAAATTCAAGACTTTGAAAACAAAATTCAATACGTTTAAGGTTTTTATATGATAATATTACATTTATTTTGTTTTTTCAAAACTTTAAAGACCCTGCGTGTACCCTGATAAATCTAATTCAAAGATAACATTGAGTAGTATTAAGCTATATTTAATTTGTAAGCTATAAAAAAATGTTAATTTTTTATTTTCTTTTAAATTGTATGTCTACTGCAATGATTTGGGGAAATTAATGTAATGCAAATAATTTTTTAATAGAATCTTGAGACTAAAAATCAATATTGAATCGAATCGTGACATATCCTAAATCATGCGCTCCTATTTCATAATATAAATTTATCTATGCTAACGAAGCTGTAGACTAACACACTGACAGTTTCGAATACAGTATGAGAAGTTACGTGCTCAATAGCACGTAAAGTACAGACTTAAGTCAAGGGCAGAATGCTCACAGGCTGAAAAGTGCTTATTTGTCTTTACTTAAATTGTTTCATATCATACTCATACTTTTTGATAATAGGATGTCTTGATAATGGGGGAGATGGGGGGGGGGGGGACACAAGCGGCTGCAACATCCCTACCACAAATTGGTCCAAGTGCCCACAGGGACCCTTGTTCGAATCCAACTTGTGGTCAATAGCTCAATCCCTCCCCATCTCTCTGCCCCACTAGCTAGCGCGGGAATGATGCCAAAAACCTCCCTTGCTACCAACCGGTGGATCCATCAAACGTCATGTCAAACACCTACTAGTACGTTCATTGCTTTATTATGCAACAACAAAATTGTAGTCTACCTCTCCGGAGGTTTTGTTTTTGTGCATTTTATCTGTTTGTTTAAATCTTTAAACATAATTTTCTACTATCTTAGATTTTAGTTTCACATTAGCCTATGTTGCAAGCAACACTTAACATGACCAATAGGGCTACAAATTGTGGTTAACTAGTCTCGATAGCATATTGCGAGTAGTTGTGAACCATAGGAACTTTTAGGAACTTTAATCATAGCCTATAGCCAAACTGAAATAAATGTGAATGTATGATAAGCCTGTCAGTTCGACTGGCGACCCACAGTTGGATAAGCAGGTCCCCCGAGCAGTCAGCATTGCCAGACACTGTCAGAAACTGCAGTCCGAAGGATACATTTGTCCAGAAAACGTTGTTAAACTTAGCCTATAGGCTAGGATACATAATCACATTGGAGATGATCTGAAGTGGGCTCATATGCTTCCATATATTATATAACGTATTGATGTAAAAAAGAGAAAATGTGATGAGGCCAGCCTATGACACTTCTGACATATCGCAGATAATTGGTTATGGTCCTGTTTTGCAGATGGTAATTACGCATAACAGTTTTAAGCAACAATAGCAATAGCTCGTCACTAATAATGACACAAATAGGCTAATGAATGCTCATTTAATGAAGTTTCAACATTGGAACATGAAAACTGTACAACACAAGCCTACATGTATCCATCATGTTCCAACAGAATAAGCACATATTGCACCAATTCTGGGCACATGTTGGATAAGTGTAAGTTCATGTAGGTATAGCATTCTAGGCTGCTTATAAAAAGGCAATTATTCTGATACATGTCAGTAAGGCGGTTGGTATGACGTTCGGTTGGTCGATCGGTTGGTTGATCAGATGGACGGTCGGAAGGTTTTTGGCACGATTCCCGCGCCATATTAGTTTACTGTCTAAGATAACTAGCCTACTTTATTGATAGGACCTAAGTGAGGTCAGGGCTAGTGTTAGATCTTTTTACTTCTCTTTTTCAGCTGTACCGCATTCATACCGAACTGTGTGATATTCTCTAGGTGTCATTCCACGTCAATTCAACCAGGGCCCACGCACTTAGGTCTCAAAATTCTGAAAAAATTACCAGGTGTACCTATGTTACCCAGGAGACACACTGTAAAATTACTCTTATGTAAGATCAATACTTTCCAAGATACAGCCAGTTTTACAGGGGGAGGGGGTGTCAATTTTGTTCGGGCTCTTTTTTTTGTCAAAGTTCACAAGCCCACTAGCCTGGTAAACCAGACCCTGGAATCTTTCAGATTAAGGGTCTGGCCACGAGTAATGAAAATGGCCCAATTCGAGGGGCGGCACCAAGCATGCATTTGAAACTCTCACTGCACGCAGTTGGATAACGCTACGTCCAATCACAACAATTCATCAGTGTCAGTCATCAGTGTAGCTCGCCTTTGTCCCGCCTACATCGATTTGATTGGTCCCTCTCGCTCGAGAGATAGAAGAAAGTTGGATCATTGCTCGTGGCCAGAGTATCTTGCGGGCACAATTCACAATTGTAATCAAATTCTATGTTTTTTATTTTTTTAATACAAAATGGGAAATGCTTTTGGATTGAAAGAAGTAATTTGCTTTCTTTTTGGCGAATATTGTTTTTAAATAAATGACTTCATCTTCATATCTTTGGTGAATGTTTTTCTGGTTCCATATTTGATGATAATTTCAGGAACACCTGAGGGGTATTCCAGAAAGGAGGTTTAACACTGAGATAAAACTTAACCTCTGGGTTGTCTGAACCTGTGGCGACTAAACCCGAGCTGTCGGTTCCAAAACACCGGTTACCAGTTAGTTCAATCAACCCTGTGTTAGATAACCTAGAGTTGTGCGCGTTCACGGCGAACTTATAAAGGCATCATCTATTGAGAGTCGAAACCATGAGTGAAACGGGCGAAAGGAAGAGCACCGTATTTTTCAGAGGCGGAGTAGTCGAGGCTTACGAGGAGGAGAGAACTGTAATAACAAAAAAAAGAGCAATACTTAAGCGCCTGCGTCCGAGACCTTGCTTGGCAGAGAATAGCCTAACTGACCGTGTAAATGCTTACGTTTAGGATAGCCTATTTAATGTCAAAAGCACAATTAAATAATTCACTGGACATCACGTATTGTATTGACTGTTTTGAATGATGCTTTCTTAAACTAGCCTACCTCGTCACAGATTGAGTGGGCCATAGAATTCTTTGAGAATCCCAAATGTAATTTTCTATTTTAACACGGGTTCTGCAGCTGTGGGCCAAGTTAAACTTTTGCGCTCCATCATCGGAAGGGTGAATGTCGGAAGGCATGGGTAGCCTATTGGACACATTTCAGTGCACATTTGGAAAATGTAATAAGTGATGCTGACCTGCCAGTTGGTGAAACTACACATTAATGATCCTCGTGGGTTTGTGTCCAGGAAAACGAATGAAGTTGCGCAGGGACTGCTTTAGCGCAAGGCAAACTTTACGCACCGACCGACAGCTTGCCGATATGCTCTGCGTCTCCAACACTACAAAAACTCCCAGTCGGAGAGCGTGTGTAGCCTATTAAAAAAATATTTTATCCCAAATGCCATCAGCATTCTTAACCAAACTTAGTTACAACATGCATACCCGGCTGAGCTGTACAGCTATATTTTAAACTTATTTATCAATTTTCTATAGGCTATGTTTCCCCTTTTTTGTACTGTACTTGTTTTAATTATATCTTCAATGTGTCTGAGATGTTGTTTGTCCATCTGTCTTGTGAGCCAAACACAAATGTCCACTATGGTGTAGGCTAGGCTAGCTAGCCTACATTAAAGATTTATTTTATTCTATTCTAATCCACCATGCTGCTTTTCAAGTAGCCTATATTTAGGATTCAGCTGAAAAACTCTAGCGCTCTTGAAAAACTTGTTTGGAAAAGAATGGATAGGCCATCATGTGATGTCGTGGTCTTATCGCCCTCTCACGGTGAATTGCACGGATGAATATTACATGATTTTGTGCTTCTTTGTCAATCGGACCTTCGTCAAAATGAAACGCCATTGTGTGACAAGTTGACAAGCTGATTGCACTGAAATAATCGAACATAACCTGAACAAAACCTACCCCCTACCAGGTTAAGTTCAGAGCCTATGTTACCATAGTTACTTACATAGCCTGATCATTTTTGAGCTTTCTGGAACTGAAATCCCAGGTTTACCGTTTACTCTGGGTTTACATACCCAGTTCAGTTCAGAGCCTATGTTACCATAGTTACTTACATAGCTTGATCATATTTGAGCGTTCTGGAACTGAAATCCCAGGTTTACCGCTAACTCTGTGTTAACATACCCAGTTAAGCCAGTAAACCTGCTTTCTGGAATACCCCTCTGACCTGTAGTTAGTAGCAGAGTTTGTGAAGGACTTCAGCTATCAGAATGAGAAAAAGTCGTTTCATTGACTTTCTGGTGATTCTTTTATCAGCAAAAATGCACCTGTAGTAAGTAGCGGCCTACCATTGGCAACTACTACAAGCGATCAGAATGAGAAAATGTCTTTTCGCTGATTTTTGGTGAATATTTTAACCATTTAAATGCATACTGTTTCACTATAATGGCAGATATCAGCCAAATGTTACCTGTAGTAGGTAGCAGTCTACCATTGGCAACTACTACAGCAATCAGAATGGGAAAATGTCCTTTCGCTGATTTTTGGTGAATATTTTAAACATTTAAATGCATACTGTTTCGCTATAATGCCAGATATCAGCAACATTTCACCTGTAGTAGGTAGCAGCCTACCCAGATAGCACACGTTTTGGCTGAAGTCTGGAATACGTTTGGTATTTTTGGGTTTGTTTTGGCATAGAAGCGGCAAAGTAAATGCTTTCGGCTGAACTGTGGCAAGATTGTGGTTTACCATAATAGATAAAAAGGCGCCAGCGGTAGATAACTAGTTATGGCATATGTCTGGTCAACCAGATGAATGGGCAAATAGCGGGACGGTTTACTGACGTATGCAGGTGCGTTTTGGCGTCCTTGTGGTTTCCCAGAAGACTGATCAAAGACCGGGAATTTTCTCTAGAAGAGACGTCTAGTACTTCACTAACTCCAGCACTATCACAGGCGGTAAGAACATTTTCCTGTCTTCAAATAAACGTCTGAATTGTATACAAATATAGTCGTGATTCTACATAGCTCTATAACAGATATGACTATAGCTTCGTTTTGGTGAATAGCTTTGTAACAGCCCACTATGCAAACGTTATTTATCGACAACACGTCTTTTTATTACAGTATTTGTAACGTAGCCTACTGGCTAAGTAGCTATTTAACGTTAGCTTGTTAATCTAAAGGCAAACTTGTGAAACACAGGCAAACTTAAAATCACTGAACACATCCAATATTGCACACCAATTATTTCCCTTTTTTCTGTTCTGTTTTCAGTGCATAAGACATTCAGTGGAGCTGCAGCAAGCAGTATAAATGGGTACGTTTTTATCATGGCAATAAAGCCTCATTTTGCCCTAATATAGCTAGCTTAGTAGCTAGTTAACATGTTAACCTAAATGCTCTGCAGGTGGTAAACTTATTTAAAACACAGATAGACATATCAATGAACACATCCACTTATTTCCCTTTTTTCTCTTCTGTTTTCAGTGCATAAGGCATTCAGTGGAGCTGCACCTTAATGGGGTAAGTTTCAATCACTGTAGGCCTAATACAGCCTCATTACCCTACACCTAATGTCCCGCATCTGAATTAAACTTCACTAAACAATTTCCTAGGCTATTTAAAGAGTAGATTTAGTAATTGTGTTTATTCTATCTTTGTGTGTATCGGTATGTTGTCAATTTCAGATGCTAGAAATCTGCAGCAAGTGGTATAAATGGGTAAGTTTTAACAATAAAGCCTCATTTTGCCCTAATATAGCTAGCTAAATAGCTAGTTAACATGTTAACCTAAATGCTCTGCAGGGGCCAAACTTTTTTAAAACACAGACAGACTTATATCAATGAACACATCCACTTATTTCCCTTTCTCCTCTTCTGTTTTCAGTGCATAAGGCATTCAGTGGAGCTGCACCTTAAGGCAATAGTAATGGGTAAGTTTCAATCACTGTAGGCCTAGAGCCTAATTTTTACCCTACACTCAATGACCACATCTGAATTAAATTTCACAAACAATTCCCAAGGCTATTTAAAGAGTAGATTTAGTAATTGTGTTTCTTTTGTCTTTGTGTTTATGTTGTCAATTTCAGATGCTGTGAGAAAAAATCTGCAGCAAGCAGTATAAATGGGTAAGTTTTTATCATGGCAATAAAGCCTCATTTTGCCCTAATATAGCTAGCTTAGTAGCTAGTTAACATGTTAACCTAAATGCTCTGCAGGGGCCAAACTTTTTTAAAACACAGACAGACTTATATCAATGAACACATCCACTTATTTCCCTTTCTTCTCTTCTGTTTTCAGTGCATAAGGCATTCAGTGGAGCTGCACCTTAAGGCAATAGTAATGGGTAAGTTTCAATCACTGTAGGCCTAATACAGCCTCATTTTTACCCTACACTCAATGACTGCATCTGAATTAAACTTCACTAAACAATTTCCAAGGCTATTTAAAGAGTAGATTTAGTAATTGTGTTTCTTTTGTCTTTGTGTGTATGTTGTCAATTTCAGATGCTGTGAGAAGAAATTCTGTTTGCTCTGCCAACAGTCCACCCGTTTACAGTAATAAGTATGCTGATATGACTTAATAAATACAAATCACAATGAAATGCATTTAATCTTTGTGTTTTTTTGTTGTTGTAAAAATATCTTTTGACATATAGGCTAATTTAACAGTATGAGCCTAGTGCACTAGGACATAGCAATTCATGTATAAAACTAATGTAGACATATTGCAAAATGCAAAATTAAATAAATGTAAAGATTTTCAAGTGGAGTTTCAATGTAGATGCAATCATTTGGCATACTTATGGCCTCTCTTTGGGATGGTTATGGCCATATTTTGGAATGCCACAATTGGTTTTGGGTGAGTTTTGGCCTCCTTTTGTTTTGATTCTGACTTGCCTAATTTGGTCCATATATGGAAAACGCTGCCAAAATGCGAAGCCAGTTTTGGTCCAAAATGAATGAATGTGTTATCTGGGTACCATTGGCAACTACTACAGCAATCAGAATGGGATTACATGAGAAAAACTCATTTAATTGATTTTTGGAATATTTTTCAAGAAATAGCCAACGTTTTGCATCCGTAGCCTACTGTCTACCTTCGATCTACCAACACGCTAATTTGTCGACGGTCCCTTACACAGACCATAGCGACAGAACAGGCAGTGAAGTGCTGTGAAGCTTTAGACTATGTCGGTTAGCAATGGCTAGCGATAATAATTTAGTTGTTTTCGCTTGATACTGTAATAATGTCAACTTTATTCAACCCGTTGTCGATCTCGATTGAAGGGGAAGTTAAAATCGAATATCAACTGAATATCAAACGTCCAGCCAACTTCACCTCGCTTATACCCCTTGATTCCTACGTGTCCTTCAGAAGACCACATAGACCTATTACATTAAAATGAATTCATTTGAGGGCGATTTTAACCAAACATAGTTGGTCATTAAAACCATAATACTTCAAAAAGGGTCAAACTGTTGCATACTATTGCTTTAAAATATGATGTGATCCCCAACACGTCAGGTGCCGTGAACGTGCTTGCAGTTCACAGCGGATCTGTACTCTGACGTTAACGCAACCGCTGCTAAAACTGTTGTCATATTTGCTAACGTTATTAATCATCTTTGCTCGCTGACATAGTATATCCATTTTCTAAAGCCAGGCAGTGTCTAACTTAACGTTAACATTAGGGCCTCGTTATGCCCTAGCCTAGTGTCTTCACAAATCGACACGATTCGGACAAGTCCAGTCAATGCCAGATAGTACTAACGCTAACGTTATGTTGCAGTCACTGGCTTGCTAGCTGATAAGTTAGGTATCGGTTCGTTTGAAAGCTGCTAGTTAACGTTAAACGTTATCAACCTATGGCAAATACTAACGTTACGTTAACGTATTTAATGCTTTCCCCACGTTCCATTAGTTAACGTTAGCCACTGCTACACCCATCATCCTTTGTAAACAAACCCATTCTCAAAAGTCACATCGGATAGCACTAGCTAAGTTAACGTAGCTTCAAGACTGATAAACAGTGCAATCACCTCCCTAATTTCCATGGGGGTCTCCGTTAAGCTAACCCGATGTCATTATCCTTCTTCTTTGGTTAACGCCATTATCTTACACATCCTCACTGAGTTAACTATATAACATACCAATTGCTGGTTATTTCACATCAACGTCAATCCATCCATAACGTTACACCAAAAGTAACATTGATGTTAGCTATGTGCTAGCAGCTAACGTAAACAGCTGACTAGTTTCTCCTCCTTTTCTCCTTGTCGGAACTGCCTAACAAACCGGTTGATTATAAACGTTTAGCTGCTAGTGATACCAGGACTCAAAACAGAAGTCGACATGAATGTTTTTTGTGTTTAAAATATGTTTCGATTACCATGAGCTTCTTACCTTTAACTGGCGAATCGAGCGCCATGATGACTTCTGAAAAGATCACGACTGCACTCCACTTGTGCGAGCAAAAGACCACCTCCCTGTGTACTCCAATCGTAACACTGCATTTCTCAAAGGCCACCTGACTTGGTGCAATATGGTAACTGGCAGGTTTTTACAGTGCATGAAAATGTACTGCTATCCGAAGTCTTCTTCTTACTATTATTCTTCTAACCAAAATGTCTGCGTCTAATTCAGCTTCAACCGTTTAACGTACAAACTTCGTTTAAACTTTGTAGGTCTTGAAAATGACGTCTGTGCAATGTACTTTTCGTTTCTGTAAACTTTAGGCCTATACTTTTTGAGATATTAAGAAAAATCAAGCTTATTTTCCCCCATAGACTTTGCATTGGCACTATGACATCATAATGGGCTAATTAAACTGATTTGCATCTGCCAGACATCTCCTGCACCCAACATTTTTTCTGCCAACCTTGAGCCGAGCCTCTGATAAGCGCTCAGTGGCCATACAGACGGAACAAGCGGATGACATCAACAACTCAGCTAAACCAAAACACTCTGCACAGGCTGAAACAGAGATATGCCCAACCTCCCCTGCTGTGGGGCCCTCTGATAACCACCCGCTAGCCTCCACTGAAATGCAGACCTTGGAGAAACATAAACAACCAGCTCAACAATGCCAAGCCATGTCCACTGGACAAGATAAGATGGGTGCTGCTAAAATGACTCAAAGTCAATCACTGGCGTCAAACTCCCTGGAATCTCAGCAAACAAATGGATGTGATGAGCATGAGATAGCACCTATCAAAGCTGCTGAGAGGATATCAGAAAGGAAGGGTCATGTTGTAACACCAGTACCAATACCCCTCCCCACCTCCGTCGTCTCCTTGTCACCACAAAGACACAACAACATGGAATACACTACTGGAATACATGCTGAAAGCGGAGCGTCTGCAACAAACTTCCCAGAACCTCAGCAGGCAGATGGAGACTCTGGATCAATTTTCAACCCCAACCTCCTTGATTTCCCATCACCACCCACACCCAATCACGTCCCCACCCAATCAAACTCCCCAGGCCACACAAACCCCCCTAATCTCCCATCCCCATCCCCACCCCTTCATCCCACCACCCACTCAAACTCCACAGGATCCCCTGAATACCCATCACCATCCCCACCCAAGCACATGATGTTCCCTGCAAGAATGGAGAGACTGCTACCAGTAGCCATGCAGAGTTTTACTAGCCCAAGATCATTAGCACCAAAGAAGCGAAGGGCACCTCCACCCCCTCGCCCTCCCCCTCCCCGTTTAGAAGGATCTCTTAAGCAGCAGCAACCTCTTAGTTCATTTTCTCAGCCGGCATATAGCATGGAATGTGCAGTGGAAAATACAGATGGCAGCAGCAGGGGACAATTATATGATGACTGTATTGCATGATATTCTCAGGGTCCCTGCAATATAAATGGTACTGACAGTAGTTTTGAGAACATGCCGGGACCCAGTAAGCCCATGACATTCTCTATTCCTGTATTGACAAGAAATAGAACACAAATGCATCGAGCTTATAGGGTAAACCAGTCCAATCTCCTACCCGTACCACATCAACCTCAGATTTCCCCCATGGATCATATTTCCCCAACACTTAAACTAACAAAACTAGCACTCCTAAATATCAGATCTCTTTCAAACAAATCATTCTTAATTCATGATCTAATTTGCACACACAACCTTGATTTTTTACTTTTAACTGAGACATGGTTAGATCAAGCAGACAGTGCTGCTACTCTCATCGAATCAGCTCCCCCAAACTTCAGTTTTTTGAGTGCTACCAGAGCAAATAAAAGAGGTGGGGGGATAGCCACAATTTTCAAGACGTCTTTTCAGTGCAATCAGTCGTCATTCGGTGACTTTACTTCATTTGAATATCTGTGTGCATGCATTAAGTCTTCTCCTCAGATTTTATTACTGACAATTTACAGGCCTCCAAAACATTCAGCTAAAGTGTTTCTTGAAGAGCTAGGTGAACTGCTATCAGTTGTTTGCATAGAGTATGACTGTCTTATTATATCAGGGGATCTAAACTTGCATGTGGATAATCCTGAAAACAATTATGCCAAGGAATTCATTGCACTAATCGATACTTTCTCCCTAACACAGCATGTACAGGGGCCAACACACTCTCTCGGCCATACCCTCGACCTTGTTATCACAAAGGGTCTCGATGTCTCTACAGCTGTTAAAGACCTGGCCTTATCTGATCATTTGTGCGTGTTCTTTGATGTGTCTATGTCCCCACACACTCAAAACACAGCTATGATGGTAAAAAGGAGAATCATAAATGATCAGACAAGTGCTCTCTTTGAGCAAGCACTTTCACTAAAGTCAAGTCAACTGTCAGACTCTGAAGACTTATTTGATCACTTTAATGCAAAAATGGCAAACATTATGGATGACATTGCTCCATTACAATTCAAGAAAGTTAAGGACAAACAGAAAGCACCATGGAGGCAAAATCCAGCAGTTAAACTTCTAAAAAGAGAGTGTAGGAAGACTGAAAGAAAATGGCGTAAATACAAACTTCAGATCCACTATGAAATCCATAAAGAGATGCTCCGCACATATAACTCTGAAATATGCAAAGCAAGACAGTCTTTCTTTTCTAACATTATCAATAGAAGTTCAAATAACACTCGTATTCTATTTTCAACTGTTGATAAGTTAACAAATCCCCCCTCACAATTAGCGCCTGAACTTCTCTCAACTAATAAATGCAATGAGTTTTCATCTTTTTTTAAAGGTAAAATTGACAAAATCAGACTTAACATATCTGCTCAATTACAAATTCAACAACCTGAACTTCCAGCAACAAACAGAGGGAAACTAAACTTGATGTCAGAGTTCAGCTTGATAGACTACGAAACACTTGAAAAAACGGTACAGAATCTCAGCCCTTCCACATGTGTCTTAGACACTCTGCCTACCAATTTCTTCAAAACTGTTTTTCACCTCATAGCGGCGGATGTCCTTCAAATTGTAAATGTATCATTGCTGTCTGGCACTTTTCCTAAGTCACTGAAAACAGCTGTTGTAAAGCCACTTCTCAAGAAGAATAACCTGGATGCCTCCATGCTAAACAATTACAGGCCCATATCCAATCTACCTTTTATTGGCAAAATTATTGAAAAAGTAGTCTTTAATCAATTAACCACCTTCCTAACATCAAATGGGTATTTTGATTACTTTCAGTCTGGTTTTCGGGCAAATCACAGCACTGAAACAGCTCTCATTAAAGTTTCCAATGACATACGCCTCAACACAGATTCAGGTAAAACATCAGTCCTAGTGCTACTGGACCTTAGTGCAGCATTTGACACTGTTGATCACAATATTTTACTACACAGACTAGAACACTGGGTTGGATTTACAAGCATAGTTATCAGCTGGCTAAAATCATATCTACAAGAAAGGAGCTTCTTTGTTGCCATCGGAAACTGTACCTCAACACCAACGTCCTTGACCTGTGGTGTTCCCCAAGGGTCGATCTTGGGGCCACTATTATTCAACCTCTATATGCTCCCACTTGGACAAATCATTCAAAATAATTTGATTTCATATCATAGCTATGCAGATGACACACAAATTTACTTAGCTCTATCACCAAACAACTATGGTCCTCTTGAATCTATGTGTCAGTGTATAGAACAAATCAACACCTGGATGTCTCAAAATTTTCTTCAGCTGAACAAAGAAAAAACTGAAGTAATTATATTTGGTAAAAATGAGGAAAGACTTAGGGTTGCCACTCTCCTTGACACAAAAGGGTTGAAAGCAAAGGATACTGTTAAAAACCTTGGTGTATTAATTGACAGTGATCTAAATTTCAACAGCCACATGAAAGCGATAACTAAATCAGCTTTTTACCACCTCAAAAATATTGTCAAACTCAGAGGGCTGATGTCAAAACATGACTTAGAAAAACTCATTCATGCATTTATCTCCAGCAGGGTTGATTACTGCAATGGACTGTTCACAGGCCTTCCTAAAAAGACTATTAAACAGCTTCAGGTGATACAAAATGCAGCAGCTAGGACTCTAACAAAAACTAAAAGAACTGACCACATTACTCCAATTCTTAAGTCCTTGCACTGGCTTCCAGTAAGTCACAGAATTGACTTTAAAGCACTATTGCTTGTTTATAAATCAGTAAATGGAGCAGGACCTAAATACTTGTCAGACATGCTTCAGCAGTACACACCTTCTCGTCCTCTCAGGTCCCAGGTGAAAAACCTGCTAGTAAAACCTACAGTTAGAACTAAACGTGGTGAAGCAGCTTTTAGCTGCTATGCGGCTCAGCTGTGGAACCAACTTTCGGATGACATTAAAAAGGCCCCAACTGTAGCCAGTTTTAAATCTAGACTTAAGACCAAACTGTTCTCAGACGCTTTCTGCTAACTGTGCCGAGTTACAAATTCTGAATCTGCCTCGATAATTATTCTACTTTGTCTTTTATTACTTTTTTTACTACTTTTGCCTTTGTTTTTGCTTACTAATTATTCTTTATTTTTAAATGATTTTACCTTGTTTTATGTTTTCTTTTTATTATGATCTTTACCTTTTAACTATTCTTTGACTATATTGCCCTTCTATGCTTTTATTTGTTATTATCGTTTGGTTTTGTTTATGTAAAGCACATTGAATGACCTCTGTGTATGAAATGTGCTATATAAATAAACTTGACTTGACTTGACTTGACTTGCCAGCTGCTCAACTAGGCCCCCTCAAAGACCCAGTTAAACCAAAGTCCTTTTAGGCAAGTCCCTCCACTCGGCGGCCATTACCAACGTTTTATGGGCACTCATCGGGCACAGTCTTTGGGTCGAACTGCACGTGCGCAAGGCTTCACAACACCAATCTTGCTCCAGCGGCGAGATCACAACACATGATTGGCACGATGTCTTCACAACACACCATATGATTGGCTCAATGTATTCACATCACACCACATGATTGGCTCAATGTATTCACATGTCGACGTTTTGCCGAGGAAGGGGTGGGATATGTGTAGACAACGGCCATATTGGCGTGACAAACTAGCCCCATGCATTTCTATGGAGTATTTTTTGAGTACCGTGTCTCCACATTAGAAAGTCTCTGGTTAAACTGATTGCACCTGTATCAACTGCTTCCTGCTCAACTAGGCCAACTCTCTCTGTGTCTCTCCATTCTACAAGGATACAGTATAAGGCACATTCCATCCAACTTTCTACCCCTCCATCTTCTTCAAACCATTCCCTCATCCACCCATTAAACTATGTATTAACATCCATTAAACAATCTGCCTATCAACATCCATTACACTATCTACATTCAACTTTTAAACTATCTACTCTGTCTCA
The DNA here is from genome assembly GCF_018492685.1 of Alosa sapidissima. Lineage (NCBI taxonomy): Eukaryota > Metazoa > Chordata > Actinopteri > Clupeiformes > Clupeidae > Alosa > Alosa sapidissima. The sequence goes on from NC_055967.1 coordinate 2,491,644, forward strand.
GGCTTTAAGCATACAATCTGGCTCTCTTAAGACTACAGATCCTGTTCAACTGTTTCCGCTGCCCACAACTGTTTCAAAATAAAAGTCATCCCTACAATGATTCACTATTAAATAATTTAACCATTTAAACTACTCAACTACTTAACTGTTCAGCCATTCCAACTGTCAGTTGCCATTAATATGACTTGCAATTTCGTGCACTGGTAATTCCTCAGAATTACATTTTCTAATTTATGTTGTCTTTTTTGGCTGTCATTGTTTTTGCTTTTAGAAAAATGATGTCAACTAAACCTAGGCTGCATGCATACTTACAGAAGCCGAGGGCCTGGCTCCTATTTTAAGATGTGTCTCAAGATAACAAGAGATATCAAATTTATTTTGAGATTATATTTTGAAAATATAGCAGCAAGCGGCAATGGCGGGCCCGAGCACCTGCGGTCCGCGATCTGTGACATTTTGGAATCCAACAAAGCATTCACCGGGTGCATTCTGTTGTATATTCAGTCATATTATGTGCTGTTCCTGCTATTCCACGATGATACTGATACTGTGTAATGTGATTTGGAGGGGATACAAAAGGGAGATAAAGAAGTTATGAACGTGGTGTGAACGTACGGTGCCCGTCTCTCGTCTCTTTCTTTATTATATTATACTAGGAAGTACAAGTCTAGCATAGAACACATTCTGATTACAAGGGTCCATACGCTGAATTTCCAACTCCCTACCCACTGTACAGAGTGTAAAATTTACAGGGAACTACACAGAGAACTCAATCGCTGAAACAGTTTTATTTGGAATGCCCTGCTAGTCAGTGATGGGCAGTAGCATACTACTTTTAGCGAAACTACTAGCTTAACTACATTTTTCAGTAGCTTGGTGGTAGTAGCTATTTTCTGAAGCAGATAGCTTTTCACTAGCTTAGCTGTTTTTTGACCATGTAGTGCAGTAGCTTTTACAGAAGCTACATTTTCCAGAGCATTTGTGGAGCTCACAGTAGAGTTTTCTTCTGGTCGCCCATATGCAAGTTCAGTTTTACCCAATGGATCTGACAAACATGACACATTTGCCCAACTAAATCTAAGAAGAGACAGGCCATTGGTCCTTTATTTCACTACATTGTCTGGGAAACATTTAGGCTACCCTATTCGGTGTAAACTTGTATAAGACAAACTAATTTTTCATGGCAGAGCTGAAGCAACGAAATTGTGCTTCCAAAGATGTTGGTGGTAGAGTCTGGTTTCTACTGAGTGGTTATAAAATAGGCTGTCAAAATATTTTGTATTAACTTAAACACATAACACATAAAGATAAACTGACTGGTTAGCCTAACTGTACTTCTAAATGTAGCACCACAATTTCTGCTTAAATTAAGTGGAATTAAACTGAGATCATTTTGCAATTTTTTTTTTTTTTTTCAAATTTTCAAATTTATTAAGAGAAAAACCCCTTGAGATGTGACATCTCGTTTTCAAGGGGGCCTCAAGAAAAACATACATTACAAACATACACACAGACTGACAGACAAAAGACAAAAGCTCTCCCTCACAGGCTCACACCAAAACCACCCATATCCTCCCCATTCCAGCCATTAGATATTAGACAGTTATGGTCTATTCATATTTTATAAATATATATATACTGTATATATATAGCTAACATTAAGTTACAATACTGCTCATGTTAAAGGGACACCAGGCAACGTTTTCGTGTTAATTACTCATCTTCATAAGTCGGTATATGGTTAAATGACTCATTACAGCCTGCCCCTACAGCCTGTAGGAAGAATATCCTGCTTGCAAGTTCAGTGTATCATACCCGCTGACCGAAGCAGGATCAGTTTACATCCTGCATCTTCGAGACGCTAGCGATTGTTGCAAACGTGTGTATAATGGCAGAGCCGGCGAAGAAGCAGTGAAAACCCTTGATGCAAGATGCAAAGAAAAGCAAAAGAGCTTCAGACCGAGCGAGGGGGAGTTTCGTAGAGAAAAAGCATCAGGCTTGCCTGGTGTCCCTTTAATGTTAAATCTACACAAAGACAGACTCATAAAAGCAAAGTTCTGTGTTCACTGCATATGAACAGTAACAAAACGAACTTTTACAATGAACTAAAATTAATGTTAGCTTCATGGTGGTGTGTTTGTCAGCTAATGTTAGCTAATACAGTCAAAGTAGTCTCTTCACATAATATAATCATGGCAAACAACATCTTATTAATGCATTCAGGGTAGCTTCATATTATAGCCATGCAACTTACTGGGTGGGTTTTGATGGTAACATTACACACAACTTGGATTCACTAACTTAAAGCAACACCAAGCACTTTTCCTCTTCGGCCCCCCTACAGGTTGGAAGCGGAATTGTCCATTACCGCTGTCGTAAATAATTTAGTCTACTTTAGTAATTTACTAATTTAGTCCTTTATATGTACCTGCTGAGTACGCTCCACCCTCCAGCCTTGCTCCACCTATTGGCTATTGTAACGCTTGCCTTAAAGCAAGTCAAATTTGTAGTTTCTTATGTCTCATTGGAACTACAGATCCGCTATCCGATCTGGCAAACTTGCATAGTGCGGTTATAGCCTATATAGAGGGCCACAAAGCGAATGCAGAAGTGTCGAGTTGATGAACCACTGAAACGATTTTGGAAACATTATTTTAAGGTACAAAAGAATCCTTAGTGTTGCTTGAATAATGTGTTAACATTAGCTAGCTAACATTAGCACTGCCACTAATTGCTTGTCAGCCTGCTAATGTTAGTGTTATCCAGCTCATCTGGTGTTTTGTATTACCGGTATTATGTTTAAAACAACTCCATAATATTAGGTGGTCATGGTTTCTGAGTGTGTTGCGCTACTATTTTGTCTCCTGGTGGGTTTTCAATGTGTCAACATCATTCACTGATTTCTTGATATAAACCCAGAGGAAAGAAAATGTTAAAATGAGAGCTCCTCTCTTTCTCAATTGTTTCTCCTAGACAATAATGAGATCACAGTGACATAAAAATGAGATTATTGCTTTTGTCTCCCGCTTCTCAGGTTTGTCTCTGGAGCAAAAGAGTTAAGTTATCTCAGTGTAGACTCCCTTATATACAAATGAGATCTCATCAATATTTTAAATAATGCTCAGTGTTGTCTAATTTATACGTCTCATATTTTACTCAGGCTGATCCACCATAGAGCTCTCTCTGTAAACTCATGCAATTCTCATTTCAGATCTTTTTGGTAGGCTAAATCTCAGATTAGGCTCCATCAGTTCTGTAAAAGAGATCTCTTCACAAGCTTGAACCGTTCTCATTCTAGTCATCTCAGTTTAGTCCTTTTTTGATTTACAAAAGAGATCTCAGCAAAGGCTTATACAATATTCAGACTTGCTCAATTTATATCTCATATTTTACTCAGGCTTATCCATCAGAGAGCTATCTAAGTGAACTAATGTAATGCTCATCCAGACCTATTTGTTTTATAAATTAGTCTGATCTGTAAGAGCTCTAGCTGTTGTACAACAATTCTCAAATGATTTTCATTGGCTTATTTGTTTTAATTGCACATATTTTCAAGTTCACATTTGCAAACAGTAGGCCTAACCATGTGATGTGACCACCACACATGACGATGCTCTGACAGTTCGCCTACAAAAAAGCTACCATCTATGCCCATATAAGGAGATCACCTGTTAAATTCTCGCGCAGGGAGACGACGAAATCGGAGACGCAGACGTTTTCCTGAACGCACTTTTTGTCTTCAACCTTCGAGTAGATATTATAATCAATGGTACGTGAAGGCGGCACAATTTGATTTTTGCTACCCCAGAGCTAACTTGCGACTTGTTAGCAAGTTAGAGAAATTAAGTTAGACCCCAGAGGTCTATGATGGTCGGACGTGACAAACTCGCGTGCAGAAGACTCCTACCAGAAAATGCAGTCTAGATTTGGCGCCCAGTGAAACCAAGTGAAACGGTGTGTGGGTATGAAGGATTGTGCAGAACTTGCCACCACGAAAACTCAGAGAAAGTACATTAACATTTTGGTAATTTGCTAACGTTCTTGCATATTTTTAGACTCAATATATCATTGAACAACCTGACGAAGCAGCACATAAAGTTAGCTAGCTAGTTAATGTTAGCTACTTGTAAGTTAGATCACTGGCTGTGCCGCTTGTCTATAAAGCTAACGTTAGACAATTTAACGTTGCTAGCTTACTTTGCCTTATACAGCTTTAGTCTGTATGTTTTGAATGGCCACACAGCAAAAGGACTCTGCGGCGGATCCGCCACGGAGGTATGACGGCTTCCGGAACGGACCCGCAAAACGGACCCGTATCGGAGTCCAGATGCTCTCAGGAACGGATCCGCTACGAAGGCGGATCGCGGACGCGCCGTGGCTCCGCACTGCATCCACTCCGCATCCGCGATTAAAACCTTACCTCCGCGGCGGGTCCGTTTGGGATCCGCAAATTGATACATACATCCGCAACGGACTCAAAGGCTCATCTGGCCCGGGTCCGTTTTGGACCCGTTTATCTCATTTTCAAAATTCCTTCTGTTCTTGCTGTAGGATAAAACTAGGCGACTATAGGATAAAAGTAAAACTATCACTAGGCCTAGCCTAGGCTACTACAGCAATATAGGCCTACGATTAATCTGCATTGCCTCGTATTTTTAACTTAACAATACTGTCAATAAACCTAACAGAAAAGGTTTAAGTCAAGACATCAATTTACTGTACAAACGTGATCACTACTCAATGGAAATATAAAATGGACATTTATGGAAAGTTACAGGTTATAAGCTATTCTGTTTTTGTTAAGTAGCCTACATTGCCTAGGCTACTTTACATTCATTTTGTGGTCAAAACCTAATTTAGTGCTTTATAGGCCTAGGTCAGTGCAGACATGAAATATTTTATCTAATAGGCTACAACTTCAATGAAATACAGCTAAAATATCAGAAAATGAATAACTGGTGAATGACAAGAAGTTCAATAAAAAGATTGTTTAATGCTTATTTCTCCTATTACTCCATTTGTGTGGATGGAGGCGGAACACATCTCCTCGTTGCCCGATTCACCGCCGATTGAAACACCTGATTGCGTGTTTAGTGACCTCAGTGTCCGTGGCAGACCGTGTCACCATGTGTGAATGATAACACTATATCATCACTTAAACCTCACTGATCACAGGAGAAATGTTCCTCTTGAAACCCACTATCAGAACTAAACAAGGCAACGCTGCATTTAGTTGTTATGCGTTCTGACTATGGAGCCAGCTCCCAGATGACAAAATAAATTGCCCAAATTACTTTTTTATGGTTATGGTTATGGTTATGGATTTAGCAGACACCTTTGTCCAAAGCGACACATAAATACAAAACAACTTAATAATATTTAAAAATGAACAGGGAACAGATTAAAATGTAGGTCAAATATAGTAAGGAGAATAGTTGTAGTACACAATAATATCAATTCAAGCAATAGCCTAATAAAAAGCAATGTAAAAAAGGGGAAAGGCAATAATAAAACAATAATGTCAATTCAATCAATAATATAAAAACAATGACATGCTAAGACTACATTAAGGAGAATATCAATAATAAACAATAATGTCAAATTAATTAACAGCCCAATTAAAATAAAACAACATTATATAAACCATAACACATACTTAGTTGTTTAAGCGCTTATATGTTGAATAGGAATGTCTTTAGACCCCTCTTAAACGACCCAAAACTACTACAGGAACGGAGAGAACTGGGCAGTTCATTCCACCAACATGGAACCACTGAAGAAAAGAGTCTGGAATTAGACCCAGTTTTCATGACTGGTCGACACAACATACGCTCACCAGAAGACCGCAGTGGGCGGTTGGGGATGTAAGGCTTGATTATTGAATTAAAATAACTAGGAGCAGATCTAGTTAGTGTCCTATAGGCCAAAGTGAGAGATTTAAATTTAATTCTGGCTACTATAGGGAGCCAATGGAGAGTAACTAGGAGAGGAGTTACATGTGTCGTCTTTGGCTGATTGAAGACCAGGCGTGCTCCAGCATTTTGAATCAGCTGTAATGATCTTGTTACACAAGCGGGTAAGCCAGCTAATAGTGAATTACAATAGTCCAGCTTAGAGATGACCATGGTCTGAACAAGAAGTTGTGTGGAATCTGGAAAGAACGCCCTTTAAGGTAAGATTCAAATCAGTCAAGAGCTTTTCCAGAAATTCCCAGTTCAGATAGTATAGATAGGAGAATGTCATGGTTAACAGTATCAAAGGCTGCAGATAAATCTAGTAGAATTAATACTGATGACTGAGCAGAGGACTTAGCTACTCTCAATGCTTCAGTCACAGACAGAAGAGCAGTTTCAGTAGAATGACCACTGTTGAAACCAGACTGCATAGGGTCTAGTAGATTATTCTGATGAAGAAAGTCACAAACTTGCTTGAAGACCACTTTCTCCAAAACCTTTGACAAGAAAGGAAGAAGGGAGACAGGTCTGTAGTTCTTCACCTCAGTTGGATTAAGTGTACTTTTCTTTAGCAGAGGTGTAACCCTAGCCTGTTTAAAAGAATAAGGAACTATTCCAGAACTGAGTGAAGCATTAAATACATGTGTGACTGCTGGTAGAACAGCGGGTGAGATAGACTGTAGAAGAGTGGACGGGACAGGATCTAATGGGCATGTTGTTGGACGACATCGCTGAAGCAATTGAGAGACTGCTTCCTCATCAAGAGGAGAGAAAGAGTCAAATGATGCGGTCATACTAACACAAGGCAAAGCCCTCCTTATAGGAGCATCAAACTGAGCACTTATTTTAGCAAATTTTTCAGTGAAAAATGTTGCAAAGTAATTTGCTGACAGTGAAGTAGTTGATGGTGGTGGTGGAGGATTGAGAAGAGATTTGAAAGTAGAAAAAAGTTTTCTACTGTCAGTGGCGCTCTCAATCTTGCTTTGATAGAATGCCTTTTTTGCAAGTGTAACAGTGGATGAAAAGGATGACAGCAAAGACTGGTAGTTACTAAGATCATTTCCATCTCTGGATTTACGCCATTTCCTCTCAGCAGCTCTAAGTTCCTTTCGTACTGAGACTATACTGTTCGTCAGCCATGGATGGCGAGGTTTAGAACGAGTAGGTCTTGAGGAAAGAGGACATGCTGCATTCAGACAAGATGCCAGTGTAGAGCAGAGAGTCTCTGTAGCGTCATTAACCTCAAGTGCCAAGAATGAGCTAGGAGTAGGTAAAGCAGATGTTACTAATGTTGCAAAATGGTCGCTTGAGAGGCTTCTGAGATTACGCCGGAACGAAATTATCGGAGGAGGAGCTGCTGGGTTATCCAGGAGACGCACAGAGAATCTGATAAAGTGATGATCCGATACATGTAATGGATTAACCAAAACGCTGTCTGTATTACAGTTACGTACCAGAATTAAATCAAGATCTTGACCAGCCTTGTGAGTAGGAGCACTGTGGACACGTGTGATATTAAATGAGGAGAGTAAGGACAGGAAGTCAATTGAAGACGAGTTATCCAAATGAATATTAAAATCGCCAAGGATTAATAATGGGCATGCATCCATTGGAATAGCAGACAGTAGAATGACATCATTTTTGACATCAGGACTCTGAACTAAACTATTTTCAGATGCCCATTTTTTTTTTACACTGAATAGGCTTAGTCCAACCAAAACAAGGTTTTGCCTAGTGGTAAGCTGGATAGGGGTTAATCCTTGCCTGACAATACAGTTTACTCACTAGATGAGGTGAGGGAATTCAACAAACTTGTTTAAGCTTGACAACATATCAATACAATCTGTTTTTCAATTGGGCAACATATAGCAAATGTGAGTGGTAGCTATCTCATCCCCCATTCTGTGTTTAAGTGATTAATAAGGTGTGTCTGATCTTTGTGCTGTATCAAAATTCCCACAGTTATGAAAGCAGACGGTCAAACAAATGACTTTGTATTTTTGAGTGGCTCACAAACTAACAATGTTCTATTTTCTGCTCTTCTCTCCCTCCTCCCTTTGGTTGGTTCCACCACCAGGATAAAAGACGCAGATTGACCAGCCCACGCTTTCATCCACCATTGTACACAGTATGGCACACTTTGGCACAAGTTCAGTTTGTTTATGTTATTGTTTATTAGTTCATTTCTCCATGTTGTATGATTTATAGATAGACTTAAATTGTCATTGTGCAGTTGGTCCGTACAATGCAATTTGCTTGTGCAGCTTTTAAAAATAATACTCACATACACACTCACACACACAAAAAAATAAAAAATAAGAATACACAATTTTTAAAAAGAACATATCAAGGCATTAACATGCTTCCATTGCTTGAAGTCCATTTTAAAGTGCAACTGTGCAAGCTCCCATTGCTTAAAGTCCATTTTTAAAGTACAACTGTTTTGCTTTGTTTTATAAAATAAAAGTTTGAAATGCTTTAGAGTGCCCTATTTTTTGACCCTCAAACTGATATCTCAATTGTAACTCCTACTTCTCAACAGTTTCTCATTGCAATGTCTCCTCATTTGCTCTATTATTTCTCCTAAGGAGAAACAAGTTGTAAATGAGACTACACTCAAACATATAAGAGATCTCCCGTATTTCTCCTGCTTCTCAAACTAATATCTTTTATGTGACTCCATCTGCTCTATTATTTCTCCTAAGGAGAAACAAGTTGTAAGTGAGACTACACTCAAACATATAAGAGATCTCCTGTACTTCTCCTGCTTCTCAAACTAATATCTCTTATGTGACTCCTACTTGTCTTATTGGTATGTGTCTCATCTTTTGCTTGTTTTATTTCTCCTAAGGCAAAATTAGGAGAAATAATTGTGACAAAAGTAATACTTAAATGATCCTTAAAAGAGAATCACCATTTTGCCTCCTTAGCAACAGAAGGGATACAAATGAGAAGCAAACGTTTCCTCAGGGAAGTTCTTTAAAGTTAAATAACAGTTATTATACCATGGTCTAGGTTGAAAAGGGTGTCGTTTAAAAAGTGATATACTACACCTATGAAGTAGATCTGGTAAAAAAAAGTTTAATCGCCGTTCCATATCAATGCTTATGAATTGTAACTATAACAACGATAGTAGGACGACGGTTGAGCCTGGAGGCAGGCTTCGCAACAATGGAATCAACTGTAAACAGCTGAAAAAACGAACGATTTTAGCTCTAAACTCATTTAGTATTAATAATTGATTTCATATTTATTTATTTCGTAAGTGACCATTGTATAAACGGGATAATGCCCTTCGATGCGTCCATTATCAGAAATAAATGGACTTCGCAGAAGCAACCACGCCACCGTGTCGTCCATTTATTTCTGATAATGGACACCTCGTCGGGCATTATGTACTGTAAGGGATAACGGCCGCCGAGGTGTCCTGTTATACGGAATTAATGGACGAGGGCGAGGGGCAAAAAACTCCCCGATGCGCAACAGAGGGGAGTTGCCTCCGCCCGAGTCCATTAATTCCGTATAACTGGACACACCTCGAAGGCCGTTATCCCGCTTATCACCCGGTTGCCACTGTAAAGCAAAGGAAACACGCGGTTCCGTTTAAAAAGGAGCTCACTAGTTCAGCTTGTTGTACAACTTTAGCATGGACAGTTAGCTTGTTTACAGTTGATTCCATTGTTGCGAAGCCTGCAACCAAAGATTCTAGAGGGCTGCAACCGTCGTCCTACTATGGTTGTTATAATTACCATTCATAAGCATTGATATGGAACGGTGTCCTGTTATTCAGAATTAATAGCCACCCCACCAGCCAATCAGAAAAGAGTATTTCTTCTCTCCGGGTGATAACCCTTACTTATTCCACTGCTTGGTTGAATTGCCCATTGTCCTGTGTTCTTTAGAACGTGAATTAAAGGAGAATTCCGGTGTGATATTGACCCAAAGTGTGTTGAAACATGAGTGTGAACATACAGAATGTCTCATAGCTCACCTCGGCTTGTCCCCTGCACTCAGAAATCTGGCGCTAGTTAGCCAATGCTACCAACAGTTTTTCGTTGGGGGTGCCTCGGGCATCGGCCTAGCCATGCAAATAAATCACTGTTTTACACAATTTACGAGGCTCAAAGTAGCTCCATACTTCATTGGTAGAGTCCCGGGGATGGGCATCGTTAAGAAATTATCGATATCGATGCCATTGTCGAGTGTGCTAGTGTTAATTTTGTCACCTATTTTTAATTTAGTCTTAGTCTTAGTCATGTGACGAAATGTCCTTTTTAGTCTTTGTCATATTTAGTCATTCAAATATCATTTTTGTTAGTCAAGTTTTAGTCGACTAAAAGTCTCGTCATTTTAGTCTAGTTTTAGTCAAAAGAAAACTGACTAAGGTATCTTAGTCTTAGTCAGTTTTAGTCAACACATTTTAGTCTTTTTTTTTCTAACAAATTATTTCTGATTACCATTTGAGTCAAATAGTGTTTCACACATCTCAATTTTCCAACAATATTGTGTGTCCACAGGGCTACTCGTCTGTTATAATTACTCATTCTGATTTTTTGTCAGTCAGTATGTTTACATGCACAGGTAAGTCGAGCTACAGTTATAGCTCGGCTGGGATTTGACCATAGACAGTAAAAGATTCGACTGGATCACTATCATATTCGTAGACCAGTGTTTCTCAAAGTGTGGTCAGGAAATCACTAGTGTCCGCAAGCTATCCCAAGTGGTCCGCGAGCAGACGTGGTAAAATATAATATAGATGAGTTGTTTACAATATTGAACCAACTTGTATGTAAAAACAGTTCTGCAACACTGTCTATGTAAGATATGCCAGTTTAAATCATACAGTATGAATCCACACAATAAGCAAAGTGCAAAGACAATAAGCAAGGTGGTTCAGTGAGTAGGCCTATAGTGTAGACTAATTATAGGCTACTGTTGAAGTAGGTCTAATCTTTTTTTTTTTAGCTAGGGTTAGTTAAGTGGTCCTGAAACTGAAAAAGTTTGAGAAACACTGTCGTAGACCAAAGTATTAATGTTTTACTCCGCCTTGCTAGATGGCGATATACGCCCAAACACAACACATTCCCCAAACAGACTCTTCATCTTAGCCATAGCTAACATGCTAGCGAACTTTCCATATTAGCTTACTTGCTAGCAAACTTTGCATCATCAGTCTAACTAGTTAAATAGTTGACATTACATGATGAACATTTTCGTATGGACATTCTGGGGGATGTTAATTTGTATGAGAGAAGCTTCAACTTCTGGGTATGTAGCATTGTGGCATAAAGCTTAGGTAGTTAGCTTGCTAACTCTGGCAAAAATCTCCAGTGTTCTTGTTCCATGTAGTTTCGTGTTGCAGCCACAGGGTTTCAGCAACAGCACGTAGACTAGCCTACAGGAAAGCTGTTACGTATGAACTTATTCGGAATATTTTGAAAACGTAACAGCTAGATATTCTGTCTTCTCATTTTGTAGATGAAAATGAAGAGAGATTTTATCTTAGTTTTTATTTCATGCAAAACATTTTAGTCTCGTCTTTTTTCGTCAACAATAATGCATCTTAAGATAGTCTTAGTCAGTGTTTCAGGACATTACTGCCGTCTCGTCATCATCTCGTCTTAGTCATGAAAAAAAAGGTTGTTGACGAACATATTTCCTCTCGTCTCATCTGACGAAATTAACACTAGAGTGTGCTTATCGGTGCGATTCCTTATCGATCTTGAATTTAGTCACGATAAGTCGAGCGACAAGTACGAATGAACAAGTATGATAAGGGATCAGATTCCAAAAATAATTCCGTGGAAATGCATGGATTCCAGTTGCTGCTACTGGAAGCAACTGAATCTATGCATTTCCACTGAATTATTTTTGGAATCTGATCTGACCCTAACTTAATACACTCTTCTTTTTCTTTGATTGACAGGGCTGACCCCCAAAACGGACTGTGGAATCTGCCTGCCTTCATGGAAGTACACCACATGCTTTTTAGACTAGGCTATCTGTTCAAACTGTCAAATAAATAATTATGTTGAACTGTTTTATTTCATTGCATGGCTATTGTTGCCCATTTTTAATATAGATTGTCAATATATCAGGCCTTAAGCTGTTGACAGAAGGTTGGACTTTTAAGTAAGTAAATAAAAACTTTGAGTTATTGAAGTTTGTACAAGCAGAGAAAAATGAACCAGTGGATTCTTTTTTGGATTTGGTTACAAATATAACCCAAAGATGACGTAAATTTAACTAAACAGTTGTGTCAAAATAACCCAACACATTGGTTAAATTTCAACCCATTTGTTGGGTTAAACACTTTTTAGAAAGTCTATTCCAGACAAGTCAGGGAATTTGATCATTTTGGGGGCAAAGTCATGGAATGGGCAACAATCTTAACTTAACTATTCAACATCAACAACATCTTGACGTGTTTTCGTGTTCTCTAATTTTGACACAAGCACAAAATCATGTGCCACCAGTCTTGAATTTCCCCTTGGGGATCAATAAAGTATCTATCTATCTATCTATCTATCTATCAGTGTAATAGCCATTGTATCTGTTGCCAGATGGTGACACTATGCCAGATAAGCATTGTGGCCATGTGAAATCATCATTACCATAATAATGAGCAATCTGTGAGGTTTGACCCATGTCAGTTAATGCATGACAAATTTATCACACATTTCCTGTTTATATGGCGAGGTATGTAAATTCTGTGTAAATTCAGCCTGTGTGCGTGCGTGCGTGTAAATGCGTGCATGTGCATGCATGTGTGTGCGCAGATCTTTCCTATGTTTGCAATGTACAGGCAGGTCAGTGTTATTGTGTGTGTGTGTGTGTATGTGAGACAGGGAGAGAGAGCAGGAGAGAGAGAGAGAGAGAGCGTGGTTGTGGTGTGTAGTGAGACTAATGTGTTTTTTGACTGGTCATGTTAATAACAATGCCTTTTTGTGTATCAAATTCTGTAAGTGTGTGTGTATATCTGTGTGTGTGTATTTGTGTGTATGTGTGTGTGTGTGTGTGTGTGTGTGTGTGTGTGTGTGTATGTGTGTGTGTGTGTGTTCCAGTGTAGATGTGGGAAGTCAGGACACTACTAAGTTGACATGCACCTAAACTGAATTAATCTAATGAATCTGATATCAATATATTCAAAAAAAAAAAAAAAAAATCCTTCTATTGCCAGTTGGTGGCGCTATACCACACACATTTATTAGGCATGTGAATAACATCATCATAATAATATAAGTTTCCAACCAATTAACCAAGGTGTTGTCAATGCCTGGCACATTTCCTGTTTGGTCAGCTGCAGGCACTAGACCAGGTTGGCAGTTTGGGCATGTGGATATCATCAGATTTTAACTAATATTTTGTTAATAAATTCCAAAAACTATTCTGACTTTTGCCAGCTAGTGGCGCTATGCCAGACAGGCATATTGGGTGTATGAATGTCATATACACCTAATCTGATTAATCTGATGAATCTGATTGTGATATCCAACAGAAGTGGAAAAAAACACTCCTTCTCTTGCCTATTGGTGGTGCTATGCCAGGCATGTTAATAGGACTAATGAATATCATCATAATGATAGCCAATATTGGGTAAAATTTCAGATCAATCAGTCAAAGCATAGAACATATCTGGCACATTTCCTGCTTGGCCAGATGGTAGCACTATGCTAGGCATGTGAATTACACATTATCATGAAAATCATGATATTCAATATTTTGTAAAGCTTCAGATCAATCCATCAGAGCATAGAACATTTCTGGCACATTTCCTGCTTGGCCAGATGGTGGCGCTATGCTAGGCATGTGAATTACACATGTGAATATCATCACAATCATGATATCCAATATTTTGTAAAGTTTCAGATCAATCAGTTAAGTTTCTTGCTTGGCCAGGTGGTGACACTATGCCAAGCAGGTCCATTGGGTGTCTGGATATCATCATAATCATAATATCTATTAACCCGAGAAGTTTCAGACCATTTATTCAATGCACTGTGACTTTCTGAATTATTTCCTGTTTATGTGGCGAGATATTAAAATCACAAAAATGCATTATTTAGCTATTTCAACATATCCAATATATACAAAACATATCCAAAATCCCTTCACAATTTAACATCAGCAACATATTTGCATCATGTTTGCCTAATTTCACATGAATCTGACAAACCTTCAGGAGTACTGTCAGGAGGAGTATGTTCAAATTGATCATGAGACATCAGTGTATTTGCCATTCTTTCTGTTGCCAGTTGGTGACGCTATGCCAAATATGCATTATGGCCATGTGAATATCATCACTACCATGGTATTCAATAACCTGTGAAATTAAGCCACTTCATATGAATTCACTTGCCACATTCCGAAGTAGGCTACTGCCAATCCATCAAAACATTGCTGAAATATTGTCATGGACTCTCTATGGGCTTCTCCCTTGGCTGTATGCCTCCACGTCCCCCACATACTTCTCCCGATTTACTGCGAGTTTCTCCTGACTATACAATAATTTCTCAATACATGGTCATGACATCATTGATTGTCTATTTTTACAAAAACGGCTGCTACAGGGCCATAATGTGAGATACAAGGTAATGGAGCCTTTCATACATTGTTGTGTTTCTTTAGAAATTAACATTTCTGGATGTTCACTTACCCCTTTCGACATAACGGGGTCATTCTACAGATTTTGTGCCATTTAAGTAGTGTCAGTGTCGCAAGTTGTTCTACTGTTATAACTTTTCAGAACATTGATCCAACTACACTTAAATTGTAACATTTCAAATTTGACATGTTTTTTTTTTATATGCAATTGAGAAGAGAATTTAAACAGAGATTTATTTCAACATATGTTTGTTGTTCCTAACATTATTAAGAACTTCGCCTGTCCCCATTGACCATTATATAAATAGCATGACTCATTTTGAGTAGGCCTACCTAGTGTTAAATAAATGTGTTTTTCTTTTCTTTTCTAAATTCAATGAAGATGACCCCCCTTGTCATACATAATACATTTCTTGGGAAGTGAAATGTAGGTTTTTAACCCTGTCCCTGTGTTTCAATCAAACCCGTAATACAACAATTTCCCCCTCCCAACAAAATGGTAGTTTGATCCTTTTGACATTATTTATTGACCAACTTTTTAAATTGTTTACTGTTGTATTGTTGTTATTTGTATGTCGCTTTGGACAAAAGTGCTGGCTAAATACCATAACCATTTATGAGGGAGCTGGCATCAACGTTTTCAGAACAGCATGGTATGACAAGTGGTCAGTTTCTCTTTCACCTTCTATTGAATAGGCTAATTTAATTTTTTTATGTGGACTGGGTTGAATGCTGAACACTGTTCATGTTAAGATGGGGGGAAGTATTTTCTATCAAGTAGGCTACATAGATTTCTTTGTCGCATCAAATAAAAAAAGCTTAACATTTTAATTCATTTACATTTTTTTTTATCCTTTTCCATCACAAATGGCGCCGCATCTCTAGAATGTCCCAACGGACGCTAATCACCCACCATAAGCACTTAAGTCAACAAAATTAAGCCTTTGTCAAATTAAGAGTTTTACAATAGAATAGTTTTACAATGACACCAGCTGATCCACCAGCATTAAATCTAGGTTTGATTTATAATGCCTTGCAGAATCTGCAGGATAACGGAGATAATCTGAATTTGGTCTAGTCTATTCATGGGATAGGCTTTCCACTCCGATGTATGGGCTTTACGCAAGGGGAGTGGTAGGCCTACGATAGGCTACGTTTATTCTAAACATTCTCTTGGGCTGATAGACTAACAGCTGGGTGGCAGTTTTTGTGCCGAAGCGCAAAACACAACTAAATTAAAACGGTAGGCCTACAACGTCACCGAGAACAACGGAAATCGTCAGGCGATAGTCACAGAAATTACACTCCAAGCGGAACACAGTTTCAGCTCCGGTCTCGGCTCTAAATCTCGGTCGTTGTCAAAGAGAGGTGCTGTGATGTCCGCCAGTTCTGCATTTAGTGATGACAAAGGTGGCTCCTCTAATGTCGGAGAGCCGGAGTATGGACATGATCCTGCAAGCGGTGGGATTTTCTCATCTGATTACAAGAGGTAAACGCAAACATACTGTCAGGCTATTATTTTATGAGGAGTAGTAGTAGAAGCCACAAGGATGCTATACGCCATAACATAACAAAGCTAAGCTTATTCGTTAATTGTAGCCTCTGGTTTCATGGGAAATAAAACTATAAACATTCTCGATTCTGCCACTTGTATGGAATGTGAATTGCACTGGATTGCTTACGCGATTTTGTTGACGGAGTCGATTTAGCTTACACGGCGCTAAAAGCCATAGGCCTGCTGTTTTGGCTTGGAAATAGCCGATATAGCTTTCAGACAGACAGGCTTCAGATAGGCTACCAAAACAGGTTCGATTAGGCTACCAATAAGACACATGGCCCCTCCGAGTAAGAGATCATATAGCCTAGGCTAAGTTTGATGCTAATAGCCTAGTTACTTACTCAGACTCAGAAGAAATCTTTCAGTACTGCTGGGTGGACAGCGCCTTTAAGAGCAGCGATAGCCTTTCAAAACGGCAGAAGACAGATTTAACTCAGGACTGCCCAAAGACGGTTGTTTTAAGACTGTTATTAAGTGCAGTTAAAATAATGGCTTATTCGTTATATTCTGTGTAATATGTATCATGTCGCCAGTGGCACAGAAAAACAAACAAATGAAAACACCCGTGATTTTAGGATAGAGTGATGCAGCAGCACGATGGATCATAGCCCCTCGTTTGCAGGTTGCACCAACAGAGGGAGCTCAGCTATCCCTTCTGCAAATAGACATAATTTTAAAACGACCTCGTGTTTGATAGTTGGATTATCTCTTAATGTCGACATGTAGCCTAGCCTCTATGTCTGGTTTAATATCTGGTCTTTGTGGTGCAGAGAAAAATGAAAGATTATCAAGGCTATGGCGAGAGGATACAAACTGTGACCTTACATGAGAGCAGTAGGCTATAGCTGGGTAAGACAGAAAATAGATTTTTCAGATATTTTGTAGTCACCAGTAGGCCCCTGTTGTGTGTGTGTGTGTGTAGGCTACATATAATGCAATGATGACCTTGAAGATGCTGTGTGTGAGCTTACCGGTGATAGAATACTATGCAGCCTTCTTTTGCCACATGAGTGCCCGTTATACATTGGATGAGTGCTAGTTATCCATTGGGGAATAATAAGTCAGATTGTCAAAGGCTGCCATTGATATTAATTGGCTTTGATGTTAACATAGCCTAGCTATGAGAGAAGACATTTTCTACCTCCGCCACCAACCATCTTGCAACATTTTCCAGAGTGAAACAGATTTTTGCCGGTAGGAGAGAAAGGGGTCAAGAGACTTGGGCAATATTGTTTTGGGGGGTCAGCAAACAAGGTTCAAGAACCATTGATGTTTTCCACTGACAAACCAATACCTGTTGCTGTGAATATCGTAAGACCTGCAGGTATGTTAGTATTTGTTTCTTAATAGAAAATGAACTTGCACACCCACAGGTGTGTCAGCGAAAAAGATGCGTTCACTTGTCATACCAATGCGCTGTGATACTATTGCTCCTTGCTCTTAAAAGTAATGGGAAATGGCACTCTCATTGGTTTAATGGATGTTACACCCAAAACACACCCATGATTAATTAAGAAATGTAAGTTCAACCATTCTAAGCCATGCCCCTGGTGTTTCATAATGTATTCCGCCATCAAACTAGCAAAAGTGGACTTGGGCATGCAACTTAAATCATACACTTCAGGCCATGTGTTTTAGATCGTCAAAATAGGGCCCATGATCTTTATCTTGTTTTTTCTGAATTCTGAGTCACTTTCCCCATGTGTTCACATGTTAATATCTGTTGCCTTAGAAACTAGTTGTTTCACGTTATAAAATACTTTTGCTATAGAATTTTGTTCAGAATAGCAGTAAGGACTTTAAAGTGAGAGACAGGTGCATTTAGGTTTTAATGAGTAAGTGAAAATGAGTGAGTGAAGAAAAATATTTCAATATGGTCCATTTTTCAGATATACACATACTGTAACAGATTTTAAATTCCTTGTGATATAGGTAGGGGATTTCCACAGCTGCCAACTAAAACTCAAGTCTATTTACCATCAAAAACAAAATCACCAACAAAGCAACCTTTGTGGGCAAAAACATAACTAGCAAAACAAACTTCATGAATATTTCACTAGTTATCAAGACAGCACTTTCCTTCATCAGTGTTTCTTTGAATTAGGCCAGTGACACCTCCAGAAGGCTCAACAGTGGTGTTTGCAATGATAATAGATTTTCTACCAACAATGGTAAGCAACCACTGTTTATGATACAATCAGCAACATACCCAGGCAAAATGCAAGCCTTTGAGGTGGGCACCAACAAATACCAGCAAATACCAACAAATTCTTCTGCTATTCCTCTTCTGTTATTCCTCTTCTGCTGTGGCCGTTTATGACCCAATCAGCAATATACCCAACCAACACATAAACCCTTGATACAGACACGCCCTACTATTAAAACACAACAACAAGATTTCACAAGTTAATTCGGGTTACTTCATGACCCAAAGTAGTATGTGAGCACCTCAGCCATAGCCATTGGCTTGCCTTTTCAGCAGCCTTGAATAACTGTTTTAACTCCTTTCAGTATCCGTCCACATTAACCAAGATCTAACAAAAGCTGATTTTGTTACAAAGCCTCTAACATCTAGAGTCTAGAGTAGTATTTCTATAAAACAATTTAATTTAAAATTATGTGATTTTGCAATTGAACTAGCTTGTTAAGGTATGTTCAGACGAGGCTTCTTTTTCTGACCGTTTTTCAATTTTTAAAAAATCTGCCATCGTTTTTTCCCCCTAAAAGCAGCTGGAAGCGTATTTTTGTGATATGCAAAGTATCCTCTTGTGATTGGTCAGCTGTCAAAAAATAGTGTGACGTAGGGCATTTTTCCGCTAGAAGTTGAACATTTCTCAACTTCAAAAACAGCTCTGAGCTGCAGAAAAAGACACCCGCAGACTTTTTTTCAAAACACTGTCTACTCCATAGGATTATAATGTAAAACGGACGCTGGCAGCTGCGAAAAATAGGCCTAGTCTGCACGTACCCTAAGACTGTCAATACTGAGACCTCAGTTGAGGGACATGAACAAAAGTGGTTTTTGGAGCCATTAAATGCTTAAATAAATTAAAAAAAAAGTTTCTTACATAATATTTTCTGGTGATGTAAAATGTACAGTGTATTTATCAAGAATATGATATATTTTAAAACAAAATACAATATTTCTGGGACCTCAAAATGTACTGTTATTTCCCAACTATTAGCCACGGCTTATAGCCTACATTGAGCTACGAGGTTTATACACAGGGGCAGTTAATATGATATTAATATGGTTTTGTTTCTTTTAACTTGCATAAAGCAATGTCCTGCGGCTTACACACAATGCGGCTAATACACAGGAAATTACTGTAGTAGTTGCAGAAACACCCATACCGATGGCAGGTCTCTGTGAGATTATAGAGATACTATTTATTTGCTCTTTGTTTTGTTTTCCTTGTCCATTGAGAATATTGAGTTGCAGTATACATTTAAACAATATTCCATACAAAATGATTTTTCAAAACAGAAAAACAAGAGAACAGACATCTTTGTCAATATTGTGTGAATGAGAAATAGGACTGGCTACCTACAGTATGAATGTATGTTGCGCTAGTGTGTGATTTCACCACTTTAGGCATGATGGTGAGAAGATTAGGGGGAGGGGCACACCAGTGCTCTGCACAGCAGAAGGATTCTAAGCTCAACAAAACAGCTGGTAGAGCATGAGCCTTTTCACACAATCTACTTAAATTATTTTAATAAATAAAGAAGTGATGTTGTTTTGTACAGTGATGCTGTTTGCAGGGTAGCACATAATATCAGAGAAAACAAATCAGATGAAAGTGAGTGGTACCTACCTTGGAAAGAGGTAACATTAAAGTGATTAAGTTACCAAAAACCCTGCTGGAAGCCTATTTGATACAGACACTTCTTATTTTACCTGCCACATATACAACACACAGCAGTTGTGTCTGGTTCTATTCGTATTGAATAGAATGTGTGTGAGCACCAGAAATCACAAATGGAAAGGCACTGAAAGCACTAGGCAATAGACATTGGAGCCAAACCCAGGAAGGTGGCCCGTAGAGAAGGAGGGAAGGGGAGGGGTAGTGCTAACGTGGCGAAGGGAGGGAGCTAAGCCATCTCGTGTCATTCAAGACAGCAAGCAGACAAAGCGGCAGTCACAAACACCAGAGAAGCCTGCAGCGGACTTCCCCAAACGTCATTCTCAGCAGGTTCCACCACCACAGAATCTCACTCAGCTCAACAGTTTTGGATACACTGTATTACAGTTCTGGATATCACAGCGTTACTCAGTGTTGACCTGGAGTGCAAGAGATAATTTTTTTAGTTTAGGATGAATTCCATGCAGAGGTTGTTACAGCTGCCTGTGAGTGCAGTTAACATGGTGAAAACTGTACACAGCCAGACGCAGGGCCAAGCCCCAGAAGAAGCAAAGAGCCCAGTGCTCGCACCAGATGGTGGGCAAACATGGTACAACGCCGTCCAACCAGACGAACTCAGGCACCTGCGTGCTGGAGGGGAGACAGAGGAGAAAGCCCATTTGGAGGAGGGTGTTGTTGGTGTCCAAGCGCAGCCTCTGCGGTATGACTAAATTAGGCAATCAAATGTAGAACTTAAACAAGCATCCAAACAAGAAATCACTTTACATGCATGTTGTATGTAATGTAAGAGTTGGTGTTTGTCTTTGGATTCATGATTGTGAATGAACAACATAAATCCTAGAAAGAAATATGTGGGAATACTTCTGCGAAACTCCGAAGAGGTATAGTAGATTCTAGTCATATGAACTTGATGCTTAAATTGTGCTAAATTTATTCACATAAGTACTGAATAAGGTGATGAGGTAATGAAATCTAAAATAACTTAGGGCAAATTTGAACATGTTCTTACAATTTATTTAGATCTTTATTTTCGGGTACAAAAGCAAAGTTGCTTCTGTTACATGTTTTAAAAATGTATGCCAGTAACCTGACTACTAACACACAGACATTCAACCAGTTCTGTGTGATGTGATGTTGAATTATTAATTTCTTTAATTATCTGTTACACAAGATCTCAACTCACTAAAAGACCTTGGAAAAAGAGGATACGTATACATATAACCTTATACCTTGTGTTGGTGTTGGCTTACCATTATGAATTGTAGACTCACTGCCTGAATGAACTTAAACCACAAAAATAAATGAATAAATAAAATAATTAATGACATTTTTATCTGTTTTGACTATTTGCTAAATCTCTCCCAGGATGAAGATTTTTAGAAACAGTTTTTAGTGTTGACATGTAGACAGGAAAAACTGAGTTTGGTCTTGTAACAGTGTGTGCTATTATCGTCTTTGCATCAAACATTTTTAAGGGAGCTGATTGTGCACTGTGCAGTGCATTTTTTACATCCCATTTTTGACAAAGCACCCCATGGCTTGGTGCCATATTAAGTAGCAAGTCTTGTTCATCCCCATACATCTTGGAGACCACTGAGAGGGATAAACATACTGTTTGTACCTGTTGAAGGTGGATACATCTTGATCTCATTATATCATCTAGACTAGAGCATCGACTGAATTGCATGCATTTTGACAAAAATGTTAAGAGATTATTTGGCTCTGTGTGACACAATCCAAACTGAAACAGATTGTGGAGCTGGAGTGTTGCATGGCACCATGCAAAGATGGACTAGACTGAAATCTTCAAAATCTCTCATCTCTCTTTTTTTGTTTTGTTAATAAGGTTATACATTCTGTGTGGGAGACAGGGGAAACCCTTACTACATATCTATGTTTTCTTTTTTTACTTTTAAGCAGCATGACATGTATGAAAACATTACTTGTCCGGTTTGTAACTACTTTACCACTTTTTTCCTACAGACATGATGACTTAAAAGAAATGTTGGACAGCAACAAAGACTCCTTAAAACTGGAAGCTATGAAGAGGATTGTTGCTGTGAGTAATTTTGCCATTTTATCTTGCTAACTCAAAAGTCAATTCTCGAAAATGTTGAATGCTGTGAGAGGCAAAATTTGTGATTCTGGCTAAAAGGTGTTGTCACTTGAGCTCAACAGCAAATCAAACTAAACCCCTCATCCTGCACTTGGTACTTTTGAAGCAATGTGTTTGGCAGAAATTGTTTATGGCTCAATCCAAGTTTCCCATTTGCACCACCAAGACTGTGTCCGACCTCTTGAGTCTTGAACATTTACGTATATTTAGCAGACACTGTTGTCCAAAGTGACTTACATTATGTCAACTATATTACAAAGGATTACGTTGTCCCTGGAGCAACTTGGGGTTAAGTGCCTTTCTCAAGGGCACAATGGTTGCCTGGAAAATCCAGACCCTGATAATCTAGAAAGATTAAGGGTCTGGCAAAGAACAATGTAATGGCCCAACTCGAGGGGCGGCAACAAGCATGCATTTAAAAATCTCACTGCATGCATTTGGATAACACTAGACCATGTTTACTCTGAATTATTTCGGACTTCGATGCGATCGGATAACACTACGACCAATGTGTACTGTCTGTCCTCCAACGTTGCAGCGCTGTCTTCATCAGTTTAGCTGGTTTCCCGGAATGTTGGGGTAAAAGTAAAAAAGTAAAAAAAAAAAGTAAAAGTAAAAGTAAAAGTAACGTGCATCATTGCTCTTTGCCAGAGTGTCTCGCAGAGACAATTCCATTGTGCTCACGCGAGAACTCTGGATTTCCAGGGTAGCACAATGGTGGAATTGAACCCACAACTTTTCTGGCTACTGCACAGTAGTCCAGCTCCTTAACCACTACACTACCACCACCCCACACACTGAATAGATAGGACCAGGACTGTGTATGACCTTGACTTTTTGAATGCTGAACACCCTGAACAGATAACTTTTGGACCGTGGTGACAAATTTGCTGAATGTGACAAAAGTGTGTTAGTAGTTAATTCCTGGATTTTACGTTTAATGTTACTTAATAGTCAGACTTATATGTTTATGTCACGTAGAGCTGTTTTCACATAGGAGGCAGTTATGACCTCCTAAAATGTGGCACATGAAGGGTTGAATGTATCACTAAGACATCTGTAAACAGAAGTGTGTCTAACAACCTTGACTCGCATAATCCCTTAGCAGCACTGAAGACATGACAACAACTACTGACTTTTAGGATTGAGCTCAATGTCTGACAGTGCAGCTTCCTTGGTACCATGATCAATCAGATTGGAAGAGAAAAGAGGCTTTAGTTGTAATTTATGACTAGGATTTATATAAACTTTTGCAGTCTAGCTACCTAAATGGCGAGAAGTAGGTAATTAATTTGAGATGTCAAATTGTTCTTGCCATCATGGACAAACACTGATTGCATGACATTGTGTCATCCTTACATTGGTAAGCATATTCTAGTGACTTCTAGTGGCAGTTAGTTGACCATTATACAGTAAACACCACATTTCAGTGTTTTACCTTTTCTAATAAACAAAGAAGCACACAAAATGGGTAAAAAAGCAGTCACTCACCAGAGGGCCCGAATGTTGGTTCTTCCCCAGGACAGGTGTTCTGATTGAGTGGAAGTTACAGTTGTGGAGTAAAACTACCAATGACTCAGCAGAGGGACCAAGAATGTTGGTTCTTCACCAGGACAGGTGTTCTGATTGAGTGGAAGTTAGTGGAGTAAAACTACCAATGACAACACAGTTGTGGGACTTGAAGTGGTTTGTAGACCTTTCTTTCTATAGTCACTACACATCCTATCATCAGGGATGGATTACTGCACGGGCCTACCGGGCCCAGGCCGAGGGGCCCAAGGGGTCAGGGGGCCCTGAAGCCCAAGCCTTTGCATGGAATCATTGCCTCAATATCAACAAATCAGGATGTAGGCTATGAATCTGATTGAATTTAGTATTGGCCATCCCCAAAATGCACCAGAATACAGGAAATCACATCAAACAAATTAAAAAAATTCTGGGGGAGGACCCCCAAACCCCCCCTCCCACATATACAACAATTAGTGGGGGGCCCTTAATACATCTGAGCCCAGGGGCCCGAAAGTTCATAATCCGCCCATGCCTATCATAGTTACGCCGATGACACACAGCTATATCTAGCTCTCACACCCAATGAGTATGCCCCCCTTGAAGCTCTTTGTAGTTGTATTTATGAAGTTAACAGTTGGCTGTCTTAGAATTTCCTGCAATCGAACAAAGACAAAACTGAGGTAATCGTTTTTGATAAAAAGGAGGAAAGATGTAGGATTGCAACTATTCTTTGAACAAAGGGACTTAGAGCAAAAGATGTCAGAAATCTTGGTGCAGTCCGACTCTGGAACCAGCCTCCAGAGGACATCAAAACTTGTCTGTTTCAACAATCTGCATGTAAGTGGAGTAAAAAGCTTTCATAGCGCTGCATTTGAACCCTCCGCCCACCTGCCCCTCCTAGCCAAATGCTTTGCGCGTTCAATTCAATTCAGTGCCTCAAGCAAGCCAGGCTGGCTGGATAACCGATCCCTCTTTGGCCGCTTGCTGTCATCACTGCTATTCGCCTGCATCCCTATAGTTCTCAGCCAGTGCAAACAGCATTGAAATAATACCCGACGGTGTTAACCACTCGTCAATCTCGTTCAACTCACTCACTCGTCATCTCACTCGTTCATGTATTCAGTGTCGTGTGTTGCAAATAGTAGGAGAACCGTCACATTTCCTCGAATTTATGAAGAAAACAGTCCTTTCAGACAAAATGGGAAACAGCTGATCTTATCACATAATTCAAAGTCAACTTATGTGTTTAGTAGGCTATGCTTAGAAACTAGATCAGCCTTGAAAGATTTCAACTTAAGTCGTCACTACAACGCCATGCACAAAGATAACTAAAAGTAGACTACACTAGACTACACAAAGATAACTAAAAGTAGACTAGAGCTGCTGTCATAGCCGACCTTAAAGTAAAGCAGGGTTCTCAGGTCATGGATTTTTTTTAGGAATATCATAGCATTTTTATAAAGTCTATTCCATACACGGAACATTAGGGAATTGTATCTTTGGAGGGAAAAGTCATGGAATATCAGGGAATTTTGTTGTAGGAGTTTAAAATGTACACTACCGTTCAAAAGTTTGGTGTCACTCAGAAATGTCCATTCCACTCCATTATAGACAGAATACCAGCTGAGATCAATTCCATTGGGTTTTTTTTTAATCAGGGCAGCAGTTTTCAGATTACATTATGTGCTTACATAATTGCAAAAGGGTTCTCCAATGTTTTCTCAGTTAGCCTTTTAAAATGATATCCGATTAGTTAACAGAATATGCCTTTGGAACATTGGATGAAAATGTCTAAAATAGACTGTTTTAAGGACATTTTCACTATCTTTAGTTAGAAGCATTTATCCTGGTCATTGTAAATGCCATACACACATGCTATATATTGGGTTTTTTTATATTGCAGAGTCTAGGCTACCCAAATCTGCCACAATTTCATGTATTAATACTTGCATTGATTTAATTTAGATTTTTAAATAATAAAAATACAAAAAGCGTATTATAAAAATTACCGTATTTTCCGGACTATAAGTCACACTTTTTTTTCATAGTTTGGCTGGTCCTGCGACTCAGGTGCAACATATATATATTTATATATATGTTTTTTTCCTCTTTATGACACATTTTTTGACTGGTGCGACTTATACTCCGGTGCGACTTATAGTCCGGAAAATACGGTATTATATTTTGACATGTCTCTCACCGCTGCAAGCTGGCAGCTCGACTTGCCTTGTGTTTAAGGCAGACTCTTCTGAATCTGGCCACATCATTGCCATGGTGGAGGGATTCTTTGGGGTTGAGCAAATGTGAAAAATATGTGGTGTGTGCCTTACGGAAATAAATGCCATTTTTTTTAGCCCTATGAGCCCTACTCTATATTTGGCCATTCTCACTACCTTTAGTTATAAGCATTTATCCTGGTCATTGTAAGTATAAGCATTTATCCTGGTCATGCTATATTTTTTCAGCACAGTCTAGGCTACCCAGATCTGCCACCATTTCATATATTAGTACTTACATTGATTTGATTTTGATTTTTAAATAATACAAAGACAAATCATATTATACAATTCTTACATTTTGAAATGTATCTCACCACAGCAAGCTGCCAGCTGGACATGACTTTCATGTATGTGTAGGCCAGACTGTCCTGAATCTGGCAATATAAGAACCATGGTATAGGGGGACTTTGGGGCTGAGCAATTTACAGACATATGTGGTGTGCGCCTTACAGAAATAAATAACATTTTTTTTATTTAGTGATGAAAAATTACCTTTCTGCTCTCCATATCTGTGACATGAACTGATCTGACCTGACTTGACCTGAGTTTGCGTGTTAGCGTGTGTGTGCACTCATGATGATTCTCTACAACAACTTTTTAGTGCATTGCCATGAACTAAGTAAGGCAAAAAAGGTGTTTCTTTGTCGAACTGTCGTTTCTTTGCTTGTGGAGGTTGTAATGTGCCCTTATGTACTGTATTATGTATTAACAGTACATTGATACTTAGTTACATACTGTAGGTCCCTAACACAATGAATCTAACATATTGTCCTGTGTTATCATTGGAAATTAATGATCTAGTATTAGATGATGCTAAGTGTCAAGGAAATAATTAAAAAATGTACAGTATGTTGGGGGATCACATACAGGTCTAAGTGCCCATGGTTGACTAAGTGACCTTGGTTGAACTACGATCGGCAATCATCTCCTGATTCCAAGCCTGTCTCTTTCTTCCATTCATTTCTTGTCACTCTCAACGGTCCTGTCTACCTGTCTACTAAAAGCCTCCCAAAATATATTTAAAACAATTCTGAAATATAGGCTACTGCCTGAGGGATACTGACCCAGTAGGACTAGTTTGAGAATAAAAATGGTTGGCTGTATAAGTCTAATGAATGTGGAATGTTGCAGAAGTGGGTAAATTTGGCAAGAAACTGAATGGGCGTCATTATTCTGCATTCGGTATAAGGGTGAAGAATGTAACATTCAGCCATAATCTTGGTAACTGCTTTCTCTCCAGTCCCCATGACTGTTTTGTAATACATGACACAATGGCATAGCTTAAAACACTGAAGCAGGAAGGCGTGGTATGTGAATGGTTGTACTGAATGGTGCCTCCTTACAATTCTTGTAATATTTTTTCAGAGATAAATGTTGCAATGTGGCTTATTATAGCAGCATGACATACAGTGTTATTTCAGTAACACACAGGTACCATTCCTGTAGTCTAGTTAACATAAACAGTATGAGATGTTCCAGAAGCCCAGTGCCACTCCAATCTCTGTACTAGATTTTTCATCTTCATCAAGTTGTTGGTCCTTCCTCCTTTTTCTATTTCTTCAGTATATCTTGCAAAGGTATTCATCCCCTGAACGTCCTCAACATTTTCATAATTAGAACACAGTAGCAAAGATACTTAAACATATTTTCCTAATCAATATTTTTACTGTGAATATTCACACTTTATTTTTCTGCTAATTAGGGACTGCTCAGTTATGGCAAATATTATATTTGGTCAATGTGGTTGACACGAGAACTCATTGACTTTTGATCGACCATACTTAACACTAAAGATAAAAGGGTCTTTTTAATTGTAAATTGCCTTGAACTTGAAATATGATTTAAGTGAAAAGTAAAACAGTACAAATAAATAAAATAAATATGTAATATACAAATAACATACCTACCGCTCTACCGATGTATCGGTCCTGAAGTAACAGGAAAAGAATGTTCAAACTGAAGAGTAAATTAAAGTTATTCAGACTAATATGGCAAATTCTGGAAGGCCGTCTCAATTTTGGTAATGTAATCTCTTAAATGGCAAGAAAATAAGAATGACATGTTTACTCTGACTAAATTATCATTATTCTTATTATCATCATTATCATTAGTAGTAGTACTGTAATAGTAGCTGTGTTCACTGTTATTAAGTGTTTCAGGTTGACAAATTATTTTTTCTAGCATTTCCTGTCTCAGTCCGCTGGATCAGATATTATTTTAACTCATATGTCGGTCTGTTTATGACTTTTTGTTTGTGTGTGGCTATTTATGACCGCTGCACAGCGAAGC
Organism: Alosa sapidissima; assembly: GCF_018492685.1. Taxonomy (NCBI): domain Eukaryota; kingdom Metazoa; phylum Chordata; class Actinopteri; order Clupeiformes; family Clupeidae; genus Alosa; species Alosa sapidissima. Next base: position 2,519,819 of record NC_055967.1, read on the forward strand.
GGCGGTCATATAGGTTTAGTCTTTTTTTCATATAGGTTTAGTTTTTTTTTCGCATGTCCAAATTTCCGTCAAGGATTCCCGGGACACTGTAAGACCGGGGTACACGAAACTTGGTGGGCATGTAACCCCACATGGATAGCATGGAACCATCATTTTTCGTTTTGATCTGTAGCCCCCCCGCTGGGCTGGACCCCCAGAAAGGAGGGTAGGGCAGACACAGTTTTCTGTGAATATCTTGAGAACCGTAGGGCCTAGGATGACCAATTTTTTGCGTATGTTTGCCTCCAGGGGTCATGTTAACCCATTCCATGTGCACACATGTGCATAAACAGATACACACGCACACACAAACACATTTTTTGACTGTTTAGGTTTACTATTTACCTCAAAATCAAAAATATTTTATTTGTATGATTCAAATAAAAAACTACTCAAAAGACAATTTCAATGCAGATTCCATTTATTTAAGAATTCCATTAGAATTCTAACAACAACATCCCCAGCAATGTGGTTAATACAGAAAATCAAATAAAGGTAATAATACTCAAATAACAAAATAATAGGCCAACATAAATAAAAGCGAAAAGCTACATTGCTTGCTTGAGTATTAACATGCTGGCAGTACCAACCATGAGATTTGGAAAACAGACTGCTTACTCATCCATCATCAGCAATTTATTTTTAAGGCTAAGCAGCAGTCTAGGAGGTAACCACTTCAGGTCTTCCAAACCCATTATAATTTTTTGAATGAACTTAAATGTGTAGGACAATTGCTTTGGATAATCGAGATGAAGTGCACAAATTAAGCCAAATAGCAAAATTAACGTCTCTGTCAACTCTGCTATATCACACAACAATATCTCCGTCAAGAACTATAAAATGGATAGCAGGACCAAACTTCACAAGGGAGTCTGTATCACCCGAGACAGTGAGAATAGCTACAGCTGCATCCGAGAAGTCTGGCAGGTCAATTTCTTCTGCCTGAAGAACATGACAGTAATTAGTTAATGAGTAGAGTAGTCAATGAAAAACACTACATGTGTATTTAATATAATATGAAATACCAGTGAATGAAAAGTTCAGGTAAAATTCCCAAATATGTCATTCTTGGTGAATTACTGTAGTATGATTTAATTGCTATTCTGGTGGCTAGGAAGATGGTTGTGGTTGTTGTCTTTTGGCTGCAAGGTAGTATCAGAGGGGGCTGAATAGAAATAGAGATATATAGAGAAGACAAAGTAAAAAAAGAAGAAAGAGTGAAAGAGGACACACAATTTAATCAAAAACTTACATTCCAGGTCTTAAAGAAATCCATCTTCCCACAGGAAGATGGGAAGGGCCTGCAGAGTAATTTTCCTTCTGCTGTTGACATTGACGTCTTCCTAGAAAGAAAAATATTATAAACAGTATTATTTCACTTTTTTGCACAAAAGTCAGTCAGGCAGTCTCTTCATCTCTCTCTGTATAGGCAGGTCTATCAGAGTCAGCAAAACTGGAATTGACGTTAATATAAGACATATGCTATTGCTGCAGGGTTATTCTTCAACTATGGTACTCTTTGACCTGGTATTTTTCAGAAAATGTAACATCTTTCAGTAAAAATCTTTTTGCATGGTTTAATTATCTACTCTTTCTATAAACTTGCCCTAATAGTGGCTGTAAAGATTTCAATAATAATATATATTTTTGACATTTTATTCCAAAAGTCTGTCATTTCCAGTATTTATACTGTCATTTCCAGTATAAGTATATAAGTATATATACTCTTTTGATCCCATGAGGGAAATTTGGTCTCTGCATTAGGGATGCACCGAATCCAGGATTCGGTTTCGGATATAATTTTTCCCCACCGAACCGAACCCTACGCTTACACTATGCGCGCTACGCTGGTCGACGTCATGACGCCGCCGTTGATTATAGGAAGGTGTTTACGTAGGTGGCCCGTTCGAATGCAGTACAGGCTGTGTGAGTGAGAAAGTGAAAATGGAACTCGTGAGCAGAAAAAGTGTTGTTTGGCAGTACTTTCAGTCCAAAGAAGGTGATTCTAGTCGAGCTACATGTTCAATTTGCAATGCCGATTTGTCTCGTGGTGGTAAGGACCCTAAACAGTACACAACATCGCCGCTGTTAGAACATTTGCGTATGAAACATTCGAAAGAATACGAGTTATGCATGAAGGAATCTACAGACAGCAGCCAAAATGCAGCAACTTCAGGTACGGCAAAGGAAGGACAGTCACAGCTAAAAACGTGTGTTAACCAGACGACCATCACCAGCTTTCACGACCATCACAAAATCCCCTCCAGACGCTTTTTTGCTGAAAAAATCATCCCTGAAATGCACGAGTCCATCACTTCCCGCATACAAGCACACGTTACCGAAGCACAGGCTTTTGCATTTACATGTGACATATGGACTTGTGAGTACACTATACAGTCCTACATCAGTGTGACCTCACATTGGATTGATGATGATTTTCAACGCACACATGCTATTCTTCGGTGTGAAGCATTCGATGGTAGGCACACCGCATTAAAAAATGCGGAAAGCCATGTCCGAGGCAGGGATTCCAAGTGCTGGCTGTTTTGCACACACGCTCCAATTGTGCATCCACGACAGTCTTTTGTCACAATAAAGTGTCTCTGACATGATCGCACTGGCCAGGAAAACTGTTGGTCACTTTAGGCACTCCTCAAGTGCTAAATCAAGGCTTTCTGCTCTACAGCAGGAGTTGGGGCTGCCAAATCACCATTTAATTCAGGACGTGACAACTCGATGGAATTCGACATGTCTTATGTTCGATTGTTTAATAGAACAAAAACGTGCCATAAACATCTACGTGTCCGAGACAGATGGGATGCAACATATTCATGCACAGAGGTGGACTCTGATGGAGGATGTTCTCAAGGTGCTCAGACCATTCGAGGAGTTGACTCGAGAAATAAGCGCAGAAAATGCGTGTATATCCACTGTCCTGCCAGCTGTGATGATGTTGAAGCGCTATATCCACAACGAAACAGACGGTCATGGAATCAAGCAGATGAGAACCCGCTTACTGAAATCTCTGCAGGATAGGTTTGAGGGAAGCGAGCAGAATGGCCACTTAGTTGTGGCAACAAGTCTGGATCCCAGATACAAGGCGAAATTTTGGGTGAGTGACACAGAACAGTGCCATTCAAAATTGCTTGTGCAGGAGGCTGTATCCCGTTTGCGTGAATCAGATCAAGACGCATCTGCTAGGCCTACAGCAACTGAACAGCCTGAGGAACATGGCCCGACACCTCGCACTAAACGACACTGTTCAGGAATATGGAGCGGCTGGGATGATCTCTACTGCAGCAATACCGAGCCAGTCACATCAGGTGCCGACGCGGAGATAAGTGCGTTTTTTGGGCGAACCCCTCATTGCCCTCAGAGAAAATCCTCTCCAGTGGTGGAAAATCGTGTATTTTATATCGTGTGTGTGTGAAAGCGGTTAACGTTAACGGCAGTGCTTCGTAACGTTACCTGACTCATCCTATGCTGTCATCACTGCTCAGTCGGGCTGATGCATGGACTGGTGCATGGTCTGCTCTTGGACCACCATATTCAGTTTATTAATTTGCCGTGAATTATTACACAAAATGTTCATTAAATTACGAAGAAGTATTCCTAGGTTAATGATTGATATGAATCATACAGTATGAAGGCTACAGTAGCCTAGCTAATGTTAACTAGCACTGCTAGCAGCATTTATTAACGTTACCAACCTCCCTGCTTAACTCACCACAACTTTGTAGGTCTTGTCCCTCATGCTGGCCCTTACAAAACCCACAAACTGACTCTCGGACACACAACAGTCAATAATGTGACCCGATTTAAAGTCGCTTTCACCCCTTTGGACACTCACTAAAACATAATATATTTAATACCTGTGTTGCAGCATGTAGGCTAATGTTAGCTCTATTATGTAATGACATCCGGCATCGGCTGTGGGCGGGACTGTGCAGCTCTATTGCTTGCAGCTTCCCTGCCTACATCCGGGTGCGCAGCAATCCTTGCAAACAATTAGTCTTAGGCCTACGATGTCAAAGTGTATCAATTTACAACTGCCACAATCGATCGTAGACTAGTTCATTCACCATTCATTGGGATTTCCGATTTTTTTTATTGGTTTATGTTGGTTTGTGTAGGTTATTAGGTTATTTGCCATGTTGATATGAACCTAACCAGTGAAGTTGCACGTCTTTATTACGTCAGACGTAATTTCAATCCACTCTTGAAAGAAATGAGTTTGGGGGTCAGTTCTACTCATATACTAAGAGCTAATCTTGTCAAAATAATCAATAACTGGGAAACTAGTTGAGTGAACTTACAACTTTTGTGGTGCCTGAACAATATGGCAGCTTTGAGTACAGCTCTGCAATTTTATTGAGTTTAGAACACTGTTGGGGAATACAGTGTAGGCCTACCAGAACCTCGCATATTAGCGTCATGATTTGTGTGCGTCTATTTGGCAAGGCCACTAGCTGTCATGGATGCGTTGTTGCTAAAGGAAGGCAGGTGTCAAAAGGGCGGCTATTGGAAACGGGGGAGAACTAACAAGCCATGGTGTAAAGAAATGAAAGTGCCAGGGGTTTGCTTTTGCGCGGTTCGCTGCAAGAAAATTGTTTATGGATGCAATAGGAAAACGTTTTAGCACGCCACCAATCAGAAGACCGCCATAAGGTTAACGTTTGTGCACTTCAGGACATCTTCCCTACCTGGTGCAACTAGCCACCACGACAGAGGTAGGCTACGTTTATATGGCTGACTGTTTTTACGTTTAGAAAGTAGGCTACGCATGTTCTTTCATAGCGCAAGACGACTTGTCCCTTACCATATCGCAACCTCTTGTCAACCTTATACAATCTGTTGCTGAAGACAAAAGCGCCCTCTCCAGATTGTCGTTATCAAATGTGCAGACCTCCTGCATGAGCACACACAGTATTGCTGCTCATTGGAAAACTGAGTTGTCTGTAAAACTCAAAATTACCATGTTTTCATTAAATGTGGATGAGGCAACAAATGGAAATATGAACAATATCTAGAATGTTCTGATTCGTTACTTTGATGAGGAAATGGGAAGTCTTGATTTTATTTTGATGCAAACTTGATTTTATAGATTTTACTTGGTGTTGAATTGCATATTAACAAGAAAAAAATCTCCTCTTTAAACACTTTTGGCCTGAAGTAATTAAATAAGAGTGTAATTTAAAGCCTTTCTACAATATTGCTGCAGTAGAAAAGAACAGCAATGGCTAATCAGCAATGGTCAGGGATGGTACTAAAATATATTTTTGTTCATCAGGAAAACTCATATGTCAATCAAGAACACTCTCAATTTGCCTTATTCACATGGCGGCCATTGGAGGCTAAAACGAGGCTACAGGGTACACAAACCATAGGATTGTTATGTTCTATGCATTCACCTGTAGGTGGCATTAATTATATAGGAAGTGTACCCTGTAGCCTTGCCTTGTAGCTATGCGCACAGTTTGATACTCAATTCAGAAATGCTAGTGTAAACTTTACCATGCAACAACCAAAATTGTATTTAGACGTGATACAGAAAAACCACCTTCTTGTCTGGGCCTGAGCTGGTTTAAAATGGACTGAGGTAACATGGAAAACGGTCCTGTGGTTAGACCGATTTGCAATTATTTTTGGAAATCATGGAATGAAATTTTCATTTTCAATATTTGATATGTTATCTATGTCCTTTTGCTGCTAAATATGGGTTTACAAGACTTGTATTTTATCATATTCCTTTTCATTTGCATTTTACACAATGTTCCAACTTTTTCTGATTTGGGGTTGTACTAACGCTGAGCAGCAGGTTGTAGTCCTGGCACCTTGATGTCAGGGTTGACACCTCTGCTCTGTAGGCAGACTCTTCTCCAACCATGATGCAGCTGGTTATGGTGGTGTCATCAGCAAACTTGATGGAGATATGTGGGGCCTTGCGGTCTTGAGTGAACAGTGTGCACAGCGGAGGCTTAGCACACATTCCTGGGGGGCACCAGCACTGAATGTTAGAGTGGAGGAGGTGATATTACCCAACTGCACCACCTGTAGTCTGTCAATCAGAAAGTCTAAGCAGCTGCTCAGGGAGGAACTGATGTTCAGGTGTCGGAGCTTCATGATGAGCGTGGATGGCACTATGGTGTTAAAAGCAGAGGTGTTGTAGGTGATGAACAGCATCTGTACATAGCCATTTTTCTGATAGAGGTGAGAGTGAACAGTCTCCAGACTGAAAGTCATAATGATATGAAATAATGTTAAGTCATGTGACCTCCAAAAAATCCATGAGACTGTTATCAACTGACAAGTGCCACATCACTTGAATATTACAGATATTAGAAGATATTGTAGGTGGTCAAGTCCTGTGCTATCTTTGCTCCCAAAACAGATGATCGCCAGAGGAAAGAATGCCTCAGAATTGTTTCCAGCCGTGGTGAAGAATGTGGCTTGTAAAAACATTGAAGTAAGTTTTGACTTGAGGTTGTTAAATACTCAACAATCAATAATCAGCCTTAATGTTCAAATGCAATACTTTCTTCTGTGTTTACAGGTGAAGAAGCTTGTGTATGTTTACCTTGTGCGTTACGCTGAGGAACAGCAGGATCTAGCTCTGCTCTCCATCTCCACGTTCCAGCGCGGGTTAAAGGTTACCTACGGATTACCTATGGACAGATATGAAAAAAAGAATATGGAGCAGCATTTTGCTGAATTATGATGCACTCTTAGTTTTGCATTGTTAGTGTTAGTGTTAGTCTCTGACTGAATGATAATACTACATTGGTCATTGGTCAAATCATATTTGAATCACTGATTCCATTCTTTAAAACAACCAGTCCACCTACAGGTTCTTTTTTTACATACTTGCCTTGTTATCAAGTAATTTACCATTTTTGAGAATCATTTTGTGCAATGTACACAAGTCTTTAAACAACTGATAACTCATACACCAGGTAGTTTAAAGCTTTGACCTGTGGACATGACACATGTATTGAAGAATGAGTTATACATATTAAGTAAAAGTAATGTAAAAAAATGAGTGAACATAATGTTGTGTTAAGTATTCTCTTATGTTTTTAAGCATTCACTACACATATTCCATTTTGTATTCGGTTGCACTTTATATATAGACCCTTTTAACTGCATAAACAAATGCATTCCGAAAGCATCTCTGGTAGCACAGAAAACAACACTGAGCTAATGCTAACTTGGAGGATAAAAAAACAAGTTTTAAAGTCAACATTTTGTAGAGCATTACCCTGAGGTCTGATTCATTTCCATTTCAAAGTGTCTGTGTTGGTTTTGAAATGTGTCAACCGGCAACCCTTTAAGAACAGATTGAAAGGTTTTATAGACAGTGGTGGTACTAACTCATTGATTTGCCATCCTCTTATTATCTTTGAGCTGCTGTCACAAATAAGGGAAGAGAGTTTAAAAAGTATGTCTGAAGGTTTTTGTAGTAATTTGAGTTTGTATCTTTGTTTTCTTAGGACCCTAACCAGCTGATTCGAGCAAGTGCGCTACGGGTACTCTCCAGTATCAGAGTCACTATTATAGTGCCAATCATGATGCTTGCCATCAAAGAAGCTGCATCGGATATGTCTCCTTATGTCCGTAAAACTGCTGCTCATGCCATCCCAAAACTGTACAGGTACTAATAGCATTTCCTCAGGGTGTCATGGATGGAGCATTGTTTGTTTTGTTTTATGTAATGTGTTTAATGCTTTCTGGGTATCTTATTAGTTTGGACCCTGAACAGAAGGACCAATTGATAGAGGTTATAGAGAAGCTTCTTGCTGATAAAACTACGGTAAGCCACATTTCAACAATTTAGGGCATAATAAAATAGGTGGTAGATGTATGGAAAGAATGCATTGCTCAGAAACTGAGCTTGTTTTATGGAAACATTTCAGACAACATTTAATCAACACTGCATTATGGTTATATAGTGGTCAAAAAACAAATAACGAATATAGCTTTTTAAATTTAAGACTTAAAATGTGTTTTACATCTGTCTTTACAGCTTGTTGCTGGAAGTGTTGTCATGGCCTTTGAGGAGGTTTGTCCGGAGCGCATTGACTTAATCCATAAAAACTACCGTAAATTGTGCAACCTACTGATTGATGTGGAGGAATGGGGTCAGGTGGTCATCATCAACATGCTTACCCGATACGCTAGGACTCAATTCCTTAACCCCAACATTAATGTAAGTATGTTGATACTGGTAGAGAAAATCTTGTTTTTGTCATTATGACCGATCCTGACATGCTGTCATCACCAGAAAAAGCCAAATATATTCAAATGATATGCAGCTGAGCGATTTGTGCCTGTACTACTAGTACTAAAGTGGGACAGACATGGGTCAATGACGTGACATGCAGATTTCTGTGTCCGAGTCCATTACTTTGGTTTCAAATCATTTGAAATTATTCATAACAAGCATCATTTTATTCTATAAAACCTATATACCGTATTTTCCGGACTATAAGTCACACTTTTTTTTAATAGTTTGGCTGGTCCTGCGACTTATAGTCAGGTGCAACTTATATGAAAAAAAAAAATATAATTGTACATGTTTTTTAAATGTTAATTCATATTAACTAACATGAACCCTACATGAAACATTACCGTCTACAGCCCCGAGAGAGTGTTCTCAAATGCACAAGTTCTGCGCACTTCAGTCTGAGATTAGTGCTTGCACTATGCCTGAAACACATATGCATGCCTAAATCCTCAAATTATGGCTGGGATTATAGCCGGGCCTCAAATTCAGACAAATAAAGGCCGTAATAATTGCCTACACTGTTTCGATTTAACTCATAAAAGAGCTCTTCTTAATATTTTATATTGTTGGTTGGTTTAATATTGTTGCCAATGAAAAGTCGTCCTACACCATGGGTCTCCAACACGTCGCTCTCAAGCTACCAGTTGCTTGCCGCCCCCTTCTGAGCTTGCTAGAGGCTGAAGCAGTAGCCTTTAAACACAATTGCTGCTGTGAGGCATTCCAGCCTACAAATTTTATAAAAAAGTAAATCATGCATAATAATAATAAAAAAAGTAAAATTTAGGCTATCGTAGACCTATTTGGCTATACGCAATAAGGTTTCCATTACAGCACAGCGCACGTTCCATGAATGAATGAATGAAAGTGGATGTGTTGTCTCGCAATAAGCGGATGGAAATCTTGACACTCTTTTAACTACATGAAACTTAATAGTGAACCATCAAATAACCCACAGTGGCCATCAGTCCCAACATTTAACAATATAATCAAATAGTCCAAACGTAAATTAAATCCCAAACCAAACCAAACATCTTCTGCTTTTGATAGCCAACAGGTAGGCCGCTCCAAACGAAACTTATGTCTCACAATAAAACGCACCAGGTAAGAAATAAAGGCCTGCCTGGAATACAAGCCAGCCAAATAAAGGTGCTGTGCTTTGTGCAGCCTAAGTAAATAAAATTTGAGGATTTACGATAGTCTGTCTCCTAAACATTTCTCACCCGTTATCCAGACATGCATGAAAAAATTGAAAACAAAACTCACAGCCATAGGTTATTTTGAGAATGATGACTTTCTCTTCTACATTGTCCTAGCCGTTAAAATGAGGCATATATGACCAGGCATTGCAATAATGTTTACAGAGATACACTGTAAGGTGGGCTGCAAAGACTAGTGGACAGACTGTTAGGATTGACTGATACTTGCACGCACACATTATCGAATTTATATGCAGGACGCTTTAGGCTATAGTCATTCTACATGGGTTTAGTTAATGATCGGGCTATAATAAGACCAAACTTTAATAGTGGTTGTTGTAAACCGGGACATTTTAGCCTCCCGACATGCTTTTGTTGGGACTCGGGACACGCAACTAAAAAAACGGGACGTCTGATCACCCTATTCTGTGTGGTAGTTGAATAACTTGTCTTTCCAGATTAAATGTCCATACTGGCCAAGAAAGACATATGAACAGTCTCTAAAATAAGCGTAGCTTCCTTAGTAAAGCATTGTTGAAAGTTGAATCTTTTTTTCTCTATCGTTCTCAGAGGTAGCCTGCCGATCATTTGCTCTGCTGCCTGCTTGTGCCTATCTATCGCCCATAATGCTTGATTGCATTGCATTCTGCACATTTTTAGCTAAATTTTCATGCACCACATCAGCATTTTTGTTCAGTAAATCTTTTGTGAAATGCTTTACAATTACCATCGGGCCCTCGATGGCAGCCTTCGTTTTTTCCCGACTTGCCTCAGCTTGCCACCATTCACTCCTTCGTCTTCATTAACATTCCCGGTAGAATTCTCAATGTTTTTGGCCTCTATGTGTCCAGTTACATAATCTGTCTGTTCTTGGTCTTGGATTTTGTGAAATACAGAAATACCGGTGCGACTTATATATGTTTTTTTCCTCTTCATGATGCAATTTTTGACTGATGTGACTTATACTCCGGAGCGAATTATAGTATGAAGTATCACCTCAATGCAAACAATACGGAGGTATGAGTTAGCAGCACACCTCTTGATGATAATAATGTTAGCCGCCAGCCTGGTCAAAGTTAACTTTGCTAACGTAGCCTATTATTTGCTTAGCCGACCCTATGATCGACTAACTAATTAACCGACAAACTCCCTTACTAAATTGACTACATTTGTTGCACACTTGAAACAAAATGTCTTCAAAAGTATGTTGAAGGTAGTTAAGTTTATTTCCATTCCAATAACTTCACACATTACATTTCTGTTTGCACTTGTAGGCTATGCTGCTTTTCTTTGTCTCGTTTTCCTACTGTTTAGTTAAATATTTTTCTACTCAAACTTGAACCACTCCATTTCTTATCCTGGACTGCCGCCTACTGGATAGAAAAGGCAACAACCTAGTAATTATGTGAATAAAAATCTACAACATGTTTGAATGGCAAAAAAAGGATAAATCGGGGCGGGGGGGGGGTATATCACATTCATTCTATCATGCTAAAGATCTGACACCAGGCACTACGCTGATGCCTGAGCCAAAAGGAAAATTATAATAAAAGAGAGAGAGACGCTGAACTTTAAAGTCTATAATGTTGGTTTTAGTCTTCATTGATTTACTCATCTGCCAAAATTGTTTTTAAGATATGTTCATAGCAAAAATGAATGCATGTGATTAATTTAGATTAATTAAACACAGAGTATGTAATTAATTAGATTATTTTTTAATCGATTGACAGCCCTAATAATAAGTGGTTGCATAAATACCCCCCCCCCCCTTACAGTGACTGACCTTAATCAACAACAGTCCAGCCAATTGGTGCAAGTAGTCTCCCAATTAGTGAAATGGAAAATGTGGTGAATGTGTATAGTATAATAATCACCTGTGTCGGGAAGGTCCAGTCACTGCGTAATCAGTATGTTTGGCTACAATTCCACAGTATATATATATATACAATTGAGTTCATAAGTTTATGAACCCATGCTAAAGTTGACTAAAAAGAGGAATAAAACATCATCTTTTGGAAATTGACCTTAATGCCTTAAGTAAAAAAATGAGGAAATATCCAACCTTTAAGGACACCACTTTGTGAATGAATAATGTATCGTAAATAAATAAATGTTCTCCCTTAAAATACAGGGGGCATAAGTATTCACACCCCTATGTTAAATTCCGATAGAGGCAGGCAGATTTTTATTTTTAAAGGCCAGTTATTTCATGGATCCAGGGTACTATACGGTACATCCTGACAAAGTTCCCTTGGCCTTTGGAATTAAAATAACCCCACATCATCACATACCCTTCACCATACCTAGAGATTGACATGGTTTTATTTCAGTTAGCTAATAGCTGGTTTGATTTGCATTGAGAGATGATCTTATGGAAAGTACCCCATGCCAATCAAGATATATATATATATATATATATATTTATTTTTTTATTTTTTTTAGGGGATAGTTGGTAAATTGTTGCCATATGGCAACAATGCACAATCGTGGAAAATGCTGTAAAGTCCAATTTTCTTTTACAACTTACAAGATGCTAAACTAAATGCAAGCTTAATTTAGTTAATTTTTAAAGATTTGTAATGAAATAAAAATCTTTAAAAATTAACTAAATTAAGCTTGCATTAGTTATGCTCTGATACATCTAGTTACCTAACCTAACACAATACAAATTCAACTGTATTTTGGGCAAGTGATAATATCATGGTAATATTGTCATAGTATAGTCCGCATTGGAAAATAAATAGCCTTCCTGTAGGGACATAAGGTAATTGTTTTGATCAAAACCCATGTTTATATTAAATAATGTAATCATTTAGATGACTTTATTTCATTTAGATGACTTTCATTTCCCAAACTCATAGCGTTCTATTGCAGTCAGAGGACATATACAACTGTTGTGACTGAGACCAACAGAAAGTGTGCAAATCCATCCATGTACCCACAGAGAGACATAGGTATCCTTCACATATCCCCCCGACAGACTTGTCCTGCCCTGTAAAGCCATGCCTCATCCATATCTGGGGTCACACACACAAGGGTCAACCTAACATAGGGGTCTCCGGTGTGGGTCATACTACAGTCACACCACTGGGCATGCCTTGGGTGGCTCCACAGCAAGCCAGCCCACTTCTTACATCATTTATAGTGAGAGGAGACAAGGGTCACCCAATTTGCTCTTGAACTTTGGGCCTCTGAGGGGCTAAAGCTGTAGCCAAAGAGACAGGATGGGTGACTGCAGCCTCTATCCGCTATACATATCAATGTTTTTCTCCTCATTGCTGGATTATAGCTAATCCTGACACTTCTTAGATAGATAGATAGATAGATAGATAGATAGATAGATACTTTTTTGATCCCCAGGGGAAATTCAAGCTTCTTTAGTGGAACAGCCAACAATGTGCTTTTATCTTTCCCAAAATCCCAAACAAAAATGATGAAAACAGCATGTCTAGTTGACTGTGTAGTGAACAATAACACAAAATACATCCTTACCGCTGTAGTCACTATACTATCTGAACCTCATTCCACAGATAATTTGCAAAAAACATTTACAATATCCTAAAAGACTCCAATATGTCTGGAATTACAAATCATATTTGTAAATAATGTTTTTCCCCCCCTTCAAAATAATGTTAAAAGTTGTAAATTAAAATAGCCACATATCATCACATACCCTTCACCATACCTAGAGATTGGCATGGTTTTATTTCAGTTAGCCTGTTAGCTGTTTGATTTGCATTGAGAGATGATCTTATGGAAAGTACCCCATGCCAATCTCTAGGTATAGTAAAGGGTATGTGAAGATGTGGGGCTATTTTAATTCCAAAGGCCATAGGAACTTTATCAGGATGCATAGTATCCTGGATCCATGAAATAACTGGCCTTTAAAAATAAAACACTTAGAACGTTGAAACACTTAGAACGTTTACAATACTTTGATTTGTCTATAGACAACCTCACCACACTACCACAGAAGTGTCATTCTATTTTGAACATTGTCAGTGTTGAAAAATAGAGTTTGTTTTTGATGTGTGACTGTGCCCCTTGCACTTGCATTGTAAGACGACTGTCTTGCTCAAAACTGCACCAATTAATGTAATTACTGTATGGTCTCAAGCAACTGCTGTTTGAACCTGTTAGCTTCTAGAAATAGACCCTAGATTGCTTTTGCTCTGGAACATTCCTTTAATTGCTGAAAGTCATCGGGCAAAGTCTTGAGAAAGTGCTTTTCTGTTGTGGACTTTTCTATTGTGTTAAGTGTGTGTGTATGGGTGTGCCTGTGTGTGTGTGTGTGTGTGTGTGTGTGTGTGTGTGTGTGTGTGTGTGTGTGTGTGTGTGTTTGTATGTGTTATTTTTTTATAATATTGCCATAGGAGTCTCTTCTGGAGGAAGGGGGGGAGAAGGCTTTCTATGGTTCTGAGGAGGATGAAGAAGCAAAGGAGGAGAATACTGAAGCGTCCACAGTGGCCAAAAGAAAACCCTATGTCATGGATCCTGACCACAGACTTTTACTGAGAAACACTAAACCTCTCCTACAAAGTCGGAATGCAGCTGTAGGTTGTTTGTAACAATTGCTACCACTGTAAGAAACATAATGAATATACAAATACATAATATGTCACATGACACAATAATGTGTTCCTTTTCCCCTTCTCTTTTATTTTGCTCAGGTTGTAATGGCAGTTGCCCAGCTCTACTTCCACCTTGCCCCAAAAGCAGAGGTTGGTGTTATCGCAAAAGCTCTTGTTCGGCTTATGAGAAGCCACAGGTTAGTTATACAGCCGCATATAAAGAACTTTTGGCTTTGTAGGCAAACTGCTGAAGGTCCAGGAACCAGATGTATCAACACACTTAAGTTATGCTAAGCAGTTTTCTATGCATAAAATGGTATTGTGAAATAGATACTTCCTAGGGAAACAGGTGTACCTCTGCACATGGACTTGAAGTGATGTGCACATAATATTTGTAATTTGTAAACTGGTGTGTCAATCGCTCTGTTCTTGCACATGTAACTGAACTGTCAACATAGCTATTGCTAGTAATTATGAGAAATTACCACCTGTTCACTTCAGGGTATACAGTATGTGGGTTGTTTAACAATCAGGGTAAGCTCTTTCTTTCTCAAGGCCTAAAATTAAACTTTCTTGAAATATCATTATTGTAGCAGACAGGGTTCACCACAATGTTGCTCTGTCTCAAGGGAGCTGATCCTCTTTGGAGTGTAACTCTCCCTAGTAAATTGCTCCTATCACGGTTTTGATGGGACCTTCATGCTCCTCCTAGTAGCCTAGTAGCCTGCTCAGTTTTCTGTCCATCGTTATTTGTTTTTTATTTAATGTGTTGAAGTGGTGTAGTTTCAAAATTAAATGCATTTTTTTGCATTTCTTTTTCCAATTGTTAAGGTATGCCTAATTTTAGTTATTAGTTGCAACATATAAAACAGTTATCCAACATAATAGCCTATTTTGAGGTACACAGACATGTATGCGGAAACAATATGGTGGCCAATCTTAAAATGGGTTATATATGTTTAATTGTATCTGGTACTATCTATTTCTTTACAGTGAAGTCCAGTATGTTGTCTTGCAAAATGTGGCCACCATGACCATCAAAAGAAGGGTAAGAATTCACTAATTCCACATAGTCTGATGACGGCTAAAAGGACAGATACACTTTCAGGACCAACTATAAGCGTACCGTAGCATAGACATTAAGTGCCCCTTTCTGTAAGATCCACAGAGACATTCAAGAATATTGTTAATTTTATACAGATTGTACTATTTTGACTGAGAACTTACAGAGTTGCAGCCTCATCAAAATTGCCAAAAAATGTCCTCTGTATAAGTGTAGCCAAATTTCATCAATCATGTACAGCACATTTTAAAAGAGCAGGTTCAAATTTGTCCAGGCTTTATTGGGCAGCAGTCAGAGTCTCTCAAAATGTTGTTTTGAAATTAGCCACAGTATACATTTCAAACCTCTCTAACCATGCTCTCCTATGAAAATGTGACAGAGCTGTAATTAAGATGCATTGAGATATCTGAAGGTGAAGTTGTGACATCCCATTGTCTTCAAATTTAACCTCCAGGATATGTGGTTAATGAATTGAATCCACAACCACTTGACCTAGCAGGATTTGATGATCTCTGTTTTTTATTGGTCTGATTGTTCCTGTAGGGGATGTTTGAACCATACCTGAAGAGCTTCTATATACGCTCCACAGACCCAACACAGATCAAAGTCCTTAAGGTACACCAATAGTAGTCTACAGTCCTTTTCATTGTAGTATTAGTCCTGCACCATAGTGTAGCATATTCACCCACTAAAAGATATTTCATTGTCTTCACAGCTTGAGGTTTTAACTAATTTGGCAAATGAGACCAATATTTCAACAATCCTTAGAGAATTTCAGGTAAATACATGACTTCACACTAATTGAAGATATTAAATTCATGCACACAAAAAAATCTACTCGCTTTAAATATGTTTTTCTGTTTGGGATATAGACGTACATTAAAAGTATGGACAAAGATTTTGTTGCTGCCACAATCCAAGCCATTGGTCGCTGTGCCACAAATATCGGCGAGGTCCGGGATACATGTTTGAATGGATTAGTCCAGTTACTCTCCAACCGCGATGGTTAGTGCACCTGTTGTAGTAAATGGGTATTAAATCTATGATGCCACCACATGTTGAAATCACAAAAAAAACCCTAACATCTGATGTGTGTCATTTCAGAGCTGGTAGTGGCTGAATCAGTGGTGGTGATAAAGAAACTCTTACAGATGCAACCGGAGCAGCATAGTGAGATTATTAAGCATATGGCTAAACTCACAGACAACATTCAGGTAAGGTTGTCCAACCTGTTTTGTCATAGACCTGTGCTTCCCATCAGACTGCTGCAGCAGATGTTTTCCTCTCTCTAGGTCCCAATGGCACGCGCTAGCATTCTGTGGCTAATTGGAGAGTACTGTGAGCATGTGCCCAAGATTGCTCCTGATGTCCTAAGGAAGATGGCTAAGACATTCACTAATGAGGAAGACATTGTCAAGCTACAGATAATCAATCTGGCAGCCAAACTCTACCTTACGAACTCAAAACAAGTGAGATATTCACATTCCTGTTATTTCATGAAATATATTCATACAGATGTTAATGATAATAATAATTATTATTATAATAATAATAATAATAATAATAATAACTAGAAAATGTTATTTCAAGGAAATTGCCAGTGCATGAAAATATAAACATACTGTATATTAACATAAAATGCAAAACAAACTTTTATTTGGAAACAGTTGGAAGGAGTCATAGTTGATAACAACTGACAGTTGAAATGGCTGAACAGTTAAATAGTTGAGTAGTTTAAGTAATTAAATTATTTAATAGTGAATTATTTTGAATTTATTTTGAAACAGTTGTGTCGTTATGGTGTTTTTTATTAATATCTCAAAAAGTATAAAGTTTACAAAAGTGAAAAATACATTCCTCAAGTGTCCTTTTCAGGACCTATTTTACAAAGTTTGAACAACGTTTCTACGTTAAACGGTTAAAGCTGAATTAGTTCGCAGAAATTTGGTGGGAAGAAGAAGAAGAAGAAGAAGAAGAAGACTTCGGATAACAGAACAGTGCATTTTCATGCACTGTAATAACTACAAATGCAATTCCAAGGAATTACCAGTGCATGAAAATGCAAAACATATAGTGTAAAATATAGTGTAAAACATAAATTAGCTAATGTTTGCTAGCAGTCATGTTAGCAATATTAACTATGCTAACCATATTACTTAGCTAACTTAGTTAGTCTTTTCTAGCAGTTATGCTAACAATGTTAACTATGTTAACCATGCTAACTGTGCTAACCATGTTACTTAGCTAATCTTTATTAGCAGTTATGCTAACAATGCTAACTATATTTACCAATGTTTAACTATGGTTACGTTGCTAGGCTGTTGCTAGGGTACTTGAGGTGGTTGATTGGCTGTTGCTAGGGTAGTTATGGTGGTTGCTATGCTGTTTGCTAGGTTAATCATGTTGGTTGCTATGTTGGTTGCTAGGTTGTCATTGTGGAAGTGGTTGATAGGTTGTTGCTAGGGTACTTGATGTGGTTGCTAGGCTGTTGCTAGGTTAGTTGTGGTGGTTGCTATGCTGGTTGCTAGGTTATCTCGTTGGTTGCTATATTTGTTGCCAGGTTGTAACTGTGGAAGTGGTTGCTAGGCTGTTGCTAGGGTATTTGACATGGTTGCTAGGCTGTTGCTTTTGGTACTTGAGGTGGTTGCTATGCTGGTTGCTAGATGAATCGTGTTGGTTGCTATGTTGGTTGTTAGACTGTTGCTGTTGGTACTTGAGGTGGTTGCTATGCTGGTTGCTAGGTTAATCAAGTTGGTTGCTATGTTGGTTGCTAGGTTTTAACTGAAAGTGGTTGTTGTGCTGTTGCTAGGGTAGTTATGGTGATTGTTATGCTGGTTGCTAAGTTAATCATGTTGGTTACTATGTTGGTTGCTAGGTTGTAACTGTGGGCTAGGCTGTTGCTAGGGTATTTGACATGGTTGCTAGGCTGTTGCTAGCGTATTTGAGGTGGTTGCTAGGCTGTTGCTACGGTACTTGAGGTCATTGCTAGGTTGTTGCTAGGGTATCAATGGTGGCTAATGTCAGAAATAAAGGAGTTACTATAGTGGTTTGCTAGTATAATCATGTTGGTTGCTATGGAAACTGACATAGATGCTTTATTTCAATGGTTGCTATGTTGGTTGCTAGGTAAGAAGTGGTTTAAGTTGACTGGAGGCATAGTTGATAACTGACAGTTGAAATGGCTGAACAGTTAAATAGTTGAGTAGTTTAAATTGTTAAATTGTTTAACAGTGAATTATTGTAGTGAGGACTTTTATTTTGAAACAGTTGTGGGCAGAGGAAACAGTTGAACACGATCTGTAGTCTTAAGAGAGCCAGATTGTATGCTTAAAGCCTGAGACAGCGTATACATATAGTATAGTTTAAAAGTTGGATGTTGATAGGCAGATTGTTTAATGGATGTTGATAGATTGTTTAATGGGTGGATGAGTGAATGGTTTGAAGAGGATGAATGGATATAAAGTTGGATGGAATGTGTCTTATATCCTTGTAGAATGGAGAGACACAGAGAGAGTTGGTCTAGTTAAGCAGAAAGCAGTTGATACAGGTGCAATCTGTTTAACTGGCGCTTTGATGGGGCCTAGTTGAGCAGCTGGCCGTTGATACAGGTGCAAATCAATTAAATTAGCCCATTGTGATGTCATAGTGGCAATGCAAAGTCTATGTGGAAAACTAAGCTTGTTTTTTGTTAATATCTCAAAAAGTATAAAGTTTACAAAAGTGAAAAATACATTGCTCAAGTGTCCTATTCAAGACCTACGTTACAAAGTTTGAACGAAGTTTCTATGTTAAACGGTTTATTAGACACAGAAATTTTGTTAGGAGAATAATAATAAGAAGAAGATGATTTTGGATAACAGAACAGTGCATTTTCATGCACTGTAATAATAATAGATAAAAATAAGAAGCCTAGGAAGAAAAGTACAGTGCATTTTCATGCACTGTAATAATAATAATAATGTGTGATAATATAATAAACATACAATCTTAAGATCAATTCATTTTTATTAGGGCTGTCAAAATAACTGATTCATTTCGATTAATTAATTTGAAAAAAAAAACTGACCCCGAGCCGTTCTAGTCAGTAACCATTAGACTGTAAAATGAAGGAGAGAGAAGAAAATGTGCTGCCTAGATCATTGATTGGAACATTTACTTTTAAAAAATGGCCTGATGGTGTTGACAAAAATAAAGTGTTGATTAAAATAAAGTCCTCTACAATGACTGCAGCAAGGAATTTGCATATCACCGGAGTTCGTCAACTCTAAAGTCGCACATCAATGCAAAGAAATAGTGTTGACATTGAGGGGAGTGTTAATTTATTTTCATTGTGTCCCCTAGGTTATATTTCTGGCCTGAAATGCCTTGTATGTGAAAAAAAAACTTCTTCCCGAAGCACTTTTGAATTTATTTCCTCAGCATATTAGGTCATATCATAGATTATTATGGCCATTATTTGAACAGTGAAAATAATAATAAAAGAGTTTTTGAACATTAGATGTCACTAATGCTGATTATTCAATGATTCATTTAAATTTAAATATTTCAAATACTTTTACAGCAAAAATTATATATGCGATTAATTTAGATTAATTAATCACAGCGTATGTAATTAATTCGATGACATTTTTTAATCGATTGACAGCCCTAATTTTTATTGTTAAAATGTTTTGTAAATAGCATCATCATTATTATCAAATGTTGCATCTAAAGTTGACCAATGTTTTTGTTTCCCGCTACCTGTAGACAAAATTGCTTACGCAATATGTGCTCAACCTGGCAAAGTATGACCAAAATTATGACATTCGTGACCGGGCTCGATTCATCCGCCAACTCATTGTGCCCATGGATAAGGGTGGTGCCCTTAACAAGTATGCTAAGAAGCTGTTCCTTGCCTTGAAACCTGCTCCTGTCTTGGAGTCTCCATTTAAAGGTAAAGAGGTTGACAAGACATTGTTGATAAGAACACACCACAGCAGCCATTTTTACATTTAATAGACCTCTGAAGTTCGCCTACAAACACACTAACATCTTTACCCATATATCAGGTATCTTGAGATTTTTCTCATGTGAAAATAACATGGGGATTTTTAATTAACTCTCATGGGGACAAAGAAATCAGAAATGCAGAGGTTTTGGTCTACACACTTTTGTCCTCTGCCTTCAAGTGAATATTGTGATCTTCAGTACATTAAGACCAGTGATGTAGTGGTAAAATAAGAGGTGGGTAAACTATGAATTCTGTGATCTCGGTGAGGTAGACAGATAGATAGATAGATAGATACTTTGTTGATCCCCAAGGGGAAATTCAAGAACGACAGCGCCATGCGGTATCGGATTTTTTGGTGGATAGGTGAATAAACTAGGTGGATAGGTGGATAAACTGTGTTTACTTGCGTTTATCCTCCACTACATCCCTGAATAAGATGGCACACTTTGATTTTTACTACCCCAGAGCTAACATGCAATGCAACTTGCCATAGGTAGTTCAATTAACACCCTGATATCATTATATGGGCAAAGATAGCAGCTTTGGGTCCTTTTTGTATGCAAACTGCAGGAGTCTATAGTAGGGCTATGAGAGGTGTTACTAAATATGTTAATAAAGTCTCTGTTCAGTTTAAGTGCAGCAGAATCAGAACCTTAATTAATTTAATTAGTAACACGTTGGGCTCCCGTATATTTCATGTCAAAAATGGCTGCTGTGAGAAAGGTCCATTGATGATCAAGAACATACCATGAATTTATTGACAGTATTGTAAAGGCTGACTGTTGATGTCGCTTCAGTTGACATCAGTGAGGATGTATAGGAGTTCATACGTTGTTCATTGTTTGAAACCTTTTTGTCGGTAGACCGGGACCACTTCCAGCTGGGCTCTCTGTCCCATCTGCTGAACGCCAAAGCAGGTGGATACCAGGAGTTACCGGACTGGCCTGAAGTGGCACCAGACCCATCTGTGCGCAACGTGGAGGTGAAGGATTCTGTGCGTGAAGTGGGAAGAGTAACAGACACAAAAGGCCTCTTGGTGAAGGCCTGAGGGTGCTGCTTCTGTAGCTGGACAGACCTCAGAGGGAGCCTGCGTATAACACCTGTTTCAGATCAGCTAGAGGCCTAATGTCCTTAGTTTGACTTTGTCACAGCTATACTGTTTAGGCAACCTGCAAAACATGCCCACAATATTGACTCAAATTAGCCCAGGGCTAACAAATGATGATACACTGAGTTTGATTTGGTTTTGAACTTGATTTCATAACATACAATTTCATAACCCTGTGCAGTCTATCCTCTGCAGAGCAGCACTCACAAATCCACACACCTATGATGTGACTTGTGAATTAGAAGCCCCTCTTGATCAATGTTACCAAATAACAACATTTTAGAAAATCTAGGTTAAAAGAACAAAAAAGGACAGGTTTATGCCCATCATTCATGTGTCATTGCTTTGTTTGATCCTGTCAAACATCTGAATCAAATCAAATTGCACTAACAATTTGATTTGATCACTGGCTCATTTTTTGTTAATGTTTCATGTTTGTCTGTGGTTGATGTTGTGTGTATTATTCATAGCCGTTTACTTTTGAGGTGACAGGTGTATTTACAGTCCTCCACATTGTCCTCCTGTGTCCAGCTTCTCTCTGACCGCCTTTCTCTCTGTGCCTGGGTCCACAGCTAGAGGAAGTCATAACCACCAGTGAGGGGCGGGTCGGCTTGCTAGGAGACTGGAGAGAGGTGCCACTGGGAGTGCAGTGTGTTCTCTTTGCTCTGCTCTATCCAGCTACCCTTTTAGCCAAACTCTAAATCGCAGAGACTGAGCTCCATTTTTACTGGCACTCTTAAAATATGACAGTACACAAATGTGTTTATTACACAGTGTTCCTAATTTAAGATATTGCAGATCATTTAAGATACTGTTAAATCACTATCATTTTAATTTCAGGTGTTCATTCATCCAATACATACTTTGATAGCAATCAGAAGCAATGCTCTTTAATGTGCTCTCTGCTTGCTGCTAATATAGGGTGACCAGACATCCCGGTTTAACTGGGACAGTCCCGATTTTGAGATGCGTGTCCCGAGTCCCGACAAAAGCCTGTCGGGACGCTAAAATGTCCCGGTTTACACCAACCACTATTAAAGTGTGTAAACCCATGTAGAAAGACTGTAGCCTAAAGCGTCTGGCGTATGATTTCAATAATGTGTTTGTGCGTGTGTGAGTCAGTCAATCGTAGCAGTCTGCATAATCTTGCAACCAACGTTACAATGTATCCGTAAACATTGTTGCAATGCCTCTTCATATCTGCCTTGTTTTAACGGTTAGGCTATGCTACGACAATGTTGAAGAGAAAGTCATCATTCTCAAAATGGCTGAGTTAAATGTTTTAATGCATGTCTGGATAACGGGTGAGCAATGTTTTGGAGACAAACAAATGACTCGTGTTTAGGCATAGTACAGGCCCTTTTTCTCTGACTGAAAGTGCGCAGAACTTGTGCGTTTACATAACAATATTTGCAAACAACCTAGTGACACCCCCAAACCCTTGGGCTTAAAGAAAAAATGTCTGTGTCTGTCTGAGCTGCCGCATGTTCATGTTAAACGCGGTCACGCTTTTTTCAGCAAAAAACAGCAATTAAAAAGCAGGGCTATTAAGCACAAACTGAGCACAAACTATTATTTACATATTTGTCGGACAATATGTATGATATAGTAATACATTAGACAGTAAATTGACACTTTACACTATTTACATGTAACATATACAACACAACCTTTAATGCAGTTATAGTTAATATAACATCCCTATATTACCACCAAAATAAGACATTGTTCATCAGAGATGAAGAGCTAATGCTAAGAGCTAAACAAACAGAAGGTGGAGCTGTGGCTGGAGGAAAGACATGGAGCTTTAAAACAGCTCATGGCTATCAAGGGTCAGGCTACTAATTTGTGCTTACTTGGCATATCGATAGCTTTTTCTCATGAGACTTTGACAGCCATAGGTTATACCTCGGGTGCTCTGCTATCTCTTTTAGCTAATTCTGAAGACAGGTCAAACCCTTGTCACATTTGTGCTAGCTTAGGACCAGGATGTCTCCAGAGTCAGCTGTGTTGACGTGTTGAAACAGATTTGTCATTTACAACTTTCTCCCATGTGTCTGCAGGATCCCTTTACATTATGATAATATCATAAACAATGACATTGACCCTTTGGGCTTAAAATATGTTTTATAAAATGAATGCATGTGTTTGGAATAGATAATTCAATAAGAATATTAATGGTCAAAACCATTTGTAGGTAATTGCTCTGTAATGCTAATCAGAGAGATGTATTGTAGAGTGTTTATAGGCCGACTAGAATTCTTGTCTATTTCTGTCTTTTTTCCTTGATTCCACCATTCATCTCACCTTTCTTCACTGCGTTTCTTTTCTGTCTTGTCTGCCAGGTTATTAAGCTGCTTGAAAGAGTCACAACCTTAACCAGTGTGAGTCAGTTAGTGACAAACAGCCCATGCCTTTAAGCCCCAGTGTTGTGTATCCACTCTTAGCTCCCTTAGATCTTATGTCAGTATTATACCATGCCCATCTGATAAAACCACTCCTGGCTTAGTTTCCCACTTGATTCCTGTTTTCCCCTAAAGCAGTGCATGTCCTTAAATTCTGTCTCTTTTTTTGTTTTGAAGTTTGAGTATATTGTGTTTACTACTATATCAATCTGCAATATTATCTGTGTTACCTATATTGAAGTTATGAGGAGGTCACTGTATCCTTTTTTAATTAGTGGAATTACTTCTCAGACTCATGGGTGAAAGTTGATTTAAGAATGCCAGTTATGGTCAGATTGTGGAGTTCAATGAATTTGGAATGATCTTTAGCAAAACAGACCCTTTTTTATCTAATCTCTTGTAGGTTCCTGAATGGACCAAGTGTAGCAGCCGCGACAAGAGGAAAGACAAGAAAGTGGAGAAGCCCTTCTACTCGGACTCTGAGGGAGAATCTGGCCCAACAGAATCAGCAGACAGTGGTCAGCAGTGCTCTGAGTTTGAGTGTGCAAAGGGCAGACATATGCCCTGTTTTTACCAATAGAGCAGTCTTTTAGTCTTGTGGAAAGAGGACATGCTGTATTCAGACAAGATGCCAGTGAAGAGCAAACAGTCTCTGGGCCCTATTTTGACCATCAGAAACGCAGCGCATACAGTAGCATATTCTTATCACAACACAAAGTCTATTCCTATCTTACACTCAAATTTTTGACCTAAGGTGTGGTCTGGCGCATTATCTAAAAATGTATCTGCAGGATAAATGTCCTTAGGTTTATTCAGTCATTTGAACATTATTGGGGTAAGTGTTGCTTTTTTCAGGCTACTGTATGTTTTCGATGGTAACCCCTTGTCAGACAATAGTGAAAGTACTTAACTGTGTATAACTGTTTTGTTGTTGACTATGACACCACGGTGAAGATAGTTTCACTTTGCCAATGAGTTCAAATAATGCAGAGTGCAGATGCGTGTAGGCTATATTCTGCTAGGTTTTAGTAAAGCATGGTTTAGTGGAATACCTGTTCCATATGGTCTCGCGTGCAAGTAGATTCCTTCAAATGCGCCGCTGACTATCAAAATACAGATACGCTGTTTGAAGTCCCACTACTTGCTGTTGACAGATGTCATTTTCATTGGTTTAAAGGATGTTATGCCCAAAACACACCCATGACTGATTAAGAAACATAAGAACCGCCTTTTTGCGCCAAGCGCCCAATGTTTGATAACAAAACCACCCCGAATGTGGACTTGACAAACCCCTAAATGTATTTAAGCTATTTGCCAGTGACCATGTGTTTTAGATCACCAAAATAGGGCCCTCTGAGTTTAGCAGTCACTAGAGGTTAATGATGCTACAGAGTAGGAAAAATGGATGCTACGAAGGTGGCAAAATGGTTGCTTGAGAGGCTTCTGAGATTACGCTTGAACATAACTGTAGGAGGAGGAACAGCGGGACTATCCAGGAGTAACAATCACATAAATGTAACAGATTAACCTTGAGATTTTCTGTAGTACAGTTATATAGCAGAATTACATCAAGATCCTTACCAGCTGTGTGAACAGGAGGACTGCGAACATGTGTGAGATTAAATGAGTAGGGACAATAAATCAAACTAGAAATGCAATTCCAAGGAATTACCAGTGCATGAAAATATATGATGTAAAATATCATAGAAAGTTAAAACAGATGATGCAGAGACAGTTACAAAGGTGTTGCTAAGGTAGACATCGGGGTTGCTATGCTAAATAAAGCTGTTGATGATTGCTATGATGGTTGCTAAGGTAATCATGTTGGTTGCTATGTTGGTTACTAGGTTGACATTATAGTGGTGGTTGCTAAATTGTTTGCTAGTGTAATTAAGGTGGTTGCTAGGATGCTGCTAGGGTACATATGGTGGTTGCTATGCAAAGTAAACTGGTTGCTATGCTGGTTGCTAGGATAATCATGTTGGTTGCTAGATTGTTGCTAGGGTAATTGAGATGGTTGCTAGGATAGATATGGTGGTTACTATGCTAAATACATGGTTGCTATGCTGGTTGACAGGTTGCTATGCTGGCAAGTTGAGCAGATGGCAATTGGAACCGGTGCAACTCAGTTAACAGCCTATTGTGATGTCATAATTGCCCATGCAAGTCTATGGGAATAATATAAGCTTGTTTTTTGTTAATATCTCAAAAAGTATAAAGTTTACAAAAATACAAAATACATTGCTCACTCCTTTTGGGGACCTACGCAACAAAGTTTGAATGGACTTTCTGGATTATATTGTTCAAGCTGAATTAAATACAGAAAAAGAGATATTACCAGTACATGAAATTATAGGAATTACCAGTACATGAAAATGCAAAATATATGAAGCGTTTGGTTCCAAAACACTTTAAGCGCCATTTTAAAACGAGTTACCACCATAATTTGTTTTGTATTTGATCACTATTCAAAGTTCCATAATCAGTTTTGGGCAAAACGTGATATCCGCCTTGTTTCTCTGTTCAATATATTCCCTTTCTTTCCAAACCGTGACAAACGCCTGTCTTAATTTTCAGCAGAACGCGATACATCCGCTCGACCAATCACGTTGACAGCCCGAACATTCCAAACAAAACGTAAACAGTAGTGCTCAGTGACTAGCCAACATGTTTGACAGTTCTGGTGTTTTAAATAATATTAGCGAATAATATTAGCGAAAGAAATTAATAGACAAGCCTGTGCTTGATTTCTACTGTGGGGAAGAAACGCAAGCCGTTAATGTTAAGCAAAGGCGACATTTAGGCACAGGAAAAGTACCAGTAATTTCCAGCGCTCACTCCAAAGAGACTTCAAACTTTTGCTTGAATTTAAGAATTGAATTGAAATTTAGGAGTCATTCTCAATTCAATTCTGAATTTTGCTCAAGCCTGGTATGTATATATTTAGTGTTGTTGTCCTCCAGGGTAAGAGCTGTAAGCAAACCCAGGCTGATGTCTATCTTTACAGATGGATGGAACATGAAAATAGAAAGGATAGTGACTGCCTCAGCTCTCGACCACTGTTTCCGGCAACCGCTAGAACATAAATGTTCTGCCCATGCTATTTGCCTTAATAAAGGAGACATTTGATAATGTCAATGTTGAATATGTGTTTCGTACACACAGGCACAGTTTTCTTACAGTTGATAGTATTTGGTAGGATAGAGCAACAGATTCACAAGAGGGACACCATTCTCATGCCAGAGGAATATTATGGAATACTGCAGAACCATGGAAATGTTTACATCTACGGCCAAGAATAGCAGGCTTATGATTTCAAGACTGCAACACAGGCTTTTAAAGCACAGAAGTAATTTAGGGTGACAACCTCTGTGGGTTTGAGGCTTTTTGAGCGTAGGCCGTGCATCTCCGCTAGTTGCTGAAGAATGAAAGAAAACTAGCCTCTCGCAGTGCAACTACATATAGGTAAAGACCCGGGGGAAAATCCCTAAGATGGGTTTGGAGATTGATTGAGGTCAATAACATTATCCGAGAGTGATTTCCCATTGGTTGACGTCAAAATAATTCGACTGAAAGATAACTCGACTGAAAGAGAACCTCACATTTGCTCACTGTATGTCACTCTGGATAATAGCATCTGCTAAGTGATAAATAATGTAATATGATTAGTAACCCATTGTCCAGACTGTTGCTCTTTATTTACCCCCCTCTGTCTTCTGCTGGCTATAGGATCAGATTCTGTCAGTGGTTCAGAAAGCAGCAGCAGCAGTGAGGACAGTGGCTCAGGATCTGAGACTGAGGACAGCGAGGATGATTCTGATTCTGATGAAGAAGAGGAAGAGGAGAAAAAAGGGAGAAAGAAGATTGTACAAAGAAAAATGAAGACCTCTGCTTCAGAGAGCGCTGCCAGGTATTTGTTTAGTGTTCAATATCAGTGTTTTACTTGATATAATATATTGGTAAACATTGTTATCTAAGGCATTTTTTTCTGCAGTGAGGAAAGTGGCAATGAAGTGAAGATGCAGCAGAAGCCTAAAATGGGGAATAGATCAAAGTCTGACGAGGAGAGTGAATCAGAAAGCAGCGAATCAGAATCAGACTCGGAGCAGGAGTCTGAGTCTGAGACAGATGTCAAGACAAAGAAGAAGGTGAGAGCTCAGAAACAATTGGTCATTTTGAAATTAGTAAATTTTCCTAACATTTTCAGAGCCCATGTGGCATATTATTCACTAGTCTAGGTATCTTCTAAAGGCATTTATATTAATATTTTCACAGGGGAATACAAATACCATTTTTCCCAATAACTTTTACAATAGCCTACTTTGCTTTCCCAGACCAAGTTATAATTACCCAAAGTCAGTATCAGATATATGCAGAAACTCCTGAAGTATGTTATATTACATTTAACTGTTTAATATATGAATAATAATTATTTCTCACCAAAATCTAATTTGCCACAATTATTGGCATCTCTAGAAATTCTGATAAACAAAATGCTACTGAAATGGAATTTTCCATTTATATTTTATGTTTTCACATTGATCACGTTGAGTGTCTGGAACCCTTAAAGCACTAATTCATAGCTTTCTGTTTCACTGAGGTATAATATCTTTGGCTGCTCTGTTGGTGATGTTTTTTTTGTTGCTTTGGTTCTTTGGTTGAGCATTCAGGCTGCTGACAGTGCATGTTGTACCATGTTGGAGGGCCGTTACGGATCCCAGGTGCATTGTTGTATCCTGTGTTATGTAATGTAATGTTAAATAGGCTTGGTTGTTGATTTGCCACTGTGACAAAATCCCCTACCTTTATTTAGCACAAGGAATTGAATACCTCCATTTGTTTATCTGGGAAAAAAAAAGAAAAACATGAGAAAGACAAGAGATCACACTAACAAGATAAAGGTGTGCTGACTTTCATAAGTCAGGGAATGGAACTGACTTAACTTCACTCATGCAGAATTCCTCATGCCTTACGCCATGTCACTTTCAACAGACTTTGTCTGTTTCACATGAAATGCCACAAAAACAAAGACAATCAGAAAGAATTTCCATGTATAGCCCACCCCTGTGTATTAACCTCATAGCTAAAGAAATTTTGCAAATATAATGTTAATAGCCGGAATTGTGTGTTTGTTAGAGGGAGGGGGTACAATGGGTATTAAATGCAGGGGTACAAATAATTGAAACACGTGGTTTTGTTACCCGCCCCCATTTTTTCAGTGTAAGTGATATGTCATTTTAATTGTTTTGTCACACCCCAAGTTAATATTTGGGGAGAAAGATTTTCTAAGGACGGGATACCGAATACAACATGGCATTTGGGTAGCAGGAGTTGATATACGTTTTAACTTTGAACTTAAACCCGCTTATACCACTGTTACCACACTTGTGTTAATTTGTTGATTCCCATGTTGTGATCACTGAAATGGACGGTGAGAGGGCCCACTCGTGCTATGTAATCCAGTTTTGAAATCCAATTATAGAGAAAGAAGCAGTACATTATATTTAATCAACACTCTTATCCAGGTCTCTGCGTCCAACCCTCCCTCCAAACAAACCAAAAAAACAACTGTTGAAAAGAAGGAAATGTCTCTTCTTGACCTAGATGATTGTGAGTAATACAACAAAAAATGCATAAAAACTGAAAAGTCTTAAGAATTGCAGTTTGTACAATCTTTCACAAATTATACATATGTTCAGTTCATATGCTCTCTGTGATCATCTCTAGTTGAATCGACCACATCTCATCAAGTCACTCCAGTCAACAATGTACTATCAAACAGTTTGGTGACCGATTTAGAGGGCTTATCCTTGACTGATACCATGATTCCCTCAGCGGTAAGTGAGATTGAATTCAGCAACCAATATCCTCTGTAGAATGACATGATGTGCTACAATTTGGTTGGACTTAAAGTATACAATTAAGTCCATGAGTATTTGGACAATGACACAGTGTTTTTAATGTTGCCACCACAATCGATCACACACAATTAAATGTAGACTTTTGTCTTTAACTTAAGGAGTTAGACAAAAATATTTGCTTAAGGAATTACAGCCATTTTTGCACATTGTCGCCCCATTTTTGAAGCTCAAAAGTAATTGGACAACAGTACCACCGCTCCCATCAAGCACATTTAGCACCATGCTTAGGGCACCTGCATGTATTGGAGGTGGCACCAGTTGGATTCCAGTCATTTTAATGCATCCTGCCTTTCACACTGTCTTCCAGGCAGGGTTCCCATGGGTCATGGAATTTCTGGAATATCAGGGAATTTTGATAAAGTCTTTTTCAGACATGGAAAGTCAGGGACTTTTATCATATTTGGGGCAAAGTCATGGAATATCAGGGAATTTTGTGGTAGCAGTTTAGAATATACTTGCCAAAATACATTAATACAAATACATTTCCACACAGAATTGGTGTATATCTGGTTATTAGCTTTACTGCTTGTTTGAGTGGTGATGGTTAGCCCAATTTTGTTTATTCAATACCCATTTATTCATATTCCACTCTAAAAAAGTCAAAGAATCTTGAGCGCTGCTCTGAAATGTTCATTATAGGTCATGGAAATTCAGGGTATTTGTCAAGGAAAGTCAGGGAAAAGTCATAAAAGAATTTTACACTTGATTTACACTTGATTGTAGAGTGGGAACCCTGTCCAGGCCTTTTTGGTGTTGCTGAGCTCATCAATGCATTCTTTCTTGTTAAGAATGTGCCAAATGGTTGATTTGGCCACTCTTAAATTTCCTGCTATCTGTTTATCTGTTCACTTATTATTATTATTATTATTATTTTAATATTGGCCTACTGGTTAGGGCTTCGGGCTTGTAACCAAAGGGTTGCCGGTTCGATCCCCGACCAGTAGGAAAAATGTGGGTGGGGGAAGTGGTTGAGCACTGCTCTCCCATGCCCACATCCATGGCTGAAGTGCCCTTGAGCAAGGCACCAAACCCCTCACTGCTCCCCCCGAGCGCCGCTGCCACAGCTCACTGCTCCAGGTTAGTGTGTGCTTCACCTCACTGTGTGCCCACTGTTCACTGTGTGCTTCACGGATTGGGATAAATGCAGGGACCAAATTTCCCTCATTGGATCAAAAGAGTATATATACTGTGCAGTACTTATACTTATTTGCTTTTGAGCCTCAAAAATGGGATAGCAATGTACACAATTGATTGTAACTGTTATCCTAAATGGATAATGCAATACTTTTGTTGAACCCCTTCAATTGAAGCTGAAAATGTACATTTTAAGCACATCTTGATTGCTGTGTTTGTGGTGGTGTAGATAGGCAAAATGAAGTTGGAAGATTGTTCTGTTACTAACTTACTTCACCAGGTTTCTAGGTGTTAGCCTGTCATAAAGTTTCCAGTTAGACAGGAAGTTATTCATTCAGCAGCAAATCGATGGCCACAGTTTATTCAGAGGAAGATCAAAATTGATTACATTAAAATTAGGGGCCAGAATGCACAATGTTAGTCTAAGGTGTAACATCACCTTTTGAGTGAGATATTGGTTGACATCTTGCTAATTCAATCTGTCTTTACACATCCCTCTCTTTTTTGCTTTGCATGCACTGGTATTTTCCTCAGGATCCCTACTTCAGCATGCACTAGATTGAATGTTGATTTTTTGAGATAACAGCCCTATGCATTTTCTTTTTAGAAATCATCCTCACATTACAGCTTTTTTCACAACAGCCTAAGACTTTTGAATGGTACTACTGCATGGGATTCAATGTTAACCAAATTTTGGAAATTCTTCCACCATATATTTAAATATGTCATTTTATTTAAATAGCAAAACGGAACGGTATGATCCCAAATATTAAAGCAATAGAGGAATTCAGTATTAATTTATAGCTACTTTTATAGATAACATTTACAGTGTTACGATGTTGTTTACTACTTTTTCTTATTATTATGGGGACAGACATATTTTACATTTATTCATTTAGCAGACACTTTTATCCAAAGTGACTTGATACTGTATGTCAATTATATTACAAGGGCCATTCTCCCCAGAGCAACTCAGGGTTAAGTGCCTTGCTCAAGGGCACAATGGTGGAATTGAACACAACTTTTCAGGCTATTGCATGCTAGCCCAGCTCCTTAGCCACCATGCTACCACTACCCCTATACAGTATATACTTGGTGTGCAAGATAAAAGTTTGGTACACTGAATGACTCATCAACTGGATGAGTGTCAGGGCCTGCCAGGACTTCTCTGTAAAAATTAGAAGATAATCAGTCCCTCCAGTTTCCATAATTTAGAAATTCAAGGTATTTTTTTACACTGCTGCATATTTCCTCATTTATCCAAAATGTATGTAGTTTCATGATTTTTTTGTTGTCTGTATGTATGTTAAAAGGGTAACCATTGATTAGGGGATATTTTATTACACCAGAAAATGTTTTCAGTTTTTTTACCAGTGTGGTCTCTCTTCTTAGACTATTGCTTCACCCAGCTCAGTGAAGATGTACGAGCTCTTGCACCGTATCAAAGGGGAGGGTCTGGCAGTGGAGTACTGCTTCAGCAGACAACCTTTCAGTTTTGATAAAAACATGTTAGCTGTCCAGATTCAGTTTTCTAACAATACCACATCAGAGGTCAAGAATCTGCATGTAGAGGAACCAAAGTTACAGTCTGGCATGAGGATGAAGGAGTTTCCTGAAATTGGTAGGTTGACCTTATTTTCCATTGGATATTTTACGAGATCAAATGGCGTGATATTACATTCAAACAAAATATCTGTTTATGGATGCCATGGCGATCTTGCATTCATGTTTTTATTTCAGACGTGTTGCCCCCATCTGGGTCTGCCACTGTAGTGATGGGCATCGATTTTTGTGATTCCACACAAGCTGCAAATTTTCAGCTATGGTAAGAGCTAGCTGATCCGTAGAAGCCCGGACTGCATGCATACATCCATTTGTTCTTTAGTTCTATTCACCTTAGTCTATTTACTTTAAAACATACATAGAATGGACATTTTTTTTTATCTTGGCATTGTTGAATAAGGGGATTTCGTTGCATGGCCACAGAGCTACCACACAAAAAACAGTTGTTTCCTTTCATATGCAAATCTTGAACTTTGAAATGACCACTGAAGTGTTACGCCGAGTTACAAAGTCTTACGCCAAGAGTCTTGGAAAAGACTTTTCCATTTACATCGGGATTTAGATTAGAGGTCAACCAAGTGATAGGCTGACCGATTAATTGGCCGGTTTTTGGCATTTTTTAATTAATCGGCCGATGTCCGAGTATAGTAGGCCGATAAACAGTCAGGCGCATCCACAGACCAGTGCTGTTATTACTGTAATACACGTGAGACGCACGCTGCCCCTTGTGTCAACTAAATCACTATCAGACCCCAGCCAGAATTTATTAACACATAAATTATTATAGACCATATTGATAAGCTCTGATGTTATCAATTCTTTTCTTGGTGTCGGAGAATTTCTCTCTCTGTGTGCGGGGTGGAGCAGTTGCCGCACGCACACACACACTGCAAACACGGAGCTAATCAGAACAACAGCAGAAAAAAACTGTGTTGAAAAGCATGATTTAACTTACACTTTTCCTAGAGATGATGCTGACAATGCCCCTTCTAATTTGAAAGGGGAAACCGAACAATTTGTCGAAATACTCGTTAACACTGTATGGGTCTCCCCAGGCTACCTTGTCCTCTCTGTTCTACAACGTCATCGCTTGTGGGTTGTTTCCTTGCGTGTAATACAACAAAGTTTTCTCTTCTTTTGTGATCAATACATCATGCCCATTAGGCTTGTAATAGTGTATACTAACAAACATACAGTAATAAAAACACTTTTCAGGACAGTTTTTGGAAGGTATTTCAGTCTTACTACTACTAGCCTATTAAAGGCGCTCTAAACAATGTTATGCAGTTTCTAAGCTAAAGCATTTTTTCACACATACAGCAAACATCACCTCACCATTCGCTAGTTGCCTGTGCCCTGAACAGTGAACACACTGTAAAAAAACAATGCGGTCTCTGTGGACAGCCCAGGCTCCAAAAATGGTAACAAAAACAACCTGGTCCAGCCTGGACCATAAAAACAAAACAAACTGTTCCATCCAATCACCGACGAGATGCGTGTGAGTTTCACTTGGCGGGAGGGAGGGGGAGGGAGTAGCGAGCTCGCTCTCTGTTTTGTTTGAACGTCAACAGAAGTGAAGTTACACCCAACAACGCTTAGAGCGCCTATTAGCATAGAATGACTTGAAGATGAAGATACTACCCTATAGTAGAACATTACTTAGTTTAGGGGTTTTTGATGACCTGTTTCATTTACTTACTCTATAGCCTACATTGTTTTTGATGTAAAGTAGCCTTGGCTATATAAGTGCAGTGAAGACACAAAATTCAGATTGGAGAAAGAGACCATAAATGTTCAATACATGTTTTTACACACAATTGATCAAGTTAATAGTGTCACATTTTATCCTGCAAATGATCCTGCAGGGGAGAAAAAAGGTAAAAAAATCGGCAGCATATATAGGCCATCGGCTGACCTGATTTCTAAATATCGGCATTGGCCATAGAAAATGGTGTAGATGGTGTAAGATACCAATTTTTAGATAATGCGCTAGACCACACCTTAGGTCATTAATTGCCACACCCCTGCGCATTGTTCAATAAAAGAGAAGCGTATGGTGAAAAATTTGAGTGTAACAGAGAAGCTACACCAGGCATGTATCTGAAGCGTTCCGTTAGCGTTGCGTCTGCTGCAACAGTTAGCTTCCATGATAATCAATGGAAGTAGCTACACCAGACGTGATAGCGGTGCGTACGTTCAAAAAAATAGACCATTCTTCTAAAATGGATTTTATGTGTTGCGAACGGAACGCTTCAGTTATGTGCCTTATGTAGCTTCCCACTAAGATACAGTAGGAATACGCTTTGCATCGTGATAAGAATACGCTATGCGCTGCGTTTTAGATCATTAAGATAGGGCCCTAAATCAATATTTGCCAGGGGTATGAATAATTTTGGGTAACACTTTATTTTAATGTGTCGCTGTTACAGTGTACCTACCTAATAGGGTACAGTGGTACAACCTGTGTAACAACATGTACTATCAGGACCTGTTCCAAGACATCGAAGACATAACATACATGTCATATGTACATGTAAGTAATTAACTGGTACACTTAATAGGTTTATTCCACTGTATCAAAGAGTAACAAGGTTGTAGCAGCACAGCTGTTATATGTACACTGAAGACAATGAGGCCTTGACTGGAGCTAAGAATGGTTTGTATATCAAATCTATCATGACCAGATTTACCCCATCCAGCAGGTCTCCAGTCAGCTCTTTGCCTCTGATGAAAATTTAGG
Organism: Alosa sapidissima; assembly: GCF_018492685.1. NCBI lineage: Eukaryota > Metazoa > Chordata > Actinopteri > Clupeiformes > Clupeidae > Alosa > Alosa sapidissima. The sequence continues at coordinate 2,554,833 of NC_055967.1, forward strand.
CAAATTGGCAAAGTTTTGTAAAAACACTCAGTATCACAATGTAACAACTATATGTAGGTACCCACAAATACATAATGCAAGTACAATGATAGTACCTGATAGCAGGGCTCCGAACTGTGTCAAGGAACGAAAACCGAAAACGAACAGAATTTTACGGAATTTTACGAGGAGCGGAAACGGAAACGAAAACAAAATGGTCTTCAACTGTTCCGGAACAGAAACGTTATTCTGAAATCCACAAAACCGGTTAATAACGTTTTTTTTTTCGTTCTCTATATAACAGCCTAATAATTTGATTTCTGCAGTTTGAAAAAAAAAAAAAGAATAAATGGACCTTTGGTCCAAATGTGTATATTTTGTCTTGCTGTTGAAATGTAACCTATCCGTCTGCCACTTCGGATCTTCTCCTTCGGAGGCTACTGAAACTGATTTGGAAATTGTTTGTAGCCTATGCGTAGGCTAATAGCCTATTTTGCCTGTCCATGCCTTGTCGTTTTTTAAAGTCGGGATTTGAAATGTTTGCGCAATTATAGCCTATTCTATGTAGAAGAGTTAAATGGGAAATTTGAGATAGGCCTTGTCAGCAACAGACAGGTTCGTTTATAAACAGGGTTGGAATTATAGCGCAAGCCTTTGAAGATCTCCATATGGATAAAACTTAGGCTACAACCAGGTAAGGAGTTTAGCACGTATCCAGAAATATTTTTGATAAGAAATTATTTATAGGCATAGGTTAGGCCTACAGTGCTATGGGATGGATAGCCCATCTGAATGTTTTTGGATGCCGTCTGTGATTTATTATTTTTGGGCATAGCTACGGTATAGGCTAAATCAAGGGGAAATAATGAGTAGCCTACGTCTATTCTAAGGTAAAGTCAACAAAAATAGACTTGATAGGCCCGCCAAACAATGCCGGAACTTTAAGAACGAACAATATTTTGCGTTCCGAACCGGTTCAGGACCGATATGTTGATGGCGGAACGCATGCAGGAACGAAAACGTTAAACATAGGCCTACCTGAACCGTTCGGAACGGAACGTTTGAAAAATAATTTCGTTTTCAAGCCCTGCCTGATAGTACATGTTGTACCACTGTACCTAATTAGGTAGGTACACTGTAACAGCGACACATTAAAATAAAGTGTTACCTAATTTTGTTCTTAATTGTAATTCTTCACTCTTTGACATAATCCTTAATTAAAAATGTTTTGATACAAGGATGCAAGGAAGTTTATTGTCACATGCATATAGTTACTGGAAGTAAGAAATGCAGTGAAATTATGTCTGGTGTCAGCCTATTTGTGCATTTAAAAAAAGTGCAGTAGAAGAGGGGTTTAGTAGATTAAGAGATAAGAAAGGTGGGGGAGGATTGGGATTGGGCGGGGGCACCAACAAGGAGCTGACAGACACAGCTGATTTTTGTTTGCCTCATTAATGGCATGCGGTCATACTGTAGGTGCAAGCTTGCAGAGTGTTTTACAAAAGTTGAGTACTTCTGTGTCATTACAGTTAGCATCACACGGCGGCTGGTAGCAAAAGATTGTTGCCTCTAAATGCAAAATGCTTAACTTTCTCAGTGTTATTAAATAACTTGAGGATGTTTTCAATCATGGTGGTAGAATGTTTTTATGCAGTAGATGTCACAAAATACATTTTCATCAACATGATCAAGATTTGCTTTGGGGATTACCGTGACTAAGGGATAGACAGCTGCATTTATCGTTATCAGCCAATACAATTCTTAAAGCAACACCAAAGTTTTTTGTACCTTAAAGTAATGTTTCCAAAATCGTTTCAATGGTTCATCAACTCGTAACAGGGTGAACGGCACTTCTGCATTCGCTTTGCGACCCTCTATCGGCTATAACCGCACTATGCAAGTTTGCCAGATCGGGTAGCGGATCTGTAGTGCGATGGAATGAGACATAAGAAACTACAAATTTGACTTGCTTCTGATGTCGCAATACATCATACTTTCATAAGATAATGCAACATACTCTACCTTGTCTGTGGACATCGTTATTTGCAAAGCCGGTGCTGGAAAATCAAATAACGTGCGTGCGACAGAGGAAAAGTGCTTTGGTGTTGCTTTAACAGACATCACAACCTTCTTGATAAGTTTGAGATTTTATCTAATGCTAGAAAGGTCAAAAGGTTTAACACTAGGATTTTGTTTTTGATTAGTATTACACATCAGCACATCAGCAGCACATCTCCTTGCTATTTGATAGGTGAATAAATCAGACAACAGATTTATTTGATTTATTTTAACAATTTCATTTTAAGTTGTAGGTGCAAAGAACCATCTCTGTAGACAGTGATTTAGAGTGTATATATATATATATATAGTGTATAGATATAGTATAAATATAGTATTTAATATAGATTTTATAGATCATATGACGATTACAAAATGTAAGTTTACACGAAGATAACACAATAAAAAACTGTCAAAAATGGTTGAATTTCCATTATTGCCAACCAATCATATTAAAAGACGAGAACTATCCAGTTTAGAAACATGAATGTCTTATATTCAACAGTCTGGTCAGCTTCAGCTTGGTATGTAATGTTGCCAAGGAAACTAGTAGTACAATGTGGTAGAATGTTTTTTATGGGGAATTATTAAATTTTTCTAGGTATTGAGTATGAGTAAACACTGAAGCTGTACAAAGTGTGTACAAAGTGTACAAAATGATGTTGATGTATCCTCATTGTAAGTCATAGACTATGTCTTTCCTTGCTTCAACAGTACACACACAAGGAAGTTTTTTGTCTCTATTCAACCTCCAGTGGGAGAGCTGATGACGCCAATCTTCATGACAGAAAATGAATTTAAAAAAGAGCAAGGTGAGAATACTGGCCCACTGGGCACATCAATTGTCACCGTAACAGTACATGTCCAAAGACGTGGCAGATCTCTTGATGACTATGCCAAACAGTTGCTACACATAAAATATTCTGAGAAACGTCCACATCTGAAATGAACAATACCGGTAATTGTGACAACAACTTATGATCCTCTGCCATGACATATTTATGACATGTTATTCATCATGGCATTCCAGTTATTTCTATTTCATAGATACACAGGAGAGATGTTAAATTCCTAGTGCTATAGGTAGGGGATTTCACACAGCAGCCAACCAACAACCAAGCCTACTTACTGTCAAAAACAAAATCACAAATCAACCTTTGTGGGTAAAAAACATCACCAACAGAGCAGCCTTCAAGAGCATTTCACTGGGGTTATCAAGCAGGTACCTTCCTTCATGGGCATTTCATTGAATTAGGCCCACGACACCTCCAGAAGGCTCAACAGTGGTATCTGGTGTACCAGACCCACTCCCTTCCACATGTTTGATGGATTCTCTGCCAACAAATACCGAAATTCTTTGGTCATTCCTCTTCATTGCTGTGGCCGTTATGATCCGATCATAGCAGGGCTGCCAGAGCGAATTTTGCAGCTCTAGTCGCTCATGGTGTGTAAACACAGAAAATGTGTTTGGTGGACATAGACCCTAAGGTTTGCAGAAGACAACCCCAGTTGCAATGGGTTTTGACGTTTTGGCGACATGCAACCAAAAGGAGTAGGCCTGTCACTTTATGAATTGAGCTCGATGGCAGGAGAAAGAGTAAGCCGATGGTGGATGATCCCTAAGCCTGTTCATAAGTTCCTAACCGCATCTCCAAACCCCTTTCACCTGTCCTCCATACCCTTCACTGCCCTAATCAAAAGTCTTAGTTCCATCGCAAAAAATAGCCTACCATTTCCGTGGCAGCGTCCACACAACAAAGCGTCTACTTTCTTTCACCTCCCTGACTCTTTCTTTTGACTTACTCAACCACAGACTTTTGATTTAATTTCATCAATTCTCATTTTCTGTTGAATTGCGTCAAGACCGATGATGCCAGAAGCTGTTTATGAGATTAATGAACGTGTATTGAAATGGTTGTCATCTATATATGTTGTCCAAAACGTCTTTGAACGAACAACTGAATGTTGAATCTATTGAGTTTGTCTGAATGGTGTTTTTTTTTATTGTTTAGCTATTTCTTTGTTCAGTCTGGCCCAGATGGCAGCCTGCGTTCCACTAGGCCTGCATTTTGTGCCTATCTGTCGAGCTACAGTATCTCTAAAACAGTATTGCAAACAACTGTGCCTATGTTGATACACTGTTTTTTTTTTTTTTTGCTAAAGTTGAGAGTGATTTCTGGTCTCCTTTCCCATCATATAAAAAATAAGCTGGCGTAAGTGAAGTGATCTACCTGGTTTCAGTCACGTTACATAAGGATACAAGGATACAAGGAAGTTTATTGTCACATGCATATAGTTACTGGAAGTAAGAAATGCAGTGAAATTATGTCTGGTGTTAGCCTATTTGTGCATTAATTGGGGGGGGGGGGGGGGGGTAAAAAGTGCAGTAGAAGAGGGGTTTAGTAGATTAAGTGGCAAGGGCTGCATAAAAAAGGTGGGGGAGGATTGGGATTGGGTGGGGGGCACCAACAAGGAGCACCCAAGAGCAACAGGGGCAAGGAAAAACTCCCTTACCAAGGAAGAAACCTTGGGCAGATCCACGGCTCAAGGGGCTAACCCAACTGCCAGGGGTCTTGGTGTGTGTGTTGGGGGGATGACAGGGGAGATGGGATAGTGTGCTGTGTATGTGGGGAGAGGGCAGTGTGCAATTTGTGTGTTGGAGAAGCTTCCTCATGAGACAATGTGCTATGTATTGGGGGGGGGGGGGGCAGTGTGCTGTAAGTATGTTGGGGATGTGTGTTGAAGAAGCTTCCTGATGAAATAATGTGCTGTGTATGTAGGGGGGGGCAGGGACTTACTATTGCAAGCAGAGTACTGTATGTAATGTATGTGAGTGATGACAGTGAAGATGTGTGTGTGGGCGGGAGGGGAGTGGAGCAGTGACTGTGTGTGTGTGTGTGTGGGTAGGTGGGGGCAGTGTGCTGTAAGTATGTAGAGGATGTGTGTTGGAGAAGATCCTGAAGACAATGTGCTGTGTATGTGGGGGGGGGGGGGCAGTGTGCAGCAAGTATGTAGAGGAGGCTTACTGTAGCAAGCAGTGTGCTGTATGTATGTGAAGTGATGACAGTGATGATGTAAGTGTGTGTGTTGGGGATGGGGGTGGGGGGGGGGGGGGGGGGGCAGAAAGGCTAGGCAATCAAGGACATGGGTAGATGGAGGAGAAATCAAAAATAATAAATAAAAAGTGTGCAAAAGTTGGAGAAAGATATGTGTGTGTGTGTGTGTGTGTGTGTGTGTGTGTGTGTTTTGACGTGTGATGAAATAAGAAAATAAATAAAAAGTCTGTAGCATAGGGAGAGGGATGTAAAAGTGCTAAAAGTCTTGTAGGTGTGTGTGTGTGTGTGTGTGTGTGTGTGTGGGGGGGGGGGGGGGGGGGGGGGGGGTCATGAGTGCTGAGGAGTGAATGAGTGCAAAGTCAGTATAGTGTGAGTTCAGAGTTGGGAAATGTTTGAGAGTGCTGAGGGGTGAATGTGTGCAAAGTCAGTATAGTGTGAGTTCAGAGTTCGGATGGCCTGGGGATAAAAACTTCTCCTGAGTCTCTCAGTTCTGGCTTTGTGACTACATAGGCGTCTTCTTGATTTCAGCGGTAGGAATAATCCATTGTTAGGATGAGAAGAGTCCTTCAGAATCTTTTGGGCTCTTAGGAGTACTCTTCTGGAATAGATATCTTGTAGAGCAGGGAGTTGAGTTCTTATAGTACGTTCAGCTGAGCGCACTACTCTCTGCAGAGTACTACAATCTCTAACTGTGGAGTTCCCATACCAGGTGATGATGCTACCAGTTAGAACACTCTCAACCGCTGAAGTGTAGAAGGCCTTCATGATGGATGTAGAAACTTTGAATTTCCTTAGCTGACGAAGGAAGTAGAGTCGTTGTCTGGACTTCTTCAGAACATATTGAGTGTTAACAGTCCATGTTAAGTCTTCAGTAATGTGGACACCAAGGTATTTAAAACTTGTGACTCTCTCTACAGGTTGCCCGCTGATCATTAGTGGGGTGTAACTGTAGTTCTGCTGCTGCCTTCTGTAATCCACTACCATTTCCTTGGTTTTATTGATATTCAGTGTCAAGCTGTTAGATTGACACCACTGTGCCACCTCATCAACCTGATCCAAGTAGAACTGTTCATTGTTGTTACTAATCAGGCCCAAGATCACTGTGTCATCTGCAAACTTGATGATGGAGGTATGACTACTGTTGGCTTTGCAGTCATGTGTGTAGATGTTGTACAGCAGTGGACTCAAAACACAGCCTTGGGGAGCACCAGTGCTGATGGTTAATGAGTCAGATGTCAGACCCCCCACTCTAACCACTTGTGAACGGTTGGTGAGGAAGTCAAATATCCAGTGACACAGGGTGGTGTTCAGTCCTAAGGCCTTCACCTTTGTGACCAAGGTGAGAGGTACTATCGTGTTCCCCTCCTCCAGGTGAGTTAAGGTGGTGTGCATGAGGTTTGAGATGGCATCCTCTGTAGACCTGTTGGCTCTGTAAGCAAATTGGAGGGGGTCGAAGGAGGCAGGGAGGGATGAGCAGATAATGTTTTTCACAAGCTTCTCAAAACACTTCATCACTGTAGACGTCAGGGCTACTGGGCGGTAGTCATTCAGACATGATGGACTTTTGTTTTTCGGTACTAGAACAATAACAGACTGCTTGAGGCAAGTAGGAACTGTCTCTTGAGCATAATGTACCAAGCTTGGTTTCGATAGGTGAAAGTGTTGCTCATTATAGCGCCCCTAGGGGTCAAAGGTCACCAAATGTATTGTGCGTCCTCAGGATGGGGTCCCGAGTCCAAAAAAACAAGTTATACATGAAAGTATTGCTGAGATATGAGTCTACTTCCTTTGGTTATAGCGTCCCCTAGAGGTCAAAGGTCACCAAATTGCTGAGATATGAGCGCATTTCCTGTAACTCTAGCACTTGTGATCAAAAGCCACCAAATGTATTGTGCATCCTCAGGATGCGGTCCTGAGTCCACGTACCAAGTTTGGTTTCGATACATGAAAGCCTTGCTGAGATATGAGTTTACTTCCTGTTTGGCGACTTCGTCGTCAATTTCGAACGCGTCAGACGAGATTACCGTTGTATTATTGTGCATCTGAATAATTTTTCAAAGAAGAATATTTAGGCCTAGCATTTCCCTCTGCTCTTCTAAACAAGTAAATTCACAAAAACACTTTTCAGATCCGTTTTAAATACTGTATAACCTCCAACCAGGCTTATATAGTAGGCAAAGACGATTTTGAGCAAAACATATGCGATACATATTCAATTATGAATCGCGCTGAATCACTTTGCTTAATCTCCAGTATCCTGATGGGATAACCTACTCTCTGATGATGCCAAAAATTATTGCAACATCGCAACATAGGAATATTGGTTTGTTTGCCTTGTGTTGTGTTGGCCATGCCTTGAAATACTATAATAGCCTACGTTCTGTGGATAAACCATCAAAATAATGTTGCCTAATTGACGTGGTCTATTTATGCGTTTTGTAGCCTATGTTTTAGAATTTACGATACTTTCTTGTGCGCACTCCTACACTTGTATGTTTCCATCTACTCCTCATGTTTCTAATATTTTCCAAATGAAAAAGCACTCACTGTATGAACGGAAGAGAGTGGACAAAGATGAAATAGTTACAAATTACACAACTACACCTGATTTAAGTTTGGGTGCTATACTTCGAGGTCATTCCGATTTTCAGCAAGCGATAGCTCCAGACATATTTGGAATGAAAAACCAACCTTGTAGGGAAGTAAATTTAGTCTGGGGGAAAAGCCTGAGGTAAAGCCTCTTTATCAATACTTTTTTGCCAACTTTAGTGAAACAACACATACAATCTCTCATCACATCATTCTTTGGATGTATGCACAATGTCATGAAATTCCATCCACGTTCTTGACCATATTTTTTAACACTTCCTACAATTCTACCACTTCTTTCTCCTCTGATTCGTAGTTAAACTGCTAGGAAATTGAAAGTACGATATCATGGTCATAATGATGCAGGAATGCCAGTAAGATCCTGCCAAATATTTGCTTTTTAAAGCCCTACACAGACATAAATTGTGCAATAAACATTAAATCCGCCAAAAAATAAAGGATGGAACTGAAGGAGGAAATAAATAGCATACAAGCTTGCCAATTGTGCAGAGAGTATAATATTGGTCTATTTCTGGGATAAAACGGTCCTGATCTTTTCTTAAAGGAGAATTCCGGTGTGATATTGACCTAAAGTGTATTGAAACATGATACCGAGTGTGAACGTATGTCTCATAGCCCATCTCGACTTGTCCCCTGCACTCCAAAATCTGGCGCTAGTTAGCCGATGCTACCAACAACTTTTTCAGTAGTGGTGCTTCGGCATCGGGCTAGCCATGCAAATAAATCACTGTTTTACACCCATTTACGAGGCTCAATGTATCTCCACACTTCATTGGTAGACTTCCTAGGGCCCTGACATTTAAAACGAGACATTGAGAACTTTGAAAAAGCACTGGTAGTTTACTTACAAGACGATTTATACAGACAGTATCTTCACGAAGTTTAACGTTTGCAGCCATCTTGAATTTAGTCACGATAAGTCGAGCAACGAGTAAGAATGAACAGGTATAATAAGGGATCAGATTCCAAAAATAATTCAGTGGAAATGCATGGATTCCAGTTTCTTCCAGTAGCAGCAACTGGAATCCATGCATTTCCACTGAATTATTTTTGGAATCTGATCCCTTATCATAGCTGTTCATTCTTACTCGTTGCTCGACTTATCGTGACTAAATTCAAGATGGCTGCAAACGCTAAACTTCGTGAAGATACTGTCTGTATAAATCGTCTTGTAAGTAAACTACCAGTGCTTTTTCAAAGTTCTCAATGTCTCGTTTTAAATGTCAGGGCCCTCGGAAGTCTACCAATGAAGTGTGGAGATACATTGAGCCTCGTAAATGGGTGTAAAACAGTGATTTATTTGCATGGCTAGCCCGATGCCGAAGCACCACTATTGAAAAAGATGTTGGTAGCATCGGCTAACTAGCGCCAGATTTTGGAGTGCAGGGGACAAGCCGAGATGGGCTATGAGACATACGTTCACACTCGGTATCATGTTTCGATACACTTTAGGTCAATATCACACCGGAATTCTCCTTTAAACTTCATTTGTGTCAAGACCAAGCTAATACGTATAAACAGGTGCCCTCTAGTGGCTGATACGAAAACTTTTGCAGGCACAACTAAGATTAAAGTAAAACTCAGTAGCAGATTAAACCAGTTGCTGATGACAGCAATGTGGAGTCAAAAATCATGTGACATAAACGGGAGTTTAAAACCATGTTAAATTTTAAAAAATGGCTAAGCTAGCGACAGAGCAATTGCCCTGCTGTTTCTGCTTGGCCCCCAATGATCACCACTTGTGGCTATTGTTATCATTGTTTACTTAATTTTTTATTGTAATGTGATATTTAATGTTATACATATTGTGCATTTTATGCTTTATACATGTGTTTCACAAGTTGTTTTGAATAAAAGTCTTTGTCACATATCACAATCATAACCACAAATTGAACAACTGAACTATCAAATCCAAAATGGGACTGACTTGGTTTTGATTCTCTGTAGGTAAGCTGATGGGCATGAATGAGATCACGGAGAAGCTAGTCTTGGGAGAGATATGTCAGAATGACCATGCTATTGTCCAAAGGGTCACCTCGGCAGCCAACATCAGCAGAGTGCCATGTGGCTCAGACAAGGAGTGCAGGTGAGAGACAATGATAGAATGTGAACTGCTAACCAGTGGCAGCCAGATTAATTCAGATTACTTGGAGTAGCCTACACATTCAAAGGGAAACAGCAATACTTTGTGATAGGGCTACAGGCAGCAACATTAAAGTTGGGGGATAGAAGATCCCGAGACACCACTATGTGTGTTTAAATATAAAATCCTGACTTGGAAACAGAGGTATGTGACTGCCTGTACAAGCATTGGATTTATAGTGGTGTCTCTTAAGGACTTTGTTTATGTTACACAGCACTTGTAATGCTATTTTGAGTCTGTTAAGGGGTTCAAACAACTAGGGCTCCAGACTGACTTGTTGTTGCATTGGTTGCACTGGTGCGCCTAAATTTTTTATTTAGGTGCACCAGCACAAAACTTCGCTTAGTTCGTGGAGAGACAGCAGATGCGAGGAAAGTCTAGGCTCTCACCCTTATTACATTAGGTGCACCAGTGCGACCCAGGGAAAAGGTCACACCCTTAAAATTCTTGGTCGCATTTGCGACCAAATTGGTCGCACTCTAGAGCCCTGGACTTTCAGTAAGCTATAGCCTATTGACTTCTGAGTGAATGATGGAGTTGCCAAATCTAGCGAAGAAAGAGATAGTTTTGGGTAAAAGAGACAGGTAGAACTCGTTGAGCCTGTTGGGTAAAATAGGGAGAACTCATAAAATTATCAAGATTTGAAGCAGATTATAGTCTTTGTTCATTCATGGAGCCGTGCATTTTGGCTTGAGGGGTGCTGGGGAAATGAAAGCTTACGGGCATCCTTCCGATCCCTTGTCTATTCTACTTATTATTTATTATGATAATTGTGCAGTCGAACCACTGAAGGAACTCATAGGAGTTGATTGGACTCATCATTGCACCCATCCATCCCTACTACACAACACACAAGGGGTGGATTGTGATAGGAAATGACAGATTTCCAAAGTATGACTATTTTAATGTGTGCCATGAATACAGATTAAGTCCATTTAGAAAATACTGTGCAATTCCATAACTTAACTGTGGAATGTATAATATATCAATATACTCAAATGAAGGTAAATAATTAGTTTAAGTGTTTCCTGAAATATCCTTACTGGTACCGAGCTGATATCATTTTTAGATTGTGGTTATGGTTTCACCACCCTGATGTACATGCAGATATATGTTGAATGTGTCCGGTGGCATTTTCCTCTTTCAGCAGGTGACTCTTCACGTCTGCACCAGATGGGTCTAAACATTGTATTCTTCTTTTCTTTTCTGTATTTCCAAACTTTTGTATACCTCTCAAATTCAGTCTCTGTTTTCCTTCTCCATCAACTCAATCCCACAGATTTGCAGGAAAAACAGTCACCAGTGGCAGTTTAGTACTTGTTACCGTGCTGACCAAGGAGGAAGGTGCAGCTCAGCTGACCATCAATTGTGAAAAGATGGTAATTGGAACAATGCTGGTGAAGGATATCTTACAGGCTTTGACCCAGTAACACTTCCAGTAAAGACACACAATTTCCATCAACCTGTAATTCCTGAACTATACAGTGTGTAGTGTGCTAGATGTATTGACCTAGTTTGCACATGATTACAGTCTATTAAAAATATTAGGTTTTTGTAGTAAATATAACCTCCCTGAACTACACACATTCTCCAGATGTTGAAAGATGTGTTTGTGTTGTGACTTTGAATTTGTATATTGACAGTATATAACCATTTGGCAAAATTGGCAAAAAGGAAATGAGAAAATATTATCCAACTTTCCAAGTCATGTCATGACACCTGAAAGCAAGATGAATAAACCATGAATAAAAATTGTGAAAATAACAGTCTACTTACTATACCTATCTCCACTGCCTGTAGTCCTTGTTTGATGCTTCACTTTGTCCTGTACATCAGCACCAAATACTCTCACAAGAATACCACATCTCAGTTACAATAACATGTCATATTCTGTTGCCCACTTACCAGTGGTTTAGATAGATGATAGATAGATAGATAGATAGATACTTTATTGATCCCCAAGGGGAAATTCAAGGTCTCAGTAGCATACAGACATCACACACAACATTCACTATCAGCAGAAAAAAGTAATTTTGGTTTGGAAATGTAGTGACAGTAAGGGGCCAGCTATTCATAAAATGATAGTTCAACCTTCTTTGTGTAAACTAGCCCTCTAATCACTAACTGTATTCAAGGCCATTACTTTACACAACGGAAGTGGTCCGATATCTCTACACCAATGTCTTGTTTTGTTTAGTTTGAACATACTCATTTCAGTAATTCACATGTTGATTTTTCTTTTGTTTTCAAACAGGCTGGTTGAAAGTCCTGAGGGGTATTTCACAAAATCTAGATAAGAGATTAAACTGGGATTTTTTTGGTTACCCTGGATGAATTTAGCCCTTGGTTTCACAAAAGAGATGGCACATAAATTACCATCGGGATTTATTCTCTGCACCTAGCCTGGTCGGGAGGGAGCCAGGCCTCAGTAACCCTGTAGTTGGAGACTCATTGAGGGTAGCCATAGTCCACACCAGGACTAGTGCTTAGCATCACAGTGACCAAGATGGTGTTAACTTTAGCCTTGACCAACTCCCAGGCTCATTTGGAGGGCGTACCAGATTAAAGAGAGCAAATGCACATGGTTTAGTGTCTGACCAATGTTTTCCCTTGAGTTATTTGTTTTTTGTTTTAGTTAAGGCTGTGAGAGGGCCATCCGTGGTTTGTCTGTCTGTCTGTTTGTTTGTTTGTAACTTTATATTCTTTTGTTTGTTCATTTTGGCTACTGCTACTTAACTACCCATGCCTATGACACCTAGTGGTGTACTGTGTTGCCTGTACTATTATAGATTATTTCCAAGACAAATTTATCTTAAGGTAGACAATAGAATGACATGCCAGGTCAAGGAAAGCATCAAGAAAAGCAAAGATTAAGAAATCGTTTTTGACATACACTGTAGGCAACAAGGGAGGAGGTGTTTTTACACTTTTCAGACACTCAGAGTTTGGAAACTAGATATTGTTTTAGAACCAACAACCTTTCTACATTATCTGTGGGTTTTGTGTGCAAAAAGTGGAATTAATTGTCAAAAAATTAGAAGAAAATGTGAAAATCACTTTTCGGACTAGATATAATCGCTTATTTTTAAAAATACAGATAAAAACACTAAAGATGGATCGTGGAAATTTGAAGACAAAAAAAAAAATGTTCCTTAGACTTTATATTAGAAAAATATGCACAAAAAAAATCAATTTTTACATGAAAATCTAGCGGGAGCCTTTAAAGCAACGTAGGGGAGACCGGGTATGGTTGTAACATGGGGGGAGTTGTAACATCACCAATTCCACCAATCAGGGATAAGATATGAGCCATGTGACAGTTTCTGACTGCTCAGACTTCCTTAACGATCACACATGGACATTTTCAAGTTGTTAGTGCCATTTATCCCGGAGTAAGGAGAAAAATTCAACATCTGAGGTAAGAAAGTAACTTTTTTTTTTTAGATTGATTTTTTTCTAGTGCTTTTACCATTGTAGATACAGTTGTATGAGTTACATGAGGTCAAACTATAGTTTCTCTAGTAAAGAATGGTGTAGCTCTCTCTTGCTAATGTCAAAGCACCATGCTAATACAGCTAGCTAAACAATGGATGACAGTGGTGGGGTAGGTTGTAACACAATTTTTGAATATGTTAAAACCTGTGGAATGGGGCTAGTAGACCAATTTAATGTCTGTTTAATTTCATCTTTGTGTGTGTGACTGTTCAGCCCTCTCTCTCTCTTTCCATGAGAGACACAAATACATACACACACAAAAGTATAAACGCTGTGGTTTTTATATTTAGTTTAAAACGTTAATATGATCTTCATTCTCTATGTGAAGAACGGATTGTATGGTATACAATATGTTGGTGAATCTATTTTCACACCCTGTGTACCCTGTTTATGCAATAAATCAGTATATCAAATGGAATTCCATTGTTTTTCTGCATTTTTTTTTTTATTAGTTACAACTCATCACCCATAGATATATATACTGACAGTATATATATCTATGCTCATCACCAATGTGCACTCAATTAAACCTACACATCACATTAAAGATATGTTATAGTTTAAACGTCAATATGAAGCATTTAAATTACTAAATATGTTTAGCTACTAGTAATTACTAGTAAAATGCTATACATTAAAAAATACATTATTAACTAAATAGACTCTATATGAATTTAACATTGTGTGTGTGGAGAGAGTCAAGCAGAATCTAGGATGTCCACTGTTGTGAGTGATCCCACTACAGTATATGTTACTGATGACGTCAGGGTGGTGGGGGCCCCAAAATCACATTTTTAAAAAAAGTATCGAAGAAGTATCGAAATCGCAATTCTTGACTTGGTATCAGAATCGAACCCCCTTCCCCCCCAAATTGTGTAAATCCCCCCTACATGAATAACCTAAGGGGGGAATTTCCCCCTATTTTGAAAAATTAATTTTAAGCCCTGTGTGAGACAGTTAGAAGCTAACGCCATTCCCATGATACTGTTAACGTTAGAACTAGATGTTCCCACGACGATATTCCTGCAGCTCTGGGAGCCTGTTATGGTTAATAAGGATTAGATAATTACAACAAGAAATAGCAAATACCTGCCTATTACGAAACAAAATTGTGGTTTAGAGAGGTAATTGAGCCGATAGCCAGGGTTAGCGGGGAGCTCCCAGTTAGCTATATTGCCAGTTTTGAGTATTGAGAGTAGCTACAGTAAGTCCTCTGCTCAGTCATCACTATTAATTCTACTAGATTTATCTGCAGCCTTTGATACTGTTAACCATGACATTCACCTTTCTACACTATCTGAACTGGGAATTTCTGGGAAAGCTCTTGACTGGTTTGAATCTTACCTTAAAGGGCGTTCTTTCAACGTGTCTTGGCAGGGACAGATATCAAAGTATCATGACCTCACCACAGGTGTGCCTTAGGGATCAGTATTAGAGTCCCTGCTTTTCTCTATTTACAGACTTGTTTAGGTGACACCATTCGCTCCCATGGATCACTGCTATGCAGACGGCACTCAACTTTACCTATCTTTCCCACCTAATGACTCTAGCCAGGGGCGCTTTAACCCTTAAAGGTGTAGGTTTTTGAACATTCTAAGTTCCGCAACAATTGAAGGTTCTAAAATTCTATGTTGAATTCAATGAACCCAGATATTCTTTAGAACGTTCATTTCCCAACATTCCCGTCACACCAGTGTGACGGTACTCCTTTAAGGGTTAATACCACCCGAGGCCCCTGGGCTAGGCCTATATGTTTTTTAAGGCCCCCTCCCCCACCGCAAATATTAATTATGATGATACCCGGCCCGCGATCTGACCCGACACATAGCGTGCGCTTTTGGTTAATAACATGCAGTGTAGCCTATCATTATTCAGTCTATGTAAAACCTTTACATAAACAGGAACAGAAAGCCCTCGAATCACGTCCGCCTACCCATGACCTCGCTTATCAAAAAGGCTAGCCTGCACGAAAACAAGCGTTGAAGTTAAAAGATGGGTACACATGTGGACGTTTAAAAGCTTTTCAAAAGTGCATGTGTTTGTCGTGTCGGGGGGTTCCCCAGGAGTTTTTTTTTAAATTCTGTCTACTTAACACACCAGTTTAACGCAGTTTGGGAGGGACAGAAATACTTTTAGCCTACAGAACAAGCTGGCTCATGTGACGTGAACATGGCTACCTTATGCATTATCACTACACTACATGGAGACATATCTCCCGTTAACAATGGAGAAAACATAACATAGACTATTATATGTGCGAATGGGTTAGCACAAACTTAGATGTTGGTGAACGGAGATGCAGATCACTAATTCATTTATTTGCGCCACAGCCTATGTTCTGCGTTCACTCCAATGAGACAAGTGAAATACATGTTTTTAAAGCCGTTTCATTTCCAGGCTATTTGCTACGATATTTACCTGCTATGCCTTCTGTTTTCATGGACAGTTACAGAAATCCACATCATTCGTTTATCGTTTATCACTTCAATCCTACCCACGTTATCTCCAGAGTTTGTATGATAAGTTTGTCAGTCAGTTTCAGCCTCTCCTCTAGCTCCTCTACACCCGTTAGGATTTATTACGTTTTGTTACATTTTCTTACACTCTAGAATTGGAGAAGACAAAGGGGGCCTCTGCATGGATGCAGTACGATGTGCTCAATTATTTAGGCTAGCTCAAGAGTAGCAGCTAGGCTAATGACGCCGCGAATACGGACACGCCGTTTATACGGCTCTTCACAATGCAAGTAGAATGCTCCATTGACTTGAATGGGATTTCCGAAAGTTCTAGCGGTCATTATTTCTTTGGAAAGGACCTCTGAAAACAAGAATGACCGCTGTCAATGGCAACAGAGTTTGCGCTTGGAACTTCATTCAAAAGTGAAAGCAGACGGTTGATCAGCTGTGTTCTAAAGAATGTTTGATTCAAGTTCAGCGTGTGTTGCGAACTATTTGTTTCTCAGCAAAAGCCACGACGAAACGGTAACAAATAAGTGTAAAGAGACATATCATAGAGTTTATTTTTTCGTTTTGGCAAGTAGCCGTATAATAAGCGGGATAATGTATAGAACGCCGGTCATTATGGGAAAATAAGTCCCTTCAGGGCGAAACAAGACCCCTCCGCTGGCGCGTCGGGGTCCGGTTCGCCCTGTCGGGACTTATTTTCCCCATAATGACCGGCGTTCTATACATTATCCCTTACTTATCATTATTACAGTGCATGAAAATGCACTGTACTGTTCTTCCTAGGCAACTTCTTCTTCTTCTTATTATTCCGCTTACCACTTTTTCCGTACGCTATTTCTCTTGAACAGTTTAACTTAGAAACTTCATTCAAACTTTGTTACGTAGGTCTTCAAACAGATCGGGTTGGTATGACTTTTCAACTTTGAAACTTTTATACTTTTTAAACTATTAAAGAAAAACTTTTTAAAAATCCCCATAGACTTAACATTGCCGATTGTGACATCATAATACGGCCGTTAAGCAATTAGAATCCTATGGCAGGTGTTCAGGCCACCTGCAGCCTCAGGCTTTAAGCATACAATCTGGGTCAATTAAGACTACACATCCTATTCAACTGTTTCCACTGCCCAAAACTGTTTCAAAATAAAAGTCCTCACTACAATAATCCACTGTTAAACAATGTAACCCATTAAACTACTGAACTTTTTACATTCAACTTTTAAACGGTCTACTTTTAAACTATCATTAAACTATCTATCTATTAAACTAGCTGTCTATCAACAACTTTTAAACTATCTACATTCAACTTTTAAACTTTTAAACTATATACATTCACTAGCTGTCTATCAACAACTTTTAACTTGTCATCAACTATGTCAACACTTTTCATCAACTATGACTCCTACCCACTGTAGCTACTTAGCATGGTTAGCAAAGTTAGCATGTTAGCATTGCTAACATTGTTAACATTTTTAACAAAACTGCTAAAAATTATTAGCTAGGTTAGCTAAGTCACATGGTTAGCATAGTTAGCATGTTAGCATGCTAGTTAGCATAGTTAGCATAACTGCTAAAAATGATTAGCTAAGTAACATGGTTAACATAGTTAGCATGCTAGCATTGTTAACATGCTAATTAGCATAGTTAGCATAACTACTAAAATGATAACCATGTGACTTAGCTAACCAAGCTTAACATAGTTAGCATGTTAGCATTGCTAGCATAGTTAGCATGTTTAACAAAACTGCTAGAAAATGTTAGTTAAGTTAGTTAAGTAGCATGGTTAGCATGTTAGCATTGCTAGCACTGCTATAAAACATTAGCTAAGTAGCATGGTTAGCAGAATTAAAATTCTTAGCATAACTGCTAGTAAACATTAGAGCCATTCCAACTTTCAGTTATCGTCAAATATCTACCTATACACAGCCATTAAACTATTTGAATATCAACATTCATTCAACTTCCAGTCTGTCAACAACTTTTAAACTATTTACCTTCAACTTTTAAACGGTCTACTTTTAAACTATCATTAAACTATCTATTAAACTAGCTGTCTATCAACAACTTTTAAACTATCTACATTCAGCTTTTAAACAGTCTACTTTTAAACTATCAACTTTTATTAAGCTATGCAACCACCATGTCTATCCTAGCATCACCGTAGTAACCATCTCTGTATTATCTGTTTTAACTATACATGATATTTTACATCACAACTTTAGCATTTTTATGCACTGGTAATTCCTTGGAATTGCATTTCTAGTTATTATTAGGAGGCCCCTCATTGGTCGAGGCCCCTGGGCTGAAGCCCATGGCCCCTGCATGCCTTAAGGATATTTCAGTCTGAGCTTTTGGTGTTTTCAGCTAAAACAGGTATTCCCCAACAGATTAACATCCAGCATGACTCAACTTCACTGTAATTGAATTAACTTCTCTGAGCATGTAGCTTCAGTTGCAAAATCATGTCGGTTTATCCTTTCCACTATTAGGTCAGATTGAGACTGAGAGACTGAGATTAGTGTAGCAACGTAGCATAGGCTGTTTTCTTTTAATGTTGTTAAAGTTAGCGATATTGGACAGAAATATAGACATAACGAATGAATTTGATGAAGAATGTATACGTGTAGTTTGAGCCATCTAGATCGACAAAAGGTGAAGCAAATAGGCATACTTATCAGTATAGCAAAGGCTAATGTGAATAATTAAATAGTTGAATTAAATGCTCCTGAGCTGGGGTGGTGTGTTGTGTCGAGTTCAGAGACAAAAGCAGTGTTTGACATGGTAATGCTGTCTTTTAAGAATTGTCAGTGGCCTGATCAGTAGTCTGTGCCTACAGGGTACAGTTTAACATGTAATGTGAACACTGTTCACACAACTTTATTGGTTGGTTAAACACTCTAGGGGCTGTATTTTGGGCACCAGCGCATGGCGTAAAGTTCGTTTTCCACCCGTGCAAAGTTTAATTCGGTATTTTGCACGTTTATTTTTTAAACATCGCGCCTTGGGTTGTGGCAATCAACAACCTAGGGAGGGGCCTGGCGCGTTGTCTAAAAATCGCTATCATACACCACCTACTGTAAACCTGGTCAGAAGTCAATGGCGAGATGTTCATATGCTATTTTAAGAGCGCATGTCAAGAGTCATATTGGCAGGTGCACGCACCATCCTTCTATCATTCATGAACGCACACCAGCGCACGTCCATGCAAAGCATTACAAATTGCACGATTACAATGGGAAACATAATTAGAATAAAGATATTACGAAATACTGTACATCTCATGATGAGTATTCACCATCATTTGCAAATTGGTAATGACGGTTAAAATTGATTAGGGGAGAGGCGAGAGAAACGTATGGAGCACAGCTGAAGACGCACTGTCACGAGATATAAGCAACCCCTCTGCAGGATAAATGTTGTTTTATTCAGTCAATTGAGCAATATTAGGGTAAGTGTTGCTTTTTCCAGCCTATGTTTTCGGTGGTAACCCATTGTCAGTCAATAGTGAAAGTAACTGCATATAACTGTCTTGTCGTTGACTGACTCCTTGGTGAAGTTAGTTTCACTTTGCCAATGAGTTCAAATAATAGACGAGTGGAAATACGTGAAGGCTATGCTAGGTTTTAGTAAAACATGGTTTAAGAATGACTATTCCATACGCTCCTTCAAATGCGCCGTTGAATGCCAAAATACCGATGCATTTATTTTGACATATCGCGCTTTGCGCCGTTAAAGGGAATGACAGATGTCATTCTCATTGGTTTAAAATGATGTTACGACCCAAACACACCCATATGACTGATTAAAAAACCTAGGAACACCTTGTTGCGCCATGCGCTCCACGTTTGATAACGAAACCCCTCCCAATGTGAACTGGACATCCTACTAAATTTGAATAGACTTTTGACGAGTGACGATGCACTTTAGAATGTCATGATAGGGCCCTAGGACAATGCCACATTCTGTAAGAAGCCTAGGCTGCAAGGCTGCATCCTTCTCACCTTTTCACCCCTGACCCGTTTTCATGCCTGTATATGAAAAATCGCCAATCAATTTTACCAATTAAAGCCTAGTCTATACCTGTTATATAATAATGTTAGTCTGAAATAGTGTGTGTCTCAAGCAAGTTTATTTATTACCTGGTTTGGTCCAACAAATATTCAGACCTATCTTATTCAGATTTATTCTAATAGTCTACTATGAAGTGAATTCTTCAGAAATGTCTGATAACTTCAGGCACAGAGAAAGAAAGAAAGAAAACTCATGTAGATTACTGTGGAGGAGAGGAGGGCCAGGCTGAAGCATGTTGCCAAACAGCGCAAGTGAGCCCCTTCACACTTTGGCCCAAGTGAAAAAGAAGAAATAAAGGTATTATGTTGTTATATTGTTTTTTAGTTTGTTTTCTTTATAAATCTCTGGTTTTAGGCAACTTCATACTCCATGGAAGCTATGCACTATGGCAACAATGTCACTCGCGCTTGTTTTGCTATGAAACAGCCATTTCCCTCTTCGTGCACCCTTCTCACCTTTTTCACCCTGACCCGTTTTCATGCCTGAAAATGTATTATTATTATTATTTAAGATGTACATCTCCAACCGCCCACTGCGGTCTTCTGATGAGTGTCTGTTGTGTCGACCAGTCATAAACGCTAGGTCAAATTCAAGACTCTTTTCCTCGGTGGTTCCATGTTGGTGGAATGAGTTGCCCAGTGCTCTCTGTTCCTTTGATAGTTTTGGGCCTTTCAAGAGAGGTCTAAAGGCAAATCTGTTCAACATGCACAAGTTCATTAAGCGCTTATGCGTTATGGTTTGTAGTATTGTTTATTTTCATTAGGCTGTTGATTGACTGTTGTTTTTATTGATATTCTCCTTAATGTAGTCTGACCATGCTATTGTTATTGGGGGCCAAGCAGAAAAGCTGCAAGGCAACCCATAGTGTTTGTACCTTTTCTTATTATTCTTCTCCAATGGAAATCTATGGCAGCCCATAGAACCGTACAGTAAAAAGTTGTGAATTTTTGCACATCGATTCAGGACAGTACCATAATTCATTTCACAAAGTTTTGAGTCTGAACCACAGGCAGTCTAGCGCCACCAAAGGGTCAAAGTTGACGTTGCATCAATACAATTCACTTTTGAACCGTATGCCCAATTTTGAACATCGAGATATAGTTGGAATCCTTGGATGAGGCCGAACTCAACGCACCCCATGACGTCAATATCTGCTATATTGAATTTCCATAATATATATATTTATTTATATATGTGGGGTTTATATGTGTGACGGGGGGTAATGGGGTGTGTGGTGGAGGGGGTCTGTGTGTGGACGGGGGAGGGGGTTTATATGTGTGATGAGGGGGTAGAGGAGAGGGAGTAGATGTGTGTATGGGGGGCAAATGCAAAATAGGGAGAGAAAAAAGAACAACCCTGATGAAGTGTGAGGGTGATGAGATTAGGTATAGTATAATATATAAGTGTATGATAGATCAGCATTCTGATGGTTGTGCTGGATGATTCTAAAGTTTTGAAGTGCATCTGTAACCAGTTCCATTGATTTATTGTTTTGCAACAATAAGGGGATAATGGGAGAGCTCTTTGCTTTTACCCATCATGAAATGTTGACACCTTGGTAACAAAAAACCTTTTTATAGCCCACCAGTATGTACTAACCCAGCTTATATCAATTTGCACAGATAGGAGGGCTCATTTCTCCAACTACTTATAGATTCCAGTTTGTTTCTTGCCTTTGTGTACTGCTTTTTCTTAGTGTGTTCAATACTTTTTCCCTGTGCCATTCCACTTTTTTACTCATAACACTACTTTTAGACATTAATGTTTGGATTTTTATATATGTGTGGATTACATACTGTAAGTTAATACTAATGTCCGGTAAAAATTTCATGCGAATAGCCTCACAGGAAGTATACTTACTGAAAAAAAATGTTGACGTGTTCAATACTTATTTTCCCCGCTGTATGAGCAAATAAGGCATAACATTATTATGTACTGCTGTCCTTTTGCTCACTCTTTTTTGAAATGTCCTACCTTCCATGTCAGCTTTTCTCTTTTTCACCAGCATAGAGTATATGGCTGAGCCAACATAATATAATTGTCAGTGCAGCACAAATACACATTTTTCCTTCCTGAGGATGTGTGTGTGTGTCAGTCCTGCCTTTTATCTCAGCAGAATGTACATTTCAACATCAACATCTCCTACTGGCAACCCTTCGTTCAACACCACCATCTATAGGACAATGGCTGTACAGTCACTAAAAGTACAAATACAAATGCATTTCTTGAATGGCCCCCCACAGGCAGAATTTCTAGAAACTTGGCACTTGCCCAGAGGCAAAATTGGTGCAGAACATCTCAGTCGAAGAGGTCATCGAGTAAAGCGGCACGTTTTATATTTTTCATATGGGGGGTGCAACATCTTAAATCAGTGGTTGTGGGATAGCTTGATGCAGGCAAGAAACAAAAGGCAGAAACAAAAAAACACAAAAATGTTGTCATCTTGGTTGCAAAGGTTCGGGTAGGTAGGTATTAAGAAAAAAAAATATTTTTTTGGCTTTCAGGGGCCCAGCGCAAACGGCAGTCATAATAATGAATCATATCATAAATATATTGCATATTACACATAGTGAATAGTTTTTTTTTTTTTCTACCCAAAATACCTGGGGTGGGGCATATGAAACCTGCTGGCAGGCTGGATCTTTGACACCCCTGCACAAGATGCAGTGGGTAGTAATGTAGTCTTTTTAATGCCATCAGGTGGTTTCAAATGGCTTATGCAATATAGAGCACCAATTGTACGACCATTCCAAGACATATTTCAGTTGGCAGTTGCATCATCAGCGTCTCTTCTTTCTGAGGAGACTAAAGAAGGTCCACCCGTCTCCTCAGATCCTGGTGAACTTCTACCGCTGCAGCATCGAGAGCATCCTCACCAACTGTGTCACAGTTTGCTCTGCTTACGACCGAAAAGCACTGCAGAGGATGGTGAAAACTGCCCAACGCATCACCGGTTCCTCACTCCCCTCCATCGAGGTCATCCAGGGCGATGCTTGCCTAAGGCGCGCAGTATCATCAGACTGTTCTCTCTGGGAGGCGTTAAAGGTCTCTCCGCACCCGAACCAGCAGGTTCAAAGGAAGCTTCTTTCCTGTGGCTGTCACCCTACTGAACTCTAGCTCTGCATCCTGGTGACATCCAACCAAGCCCCCCACCGCCCCCGCCCGATGCCTCCTTGCCTGTGCCTGTTGGTGTCCACGACCATGGCAACCTTGACAGGGACAACAAGGAAGCGGACATCCCCAGCCATAGACCTCTGAAGTTCGCCTACAAAAAAGAACCAAAACGGCCATCTTTGCCCATATAAGGACATCCGGTTGTTAATTGAAGCTAACTACCTATGGCAAGTTGCATTGCAAGTTAGCTCTGGGATAGCAAAAATCTAAGTGTGCCGCCTTCACTTATCGGAGATCACAGTATCCACTCGAAGGCAGAGGACAAAAGTGTGTTCAGGAAAACGTCTGCATTGCAGACTTTTTCATCCCCACGAGAGTTTAACAGGTGCGATAATTCAAAATTCCCATGTTATTTTCCTATAGGAAAAATTGCCAGATACCGGATGTTAAAGATTGCAGTTTTTTTTTAGCTTTTTTTTTTCAGGTCTATTTGCACTACCCTATCCCATCCATAATGTTCTATCTATTTATTTACAAATTACACTTATATATAGCCATTTTCTACTGCTCTTCATACTATTCATCCTGCACATACATAAGACTTATTACTCTTATAATGTTACGGTTTCTGCACTACAATGGTACTGTTACCACACTGCACATAACTGTACATAGTTGTCTATATTTTTCATACTGAATATCCATATTTATTCTGTTTTCTTACACTGCATCTATATTATTCTTACTACTATTATAATGTTACTGCTACTACATTGCACATATCTGTAGATGTTGTTCATACATTGTTCATATTACATAGCCATATTTATTCTGCTCTTATAAGGTAACTGCTAATACACTGCACATATTTATATTTAATTTATACTACTCTAAACCACCTTCTGTAAATCAACTGTATACTACTCCCTACACTGCACTATATTTCTTAACCTGTCTATGCACCACCTGCCTATACTTATATCACATTGCACTTTTCTGCTTTTTTGCACGTCTGGTTAGACGCAAACTGCATTTCGTTGTGTTTGTACTCTGCACAATAACAAAGTTGAATCTAATCTAATCTAATCAAAAATGTGGTTTAAATATCAGACGTAGAAGCCCAGAACATTTTCCCTCCATTTTTGCCTTCCCTCCTTTAAGTTTTAACTCATTGAGTGCCAAAAACGTAATATTACGTTTCTAGCTTTTTTTATTTTTTTATTACGAAACTAGACACTCTAACACACCTTTATATGTGATTTTGGGAACTCTGTGATGAATGGAAATGAAATATATGACGATCGAAAACTCATGAAAACGCACAATCTGGACATTTTAACTCGGTTGCCGCTTTGGGAGTCGAATCAGTGACGCATGCACGTCAGGTCAAAACCAGGCCATTTTCGTGGGTCTATCACTAGGTGGCAGTCTCGCTGATCACTTCCCGGAAAGTTTACCGAAGTTTACAGACAACACTTCATATTTCATGAAAGACGTTATATCTCCATTTCTAGAAAAAAAACAGCGATTTTGATGAAAACTAGCCACTTCCGAAAACAGCTTGGCATTCAATGAGTTAATATTGTCTACATGGCCATGGCTTTTGTTCTCACTGCTGTGTCACTTTTGCAATGAACATTGGAGGAGTTTGTAGGATTTTGATCTTTCATGATCTGGACCACCAACCTGGGTCGTGCCCATGCCCAACCGTGGTGGGTTATGAAGATGAGTCAAATAACCTAGACCAATCTTTTCAAAGACCTCAACACGGGTTGATGTTGATATGAAAGGGGTATTAGTAACTAAAGCACATATTTTGACAGACATTATTAGGACTGCCACATGTATCTTGATTTCAATCAGCTAATGATGTGCAGTTTAACTTTGTATGAGATACAGTTCACTCATAGACAATCAACCAAATATTATTTTCATTTCATGGGCAAGGGAAAAAAAAGATAGGATATCATCAGTGACATATAATGTAATGGTTAAATACCAGACCAACTTTAGAGAAAAATACAATAAATTGTAATTAAACTGAATATTTAATTGTTAAAAAAACAACAACATTGAATTCTGGCATAAAAGGTCAGGTTTATGAGAAGGACAAGTTAATTTGAGAAGTGAAAATAGTTTTCTTTGATAATTTCAATCCACTAGTAAGACCAAGCTGTGTAAATATTGCAACTGATCTGCCAACACATCAGGGTGACAAAACATTGGGAAGCCATTTCCAAAGGGAAACTTGCAGCAGGGCAAACACAGGAAGTTGAGGAAAGCATCAGACTGGACAGTCATAAATATGAATGGCACGGTCATCCCCTGCAGAGATGATCTTGGACCCTGTGGTGTTGTATTTAACACTCCACACCTAAAAAGGCAAGCAAAGAATGATGGGTTGAATGATTACAACACTTAACAGCCTCAGAAATTGATAAAAAGCCTCATCTAATGCATAATAAAACTACTCAGTGATGCTCTGCCTTGAGTCACATATCAAATTAGGAGGGGCAAGTCCCTTGTGAAAGTATTTAACCCCACTGAACAGTGATGCAATGGACCACAGTTGATCCATGATCTGTGTTAATATGCCCCCATGGTTCAACATGCATGTAAACCGTGAATCAATTGCAAAGTTTAATGATAATACATAAGGGACAATGGACAACACAGTGTTCGGTTATCAGAAAAATGAGATGTACCGCATAGCGGTACAAAATATGACTGCCGCGCAGTCGGTGCAAACGCTGGTGTTATGGAAGGGATTACGGCTGCCGAGGTGTCCTGTTATACAGAATTAATGGACAAGGGCGAGGCAAAGAACTCAGGCAAAGAGAAGCCGACTTGTTCAGTTTGTTTCTTTGGCTCTAACAGCGATAGCATGTACAGTTAGCTTGTTTACAGTTGATTCCATTGTTGCGAAGCCTGCTGCCAGGCTCAACCATTCTGTACCAGGCTAGTGACAATGACCCCACATTTTTGAGATAGATAGGTAGAATTAAACGCAACAATGTTTTTCCCTCATCTCTAAGGTCTCCCATATATGAAATGGATTCTTGGCTAAAAATATTTTACTGCTAAGGTTGTTAAATTAACAGATATTGTTATACACCCCAAAACCAAAAAAGGACTAAAATATAGCCTGTCTGTATGGGAGTTAAGGCATATAAACTAGTGCAGATCAATTAATTAAAAGAATAAATTACAGCAAAAAAGCAAGCAAAACAAAAATAAAACAATTACAATATTGGCTATAATTGGGTGCATATATATACATATATATATATTGTAATTGTTTTATTTTTGTTTTGCTTGCTTTTTTGCTGTAATTTATTCTTTTAATTAATAGGTAATTTTGCCATGCTCCTTCTGGCAGGGGGACTACCAATGGAAACTAGCCTTTTGGCTATAATTGGGTGCATTTACATTTTCATTGTAAAATGTCAATTAGTGTACATTGTCCCTCTATAACAAATAACGTTAATAATAACATGATATGAAACTTTGATTTTGGAGGAAATATCATCTGTATATGGAGCCAGAGTTTTATGGACATCACCATCTCTCTCTCTCTGCTGAGCAAGGGTAAGTATGCATTGGAGGCCTTCTACTGTGGGGTTTTGGACATAGGGATATTTTTTCTTGCCCTTTTCAAAATGTTTCCCACAAGCTTTGGATCCAATGTCTGTAAGACATTCTCCATAATTCAAGAGACTAGTGAAAAGGAAAAATGATATACATTTCAGAATTTTCATTGAAATGCAAATCAAGTTGAATTACACGCAACAATAGTCAGAGGGCTAAGTACTTTCTTAGCTAGGGAAAGTAGTTTTTACAACTGTTTAGCTACTTAGGGTGAAGTAAGCAGTGTAGGCTCTACTGTCCACTGCTGGTCTTTTAACCTGATTCAATTGGATCTGTGTTTCATATGAAATGTATCATTATTAAATCTAAATATAGATCAGCACTTACCTTGCAGTAACAATGAATGTCAACATTCTTCTCACCACTGATAATGTGATTTGGACTTGAGACTGTATTTTGCCAGTGTTCTGTTTTCTTTCATTTTGGACACTTCATACATTGAGTGACAGAACACCCTAATTTGTCATACTATATTTACATATTTGGTATTGTTGGATTCAGTACAACCCCACCTTTCCAACAAGCAATCATATGTGTTTCTATGATAATCCCTGGTAAAGCAGCCACAAAGTAAATGAAAACATTCTGCATAGATATTCATTTTTTGCATGTCCGCTTATTTTAGGTATGTGTTTACATGTCTCTATTCATTCCATACATCAAGATATTCACATCCAGTCTTTTCTAGTAGGTAAAGCAACTTCCTGACTATAAACATGGCAAGTTTCAAAATTCTCAGAGCTTGTGTGATTGATCTGCACTTGTTTATATGCCTAACTCCCATACGGACAGGCTATATTTTAGTCCTTTTTTGGTTTTGAGGTGTATAACAATATCTGTTAATTTAACAATCTTAGCAGTAAAATATTTTTAGCCAAGAATCCATTTCATATATGGGAGACCTTAGAGATGAGGAAAAACATTGTTGGGTTTAGTTCTACCTCCGGTAGGGGTATCTCAAAAACTAAAGCCCTTTCTGACCATTTGTCACTAGCCTATACTATGGTTGTTATAGTTACCATCCATAAACATTGATATGGAACGGTGATTAAACTTTTTTTTTACTAGATCTACTTCATAGGTGTCCCATTATTCAGAATTATTACACGGCTCTTCATAATGCTGCAGAATGCTCCATTCACTTGAATGAGCCTTCCCAACGTTCGGTGGTCTGCTAAGTAAGGGATAACGGCCCGCCGAGGTGTCCTGTAATACGAAATTAATGGACGAGGGCGAGGGGCAAAAAACTCTGACGCGCAACAGAGGGGAGTTGCCTCCGCCCTCGTCCATTAATTCCGTATAACTGGACACACCTCGAAGGCCGTTATCCCGCTTATCACCCGGTTGCCACTGTAAAGCAAAGGAAACACGCGGTTCCGTTTAAAAAGGAGCTCACTAGTTCAGCTTGTTGTACAACTTTAGCATGGACAGTTAGCTTGTTTACAGTTGATTCCATTGTTGCGAAGCCTGCAACCAAAGATTCTAGAGCGCTGCAACCATCGTCCTACTATAGTTGTTATAGTTACCATTCATAAGCATTGATATGGAACGGTGTCCTGTTTTTCAGAATTAATAGCCACCCCACCAGCCAATCAGAAAAGAGTATTTCTTCTCTCCGGGTGATAATTCTCAATAACAGACCGCTGTCAAGGAAAATGGGCTTTGTGCTTCTATTTCACGTCTTTCATATCACTACGCAAGGACTGGAACTTCATTCAAAAGTGAAAGCAGACGGTTGGTGTTCTAAAGAATGTTTGATTCAAGTTCAGCGTGTGCTGTTGTCGAACTATTTGTTTCTCACCAAAAGCCACGATGAAACGGTAACAAATAGGCTATAGCCTAGGCTATGTAGGCTAAAGAGTCACATCGTGGGGAGTTTATTGTTTCGTTTTGGCAAGTAGCCGTGTAATAAGCGGGATAATGTATAGAACGCCGGTCATTATTGGGTAATTAAGTCCCTTCAGGGCGGAAGACCACTCCGCTGCACATCAGGGTCCAGTTCGCCCTGTCAGGACTTAATTTCCCAATAATGACCGGCGTTCTATACATTATCCCTTACTTAATAGCCACCCCACCAGCCAATCAGAAAAGAGTATTTCTTTTTAATGTGAAAAAGGCATGCGTGTTGTGAAGGAGGCAGCCCTGGTTTTGGTAGGGAGCTGCTCTCCTCTTTCCACAGAATCTTTTACTTTTAGACAGTACCGGATAGTACCGGCCTACTAGCAGTCAACATCTGGAACTCTAAAGCACAGATGTTTGAATAATGCAGTAAAAATGTAAATAAGTCAGACAGGACACAGTTTTCAGGAATGACATTCTCTAAAGTTACATATGCCTATGAAACAATTTAACAGGCTCTTACTTGGTCCTGGTGATCAAAGAATGTGTTCACACACATTCTGGAGCTCGCATCCCAGACTTTTACACTTTTGTCAGAAGAACTGGTGGAGGAAATCAAAACATGAAATGAATCCAGTGAATCCACTCAAGCAGGTCTACATTGGTGGAGAGTGGGAGTCGGGCATATAACAGTTTCTCTAACAGTGGCTCACCAATGCATTATAATAGTGAAAAGATTGTTCCTAATTAAAAGACTTAAATCTTCATATTTAATATTCATTAGATGATCAAAACGTATTTGCTATTACTCCGGACACCTCAACAAAACATCAGGTAGCGACAAGAAACTGATCGTAATGACCATTAATTCATTGAATAAAAATTAATGAGGACTAGGTTTTAAGTTTTATTTTAAGACTATTCAACCATTGTCATAACAAACAGTGTGAAAGTGAAAGATCAAAATCACTGCACACTTTAACATTAACATAGTTTTTTAAAATGTATTTGGCGCGAACAACGCGTTTCGCTAAGAGCTTCATCACTCTGCACCATTACCCACTCCCACAGGTGAATAAATCAGGTTCAGTGTCACATGACCTTGTTGGGTGATATTTACATGACATTTTAATGCATTGCTAATGTAAAAATAGAATTTAAGTAGCCAGTGTAAAGTTCATAAACAACACCTCTAGGAATTAATTAACAATCACAATATCAGGACGGGGGCATCACAATAAGACAGCATATTCTTATACATTGTTAATACAAAAATAGAATCTGTAAATAAATAGCCAGTGTAAAGTTCATAAACAACACCTCTAAGAATTAGTTCATAAGTTCTTAAACATTATAAGTAGTTCATAAGTTCATAAACAACATCTCTAAGAATTAGTTCATAAATTCATAAACAACCTCAGTAGTTCATAAGTTCATAAATCACACCTCTAAGAATTAGTTCATAAACAACATCAGTAGTTCATAAGACATGCATCACATTAAGACAGCATTACCACTATTAGTTTGAATATATATATAAAACTTGTTTTGTCAGCCAACTTGTAACTGGAGATTCTTGGTACATAGAATTGACTACTAAATCTTTGATATTTTTACCCCTTTTAAAGCAATATCGGGGTTTGGTTGGTAAGTGGATCAGCCTGGGATCACATTCAAACAGTTTCCAATGTTTATTTATAATTCTTTTCACCTGCTTAGAGGTTGTTCAGTACTCAGACACAAAAGTCTCAAAGGTTTCAATTGCCTGTTTAATCACTGTCTGGTCATATCCTCTTTCTGTGAATCTTTGAGACAATTATTTGGCTTTGACCTTAAAGTCTTCCTCATTGTTACAGATTCTTCTAAGCCTTATAAAGTGACCATAAGGAATATTCTTAGTTACATGGTCAGGATGGAAACTTGATGAATGAAGGATAGTGTTCCTGTCAGTTTTCTTCCTATAAATTGAGGTCTCCAATTTATTGTTATTGACCATAATTACAGTAGATCTAGGTCCTAGATTCTAGGAAATTGATGCTTTTACAACTATATTCCATAGTGAACCTCAAAGTAGGATATGTCCCATTTATGTATTCGTTAAAAAGGCTCAATTCCTTTTTAGAACCAGTGAAGATCAAGAAGATGTTGTCAATGAACCGTTTAAACACAAGGAGGTTTCGTCTAAAGGGATTGTTGTTAAATATGTGTCTATCCTCCCATAGGCCCATAAATACATTTAGTAGTTGGATGCAAATAGAGATACGTAGTTGGATGCAAATAGAGATCCCATATTCGTCCCTTGAATTTGTAGGTAGTACTTGTTATTGAAGATGAAATAATTTAATTTCAAAATAAACTTTGTCATCATCATTAACAGTTCCACTGGAAGTAAATCATTCTTAGTTGTAAGGTAGAAGTCCATGGCTTCCAAGCAACTTTCATGGGAAATATTCGTACAGAAACTCTTCACATTAAATGTCACGAGATCACATCCAATGTCACTTAAACAGTCTAATATATTCAACAGAGATTTAGATTTACCTGGATACAAAGTGTGTGTCATCAGGGGAAAATGCAACATTCAGGACCCAAGAAGCATGGCCACTAAGTGTTCCTGCCAGATTGGCGTGTTGCCTGTAGAGCAAACATCTTTATGACCAGATTTGTATATCAACCCAGAAAAATACACAGATATCATAAAAACATAAACATGGACCTAAAGGTCCTACATATTCAATTAGGAAAAGACAAAAGACTTGAGTAAAGAATTGGCTTGATAACCAATGCCAGTCTTTCATTTCTGGTACAGTATAAAAGGACTACTTAGCAAGTAAAGGTTATTAGTTGTTAGAGGCAAGGCTTTGAACCAGAATGTTTTCCCAATTGGTTCGTTCCAAATGGAAACAGTATTTTAGCGTTTTCGGTTCAACCCTTAAATTTGCGTTCCTGAACCGGTTAGAACAAAAAAAAAAAGTTCCCGAACCGGTTAATAACCTTCCATGTCAGCTGCGGGACATACTGCACAAAGAAGTAGGCTGATCATTAGGACTTTAAAATTATATTGTTAGTCTACATAAAACATCAAACATTAAAAAAGCACTATAGGCTACATTATGTAAGTGGCATAACTGTATTTCTGACATGCCTACACACAGACTTTCTATAATTATTCTGGTGCATGAACAAATAAGCAGAGTTCATTTGACATTTTACAAGTTTACAGGCTTTTATGTCTACATGTTTATTTGTCTTGGTGTGAGTGACTGAGTAAATGTAGACTGATTCATATGTGCTTCCACTATAGTCTCCCAGTGCCCAAAACAAATTTCTCTATCCAGTGACAACAGCTTTAAATATATTTTTCTACCTTGGGACTCTGTGCAAGTGGTCTTTGCTACAAAGTTTGCTTACCACCTGTCTAAAAAGTTTAAATGTTAATCATAGAGTTGAAATCTGCTGTATAAACATCACCTGTAGCAAAATATGTCTGAATTTTTTTGTAAATTACAAAGATTCTGTTTGCTTCAGAAAAAGATACAGATAAGGAAACTCATGAAATGACCCCTTTCAGTTAAACTTACACATCATAAATCTTAATGTATCCATCATCGGAGGCAGTTACTAGGAGTTGGGAGTCTGGTGAGAATGTAAGGGATCTTATTGGCATGGCGTGACCTGAAGGAGTGAAGCACAGATTGACAGGAACATCAAAAGAGGAATTGATTAGTGTTAAACTAGTTGGAAATGTGTTTTTACCCCCGACTTTTTATGCATACTAGTGATGCACTGGAGGGCACAGGTATAGATAATATTGCGGGTGGGCCGGGTCTAAATTGCTGAAGTGCTAAAAATATCTGCGCACACACATTGCGTGTGTAGGTTAAAGTGAGATTTCCACCTTCTCTTCCTCTTTCTGTCTCAAATACACATGCACACCAGAGTTGATTGGATACAAAAATATCCCATCGTAGGGGACAAAGCTTATCCAAGTATAAAAAGCTTATCCACAATAAACTGTTGTTTCAAATTATCCAGATGATGACCTAAATGATGCTTCTATTTCATAAAACGTAAGCAAATAGATTCTAACCACAATTTTGGGGTGCTCAGCTCACTCTTTGATTAAAACAAAAATAAGTTATTTGCATGCATATTACTACCACGCTTCACAGGCTTTTACAAAAAGCCTGTAGGGTAATTCAGTTTAGTTTATAATTAGTCTAATATCATAATATTGTGCAGCCTTTGCTTTTTAGCTTTTTATCAATTCTTTGTCTTTTTATTAATTAGTGATTGCGATCTTTTGTTCAGATTACACCACCGAAACTTTTTTGATGGTCAGCAAGAAAAGCAGAGATAACATCGGCAAATACATTGCTCAAGCTCACTGTAAGAGATGTAAATGTGAAGGATAGGCACGTGTGTGTGTGTGTGTGTGTGTGTGTGTGTGTGTGTGTGTGTGTGTGTGTGTGTGTGTGAGAGAGAGAGAAAAAATTAAGTAACCACGTTACTTATCATTAAAATAAGCAATTTGTGGGTTGGGTCGGATCGATGTTTAACGCATATTTTGTCAGGTCAGGATTGGATCTCCAAAATGAGGTAGGCGGGTGTGGGTCATAAAAAAACCCTGACCCATGCATCACTAATGCATACACATTGTACAGTATCTAAGGTAAACAATTCTAATTAGACATTTAAGAATCATGTTGTGCTTTTCATACAGTCACAATATCTGGCTAGGAGGTATTACAATGCTTTAACATTTCATAACTGTTGACTGATATGCGAGTCAATTTGGTGTTGCGCTCCGAACCAAGGCTGGGCGGGTATGGCAGTTCCAACGTGAAGTACTGGAGTCACAGCAGGATGAACCCGCACATCAAACACTGCTGATTTAATTATGTATACTTAATAAAGAAATGGTAAAAAGAGCTACCCTGTGAAGAGCATCATCAGTGCAAACATTCTTAAAAAGGATACACCCTTATATTTGATATCCTAATTGGATGACAGTTGGATGAATTGGATGAACGTTGGAGTTGTCACTCAACCAAACTCCAAGTTGTAAAGGGACACGTTTTTCAGAGTTGCAATTGTATACTAAGTCTTGGGTGGGGCAGATACAACAAAAAAACAATAACCTATTATTAATATTTCCTATTAATTGCACTGCATTGTTCATTCAAGAGTCTCAGTTGTCTCTGTGTGCACCCTGTGTATTGTAGTCCACAAGGACAGTACAGTATACAGTATGTTCAGGGCCAAAATGCCCGACCACAGGGCTAGATAGTCCCCCTTGTGGAGCATTAACACCCAGCAGAGCTGTAACTCTCGAGTAGGGCTGTAACGATATGCGTATTGAAACCGAAATTTTATTTTGGCAGAAATGCTCGTGCGCAAGGCTTCACGACACCAACCTTGCTCCAGCAGCGAGATCACAACATGATTGGCACAATGTATTTCACATGTCGACTTTTTTGCTGCAGATCAATCAGTTAACCCTCTATACCCCATAGTGGCCGAATCTATGTGGAGACATTGGAGAGGCTTGATAGGTATTGTAAGAACCATTCTGAAAGCTGTGATGGCAAATAGAGGTTTTCATTGATTATTTAAAAAGGGTATGAATAATTTTGGACATTCCATTTTTCATAAAATTCTAAAAAAGATGAAAACACTTATTTTTCTGATTCCATGTTTCCCAATATCGTCTTACATATTGTCTAACATACTGGTCAATTGAAAACCAACATTAAATCAATATTTGCCAGAGGTATGAATATTTTGTTCCGAACTATAATATATATATATATATATATATATATATATATATATATATATATATATATATATATATATATATATATATATATATACACACACACACACACACACACACACAAAATCTTCATTAATCTTAATTCAATGATCAAGATGTGCATCCCCAACCGCCCACTGCAGTCTTCTAAAGAGTGCCTGCCGTAAACGCTAGGGCAAATTTCTGAGTTGCCTAGTGCTCTTCATTCCTGTGAGAGTTTTGGGTGTTTTAAGAGGGGTCTAAAGGCATATCAGTTCAACATGTACTTAGTTTATTAAGCGTTTCTTATGCGTTTGTATATTATAGTATTTGTTTATTTTCATTAGGCTATTGATTTAATTGATATTGTTGTTTATTATTGCTATTCTCCTTGATCTAGTCTTACCAACTTTTTAAACTGGTTACTGTTTAATGTAACTATTGTATTGTTGTTATTTATATATCGCTTTGGACAAAAGTGTCTGCCAAATCCCATAACTTTAATCATAAAAACACACACACACTGAAACACAAAACTGCCCAGTGCATATCCAGGTGGACTTATCTGTTCTTCACATGACCCTATACCTCCTTTATCGTAACTGTGTGTCCATGTGTGCGTGCGGGTCAGCGTGACAGTACATTAAAATGTACAAAACTATATTAACACCTCCATTGCTCTGCTTAATTAAAAGAAAAGGTATAAACCGAACTGTGGCTCAAAAATTTAACTGAACCGTGGATTAGGTGCATTGTCACACCCCAATGAGACAGTTGTAACAAAAGAACCAACACTTTAATGGTCTTTTAAAATATAATTACCTTCAAGAGTGTGGAGTAGTTTCCCAGTTGCAATATCAAAGATGTTAATGATTCCATCTATGGCTCCACTCGCTAAGTACTTTCCATCTGGGCTCTGAAAAGAATATCACATCCCAAACCAAGTAATAAACAATGAGGAATCATTTAAAATAGATTGACCAATTGCATTTATTCATTTAGCAGATGAAGTGAATTACATTACAAGGGCCATTGTTCCCGGAGCGACTTGGGGTTAAGTGCCTTGCTCAAGGGCACAACGGTGGAAACCGGGAATTGAACCCACAACTTTTCAGGCTGCCGCAAGCCAGCTCCTTAACCACTACACTATCACCGACACAAATAAATATAAAGAATGTCGTCAGTAGTGGTCATTTGCTCGATTGTAAAGCCACAGATAAAATAACTTGCACTAACAAAGACTAAATAATGTAACACTGATGTAAGTGACAATAGCCGCAGACCAACTATCGAGTCAGGCAGAGCTAAGGCTATATTCGAACCTACAGCCCTTTTTACACAGAGATCACGCAAAATTTGCGGGAAGAGGAGACTTCTTTTTGCCGCATCGTGTGTCTAAAAACGAGGTGAAAATTTGCCGGCCTGCTGATCTGTTCACATGAGGGAGGCAGGACCAGCTAGCAAATTAAAACGGAGGCAGGACCATCTAGCAAATTAAAATGTGACGTGCAACAGGGGGCGTGTGGAGTGATAGTCGTAGGCCTTATGCGTGGGCCTTCAGATGCAGCAGGTGTGTGATTTTCAAAACCATTGCGGAAGAACTGACTGCTATGTGTTGATGCTTAGAATGTCTAATGGATTCTTGCAATCAACATCTTTGGACAATACAAAGTAATTTGGAAGGGAAATTGAAGAGAAGCAGGGAGCAGTTCAGATGAAAGACTCAATGATCTTAAACGCAGTAGACGAAGACGTTTGGCTCTTCTTGGTGCCATTACACAGAAACATTTTCAACCGGAGCAAAACAATGCATGAATGTAGGCCTAGTTCGGCGAGTCACATGAAACACAATTGAGACAATAGATTGACCATATTGGACAACTGTATCCTGCCTAAGTGCTATTTGGCATATTCTAAGTATGCCATTTTGTGGCATTGGCGCTTTTTTATGGAAACCCAACCATATAGCCTAATTCCGTTCAAGTGCCTCCTTATTGTGAATCTTGAAACAGTCACAACACTTTCTTGTAGTGACACTTGTATTTCAGCTGAAGTAGCTTGAGGGTTTTTCCTTGCATCCCAACTAGGGATGCACGATATATCGGCGGCCGATATATTATTGGCCGATAAGTGAAAAAATGAAAATATTATTATCGGTCCGATAACTGTTCTAATTCTGGCCGATAATTTGCGCCAATATTTTTTAAAGTCCTAATTTAGGCCTACGTAAGGTCCGTCTGGCTACACTGAGCTACTTGATCTTGGTTGGCTATACTTTTTCCTCAATATAATGTCAGCGGTGTGAATGTATTTCACCACTCTAACAAAATCTGTGAATATGCGTTCATTTGGGAATCTGTGCATCTCAAAATAGTCTCGTGAATGATCCGCCATCTAACCTTACCAGAGCGGAGCTCAGCCCTATCTAGAGCCGTCTTGTGCTGGTGTGTTTGCACTTTACCGCGGTGGTCGGGGAAACAAATAAGCAAACTCGTTAGTGGGACGAGTACATAAGTAGGCCTAGTTCTAAGTTGTGTTTTAGTATTATATTTGCATTATGTTAGCTTGGGTTTTGTATTACTACCTAGACATATGCTAACCATTCCTGCTTCAGTTCCAGACAGGTCATCATAATAAGTTATTAAAACCTTCGGGGCTAACCCCTTTCATTTCTGCTGCAGCAGGTTGTGCGCAACAGAGTAGACGGACATAAGATACAGTCTGAGGAGTTGCAGCTTTATTCAGTTACCCGCAGTTGAAACTAAACTCAAGTTTCCCTCACAAACTCTGATTTGGTCACTATACTGTAGCTTATTCCCAGCTGAGCTGTTTATGAGTGTTTAGTCCTAAATTGAAACGATTCATACTCTCTAGCCACTCACTTGCAATTCACTGACGTCAGGTTCACTTAAAGGAGCCACACATACAGTGGGCTGTGCTTCGACTTGGCCACCTTCACTCGCGGTCCGCGCGTGGGATCACGCGGCATCACGCGACTTTAATTTGTATTTTCCCAGTGAGACGATGCAACAATCCAAACAACCAGTAGATGGCTCAAGTGAGCAGGGTGTCTCGTAAAAAGAAATGGAGCCTGGAAAACCCTACACAGACTTCACTACAGACTTTAGCAGACTGGTTTAGAAATAATTTAATAGCCAGAAATATGCCTGCCCTGCCCTAATAAAGAAATATTTGGTTAACTGCGAGTGAATCCCGTTTGCAGCCGTAGAATAAACGCAGGACAAATTAAACATTCTGGTTTTCTCCAAGTGCAACGATGATCGACAGACATCTTTTGAACAAAATATAGAGCATATTAACCTCCGTTGCTCAGCCAAATGCCTTACATTTACGTCATGTTATCACGGAGTTACAGGCGATAAACGATTTTTGACGGTCACAAGTTTACTTCATTAGCGGTTTATTTTTTTGATTATTAAAGAGTGTTTTTTATTTAAAGGTTTGACTTTGTGCTTTTTCAGTAGAGCATTTAGTGCTCTTCCCAATCCCAGATGTTCACATTGCATGTTTGTTTGTAATGGATGCAACCGCGGGATAGGCTACGCGTTTGACGGCAATGAGTTGTTAACAGACATGAACCAAGACATATAGCCCAGCAGCAATCTAGGGACTGTTCGTTATTTATTGAAGGGGCCACCGGAGGAATTTTGAGTGCTTCAGTCAAAAGTTGCATGACCCTCCCTTGCCTGCTAGAAATTGTTCAATGACCCTCCGACAGAATTGTTAAAAAAAGACATGACCCTCCCCTGCCAATTGTCGCTGTCTTCCGCCTGCACTGCTTTGCGCCACAGCCACACACTGTGATAACGTTCTTAAATCAATCTTTCCCGTGAGCTTGCATGCTACCAGTCCTTCCTTTTCAAATGTGTTGCGCCTGTTTGCACAATTTCACAAATAATCATATGTGATTAATAATATGACAAATAATCCCTGTGTACGGGGACCGAAACAATGCATGCCAACTCGTATTTTAACTTCCCCCCCGCTGTCTTGCCGTTTTAATGTTTTCCCGTAGAATATCCCATATTTTAATACTCTCATAACAGCCCTGCCATCGGGCCTGTCTGTGTTGCCCTGTTGCTACCCGGGCCTTGCCCTTCCAACGAAACAGATGTCTTCAAATCATCGTTTTCCTTGCTTGAAGGCGAACTTAGAGTGATGTTAACCTATTTAAGTTTAACGGCGTGATTGTCGTGAGAGCACGATTCATTGGCACTTGCATGATCGACCTTATGTCTACGTGCGCACCTGAGGCTACTCAGCTACTAGAGAAAGAATTTCCCCTGTTTGTATGTTCACTCAAGTTGGCCTACCATAAACTTACCAACTCTGCACTGTAGACCCTAACTGTCTATTTATATTTTTCTGTGAAATAAGCAAATGTATTTGTTCAACTTGATGAAGCAGAATTATGCACTAGGCTACTTGGAACATAACACATTTGACAAAGGACAGATGTATGTTATAGTGACAAAATATTAACTTTCAGTGTTTTACGATGTCCGTCATGGGGAAGTTTTTTTCCCCGTGCATTTATTCTAGGCAGTTTCTAGACTTATTCTGTCAGTGACTGCCGTGAGAGAAGCAGGTTCTGTGTTTCGTTCATGTCAGTGACTGACGCGAGAGAAGCGGGGTCTGTGTTGCGTTGCGTTAATTTATTTTCAATTGGGCATGCCGTGCCGTGTCGTCCACAGCTCAGTTCTGACAAAGCCGAATTTACTCCTTTTGAAACAATGAGTGCGCACGTTTGTATGGTTATATTGCTTGACAAGGGGGGTCCCAAGCAGCTTTCAGCCATAAGGCTACTTTAAGAACATTTCCTAATTCACCCGACACTAATATTCAAAATGTTGAAAACTATTTCGGCAGGGCCTATTAACTGACCACCCGATTCACGTTGACTGGGGGGGCAGGGGGGGCCATCAGACATTTGTGCCCAGTTAATCCGGCCCTGCCCCCAACAAATCACACCTTCCCACCAGCTGTGACAGCTTAAAAGAAGTCAAGAGGACTCCTAACTCACAGACCTATTCACAAACCGGTTTTGTGGCGCCTGTTTTGAAATCCTATGCGGCTACAAGAGCTTCCAATCGTGAGGAAGTAATTTTGCATTGTAGGCATAACTAACATGCAATAACGCCACCAACAACAACCAAAACTAGGCTACTCATTGTCAACATGTAAATTAAATGTAACATTATTGTGAATCAAATTAAAATGTTGTCTTTTGCAAACGTAGGCATAGGCATAGTAACAGATTAATTTAATAATGTTACAAAGATACTACATCAATCCGTATGTTTCATTAACTACTAGGCTATTTGCTTTGCCTTACTCTTGATTCATTTAGGCTAGGCCTTTTTATTCAGTTATTCATCATCTTCTGTCCTTGTGTAGCGCACACATTCTCAGACCTGTCACTCATCGTAAGGGAGGTGTTTGGAATCATTCCCGCGTTACAATCATCAGCCAATCAAGGTGGTCACTTCAGTCAAGCTCGTGCATGAGTAATAACGTCATCCATAGCAATAACACAATCCAATGTGTGTATTAATTGTCCCCCACTGACCACCTCACACATTTCTCTAGATTTTGCAACGACTTTACATGACACAATGCCACAAAATGCCAGTGTTTAGGACACCAAATAATGTTTGTAATGATACCAGTTAGGCCTACGTTCAACAGTAACATAAGTGTAATGAGCTATTCATTGTCGAAGGTGCATGGTGAAGTGAAATTCTTACTTTGGAAAACAAACATTTGCCGATATCATTGGATAGGGACTATGCCTACTTGTTTATTTTTTTACGTAGCCTACAATGGCCAGTTCAGACAAAGCCGAAATTACTCATTTTGAAACATTTGTATGGTTATATTGCTTGACTTGAGAGTAGGCTAGGCTACCGCACCCCACAGTGATGAGCCTAGCGGTCTTACGCGTTCAGTGTGGGGTATAAACTTTATTTTTACTTTATTTCTGCATTGTTGCACTGTTGACTTACTCATTTGCACTATCACCATGACACTCATTCACACAGAGCACCTTACCATACCTTACTATGCACAGAGAATCACAGGCTCAGTCCCTGCCTCAGTCATTGCAAGCGCCTCTGATTGATTAATCACCACTATGTGGATACTGTTTTTAGAATTGATTTAGATTAAGTGTTAGTATAATTTGTATTTTTGTCATTTGTATTTTAGTATATTTTTATATATTGTATTAAGTGTTAGTATAATTTGTATTTTAGTATATTTAGCATATTCTTTATCTTCTACTGTCCTTACTGCTTAGTTGTGTTTTTATATTATATACTTTAATTACTCTTTCTGCTGTTATAGAATGTGTTTGTGTTGTATGTATGCTGCTGAGACCTTGAATTTCCCCTGGGGATCAATAAAGTATCTATCTATCTATCTATCTATCTATCTATCTATCTATCTCTATCTAAACAAGCTGA
This sequence comes from Alosa sapidissima, assembly GCF_018492685.1. Classification (NCBI taxonomy): domain Eukaryota; kingdom Metazoa; phylum Chordata; class Actinopteri; order Clupeiformes; family Clupeidae; genus Alosa; species Alosa sapidissima. The sequence goes on from NC_055967.1 coordinate 2,595,593, forward strand.
GAATTTAGCGGTGTCACGTCTGCCTCTCACAGACGTGTGGAGCTGAAGCTTGGGATACAGTTACAGTATTTTATTTTACTTCTTATGGAATATATTTTTTTTTCACTTTTATAAAGGCTTTGTTTGAATGCTGTTGGAACAAATTGATTATAAAGGCAACTTTCTGTTGCAATATTCTGTGTGTTCTGGACTGCAGGTAACTTGTTAAGCCAGTGGTTCTCAAACTTTTTCTTTCATTCCCCACTTTGATCAAGGAGGCATTGACTGATGATAGTGGAGATAACGTGTTATCCCGAGGCCTTTGCAAGTCAGTATCTCCGACGGTAGTCTACCCTATTAAAAATATAAGTTTTTGATGTCCCAAACGGAGAGCCATACTTTATTGTTTTAACGATCTCTATGCTACTCACCAAAATGTAGGCATGGGAACATGATGAAGTATCCAACTGTCGTGTGTTAAATTATTGTGATTACGAGCCAGTGGTTTTCAAACATTATGCGTGACTCGGACATCTATGCAGCAGACTCATATCGTCCTCGCATTCGCAAAATGAGGACATACAGACTACTCAGATAACAGGTGTACCTCCCGTTATGCACGGTTTTAGTCAAGTCATTTAAATGTGCTGGTGAAACAGTTGTGTACTCTGGGCACAGTTCTTCCAGAGCTTCGTGCCAAGTAATAAGCGTGGAGTCGAGATGTTTGTGTGAATGAAACAAAGCGTATAGGCCATAGTGTGACATGCGTAAACCAATGGTGTAGAGATGACGCCACAGGGTGTTATTTAAGAGAGCCTACATTTGTATGTAGGCAATTTATATTCACAATACTTAGGCCTACTAAAATAAATAGTATTTTATTTGTATTGGTTGTTTAGAGTAAAAAAAATAAATAAATCGGTCGGTCTTAACGCAAGTTTACAACCGGCAAGTCGGTCGGACTAAAAGGGGAAAAAAATAAATATTTGGGTCGGTTCTAAATTGACAGGGTCGGTCGGGTTACGGCAAACGAAAATATTTTTAAGGATGGCCTGGCAGTGTTTTTTTGCGCGTCTGCCGAAGTCATCCAAATATGAATGTAATTCTGCAGCATAAAGCAGATGTATTTGTTTATTGTACATTAAAATAAAAATGACATGTCAATTGACTACATTGCAGTCAAGAAGTAGGGCAAATTAATTTACAAAACCAAAACGTGGGTCATAGTTGTCTAAGCCTCTATTGCGTAGCCTGTTAAAAACGTCGCCAGATGGTATTAAATCGGCAACAACATTGTTTTCTGCAGAAGCCTACCCAAGGCTACAGATTAATTCTGAACAGTTATTTCTCTACTGGCTCAATTATCACACCACTGTTTTGATTTGCGTAGCTGCGTTACCCCCAACACTCACAATAATGTAGACAGCAAATTTCGATTTCGAATTTCGTTACCACCGTGTAGTCAAGCCTTAAGACATACCCAAGTAGCCTAAATCGAGGTAATGTTTAATTATGCATGATTTATTTTGTTATTGAATTCATAGGCTTGGATTACTCTCGGCAAGTCTCCTACTTTTCAGTAGGGGCGGCAGGCAGAGCGATGTACAGTGGCAGAGCGACGCACAGTGGCTGAAAGTGGTACTAAAGCTTCACGCAGCTTCACGCCTGGTAATGCGCGACTGAAGTGGTCATTTGAAAGCGATGCCCACTGTACTGTAGGGCTAGGCTACTGTTATGTTGTTGACTGCCGCACTATTGAGGACTATTATGAGTTCTGTCCATCATTTGGTGGTAGGTAAAATTACTGCAATAAAATTATGCTTATTAAATGCTTTCCCCAAATCACTTTCACAATTTTTTTTCAAGAGTAATATTATCGGTTATCGTATCGGTATCGGCCACAACAAACCAATAAATATCGGTTATCGTTATCGGCCCTAAAATTCCATATCGGTGCATCTCTAATCCCAACCAATTTTCCTGGGAGTTGAGGCTGGAACCGTTGTTGGTCTGCCTGGCCGTGACTTGGTATCAACCAAACCACTAATTCTCTACTTATAAATCAGACACAAAACACATTTTTTAAACAGCCATTTAAAAGCTTTGGATATCTTTTACATCTGTAAACTGAAATCACCCAAATGGCCCTGATCAACCGCTATCCTTATTATCTTAAAAGGGCGCACACACACAATTATGTGGTGACAAATGGCTTCACCGGACCATTATCCTAAAATAAAAAAAAGGTTCTCTATTAGTGGAACTACTTGGCATTAACCAATGGAAATACACTCCTTGATCACGTGATCGGCACTGAAGTCCTCTAACAGGTCCTGCTAAGGTTGGCGCAAATGGCCCGACTATAAATTAGACGGCATGGCCAATAGCAATCACTTTTTCATTCTTCAGCGACGTTGATTGCCAGTGGTCCGACAGGAAGACAGAAAAATCGAAACCGAAGAGAAGAATAAGAAGTCTGCACACCTGGTGACAGAAGACAAAACATTTTCTTTCTCTAAAAAGCAAAATCTAAAAAGCAAATATGTCTGAGGCTGCCCAGATCAAGCGGTGTTTCCAAGGTTGTGGCCAATTCATCTCTGCCCTGGATCCGCATTCAGTCTGCATAAGCTGTCTGGGTATATCCCATGCCACGACAGCGTTGGCGGTCCCGCATTTCTGCCCACACTGCGAGAGGCTGGGCCCGAAGGCTGTCCTCTTCCAAGCTCGCTTGCTCGAGGAGATGGAAGCCAACGGCCCCCCTCCCAGCCCACCCTCCTCGGTGAGGCGTTCGTGCTTCCTGAGCGGCTGGTGGTCGAGCAGGGGGAGGCAAATTTGCTGATCGGACTGGCTGCAGAGCCCCCCACTGGCGATTTTGCTGCTGCAGTGCCCCCACTGGCGATTTTGCTGCTGAATCTCCTGGCAGCTCTCTGCCAGGAAGATAACTAGGTGGCCCTCATGGCCTCTGAGAGTAGCTTCCTGGAGCAGAACCCGGAGGAGAGTGTAGGGGATGATGCTGGGCAGGAGTCTGCTCCCCTCTCCAGGGAATTAGCCACGGTGCTTGACCATGCCACCCAGCTGCTGGGTATCGCATGGCCTGAGCAACCGGAGCGTCACGGCTCTCTCATGGATGGGTCGCACTATGAGCAGCGCCCGGAGAAGCGGCAACGACCCCTCCCAGCCTTCCCTGATTTCCTTGGTGTGGTGCAGCGCTCATGGGGGAAACCCTATTCTGTGCGGTCACCTGTCCCAGGCTTCAGGCCCTTCTCTGCCCTACACGGGGCAGAGGAGCAGTGGCTGACCCACCTGCCCGAAGTGAAGGAGGCGCTGGCTGCCTACCTTGCCCCGCAGGAAGCATCAGCCCGTGACCTGCCCACTCTCCCATCTAAGCCGTGCAGGGTTACTGCCGGTTAGGTGTCCAAGGCTTACGCCTGTGTGGGCCACTTGTTGGTGCTGGTGCGCCATCTGTGGCTGACGCTGTCTCAGTTGCCCAACAGGGAGAAGACCTCATTGCTGGACGTGGCCCTCTCCCCCTCCGGATTGTTCGGGCCAACCATAGAGAATATGAGGGAGCATTTTCAGGTGACGTAGAAGAGTGCCAAAACCTTCCTGCATTTCATGCACACCCTGTCAGGAACAGGAACATACGTATTTGAGTGGACAGGAGATGCTGGAGGGCTCTCGCCTATTGGCACACCCCCCGAGAACCTCTCTTGGAGCCCTGCTGGGGAGGATTGCCCACAGGCCATGTGGTGACTACGGATGCCTGCCTCCTGGGCTGGGTGGCACTGTGCGAGGGCGATCAGTCAGAGGGAGGTGCAGTGGCTGCACATAAATGCGCTGGAACTTTTAACAGTGCATCTGGCATCATGTATTGGTGAGATCAGACAATACAGCGACGGTAGCCTTTATCAATCGCCAAGGCGGCATTCGCTCCCCGCAGCTATGCCACCTTGCGAAAAAGTTGCTGTTGTGGGCGAGGTGTCACCTCCTCTCAGTCCGCGCAGTTCATGTTCCAGAGGAACAGACCAGGGCAGCGGATATGCTCGAGGGGCCCCCTATCACATCGAGAGTGTGTGGCAGCGCTTCGGGAAAGCTCATGTCGATCTCTTTGCCTCGCGCGACAACGCACTGTGTGAGGTGGTTTTCCCTGACAGAGAGCGATGCTCCACTGGGAGTGGACACTCTGGCACACGAGTGGCCGAAAGTCTTGCTGTATGCTTTTCCCCTGAAGGCATTGAGCGATGCTGGAGAGAGTGAGGAGAGGCGCACAAGAAGTGATTTTGATAGTCCCTCATTGGCTCGATCAGATATGGTTTCCGGAGCTGATGGCACTGCTGCATGGCAAACCGTGGAAGCTCCCAGCATGCATACTGTCCCAGGCGAGCATGGCAATTTGGCACCAGCTCCAGAGAGATGGCAGCTAACTGCCTGGCCCCTGAGATGCTAAGGCTACTCGGCACAGGGCTTCATTCACTCATTGTACTGCCTGAAGTGGAAAGTGTTCACTGGTGTAAAGAACGTGCTCTTGATACCTTCACATGTACGAGATCCTGATTTTTTTGCAGCATCTCGGAGTCTTGGCGTGCGCCGTCCACGCTTAAGGTGGACTTTAGCGGCCATATCAGCCTGTCACATTGGCTGGTCTGGAATGTCGCCATTTTTCACAGCAATGGCCAGACGTTTGCATGGAAGAGAGCTCTGTCCAGAATAGCACGCCGTGCATATGTTTTATTTGAGGGCGCCTCTGACAGCCTAGCCAAGTAAGGTAAAAATGTGTTCCCAATGGTTAACGCTGAGGAGTTCGACTGATAGAGAACTTAAAGGTTATGAACATAACCACGGTTCTCTGAAGAACACAAGGTGTTAACCCTTCATGTGCTTTTAGTCTTTGGGGCATGTTTGTTTTTGACATTGCTTCAGAATGACTAGAGTGATTGCTTTTGGCCGCCGGCTAATATATAGCCGGGTCGTTTGCGCCAATAGAACCTTAGCAGGACCTGTTAGAGGATTTCAGTGGCGATCCCGTAATCAAGGAGTGCATTCCAATTGGTTAACGCCTCATGTTCTCCTTCAGGGAACCGTTATGTTCATAACCTTAAGTTTTCTGCATGAAAACTTATTTTACAAAACTAGCTAATATTTCACAAATTCTGCCAGGTATGTAAAACTTATGAGCACAATTGTATCTATGGTAAATAGTCTTGTGTGTGTTAAATGCAGAGGCCATGTCTTAATGCCTAAGACATGCTACTACTAAAATAAAAAAGTCTCCCGCAATTTGCAACATAGATAAGAGTCAAAACAAAACCCCAAAACAGCTAATCCTAGCCACTAGCCCTACAGGAATTGTCCTGTATTTTGCATTTTACCCATCTTGGAGCAGTGGGTGCCCGGGGAGCAGTTTGGGGTTAGGTACTTTGCTCAAGGGCATATCATCCGTGGATGTGGGCGAGCGCTTTTCAATGACGCCCCAACATTTTTCCTACCAGTCAGGAATCGAACTGGCAACCCTTCCCTAACCAGAAGGCCACGTACTGCCACACCTCTTATAGATGGTGATACTTCAAATAAAAGTCAAACAAATGAGGCGATCACAGTTTACCTAGCTCCCATGGAAAACAGTCACACATGCTCACTAGTCCCTGCTCTTGCAGCAACTGGAATCCATGCTTTTCCATGGAATTATTTTTGAAATCTGATCCCTTATCATACCTGTTCATTCATACTCGTCGCTCGACTTATCGTGACTAAATTCAAGATGGCGGCGAACGGTAAACTTCCTGATGGTACTGTCTGTATAAATTTCCCTTCTGTGAGCCTAACTAATCCTAACAATGTGTTTGGATATTTCAGTGTTGTGCAGTGACTGCAGTCACAATAAAGCCAGGGCTCTACAGTGCGTCCATTTCACTCGTAAATGCGAGTAAAAATGATGCCGTGCGAGTGCAAAAAAATATTTAGGCGCACTGGTGCGAATGACTTCTAACCATGTCAATGTTTGTCTATAAAATACACCGCAACATCGAGAAACATTACTGTCGCGTCGCGAATGCAGCATAAGAACTACACCTCCCATCAACATTAGCAGTTTCACGTTGTGACTCGCTAGTAGTCGGTTCTATCAAATCCAAGAGCGCGCAGAAAAAGCGGAAAGTTAGACTAGCCAGCCAAGATGCAAAGATTGAAGAAATTAGTTCTTCTATCCACCGAATTCATTGGATATAGGAGGAACAGGATGAGATTCTGAGAATGCAGTGAGAGAAGGAAAGGTAACCCAACATGCCTTTTAGCCCAGTTGATGTATTGGCTGCAATATGCAAAATATAGCTGTAGCGAACCGGCACAAAAGTAGCCTCCCGTAATACTCCCATTTTATTCAAAGGTAGAACGCTACTGACAACTCCAGGCTTCCACGCATGCTTGTTTGTTTACACCGAATACAAGCTGGAGTGCAAAACGAAAGTAGGCCTAACGTTTGCCTACTGCCCCCATCAATGCAGATATTTCAAATAAAAACTAAAAGTATAAAACATATATCCTTGATTAGCCTATGTTGGGTTTTGTGGAAGAGAAAATGGACTGTTTTAGTAGTAGTATTAGGCAGTATGCTGTCAGATAGGTCACCATGGGCATATTTGGATTAGTTATAGATGGATTCACAAATAAATAAATTAGCCTACATTTGGCAGGATACTTAATAAACAGGCTAAATGCAAATATGGCAATGTATTATATTATTTTACAATAACAAAATGTAGGAAAATAGAACAGACTGAAAATAAAGTAGGCATTGATCTTTAAAATCCTGTTTCCTGTAGCCTAAATGTTGTCAGTCATTCTTAATATTTGCAATTGGTGCACTGGCATTTTTAACTGTTAGCTGCAGTATAATGTTACATTATGTGTAAGTTAAGTACAGAACTGACTGTGCGCCCACATTTTTGTCTGTGCTCCTAATTCTTTTAACTTGGGCGCACAAGTGCTCCTGAAAATAAATGTTAGTGTAGAGCCCTGAAAGCATAGTGGTGGTTTCTTAAAGGATAGCAGCAAAAATGAAAGGGAAACACTGATAGATAGACACACTTACTGATATATTTTGTTTAGTGTAATCTCAATGATGGTTATCAGAAAGACACTGACTTCACATATATCACAACATTCCTCGTCCAATGCTACAACAAGAGCGTAATCTATCCACTCATCTAAACCTTCAATTAAATAAATGAGAACTTAGCAGCTGAAATACTTACATATGCTATGCTTAAAATAAACTTCCCTCGTGTGTCTAAAGAATGTTCTTTCTTCCCGCTTTCAACACCAAAAATGTTGACTTTCCCCAGATGGCTTCCTGTAGCGATGTACTTTGAGTCAGGAGAGAAGGCAACAGTCCATGCATCCACTGCAAACACAGATGGGTGGTAATATCAGAAACCAAAACAAACTAGAGATGAATTTCCTTAAAGAACTACCAGTGCAAGCAAAGTGGTTGAGGCTGTGGAATTACCTGGGCCTGCATCCATAGATTTTATCTGCTTCCCTGTCTCCAAATCCCAAAGTCGAATGTGGGCATCTAATGAGCTGGATGCTGCAATGGCACCATTGTGACTGATGTCTACTGAGACCACTCCCAGTTGATGACCCTCCATAGTCCACTGTAGCTCAAGTTTCTCATCTGACCTGCCAGTGTTGAAACAAATGAAAATAAATAAAAATCAGTTTTCATAAAATCATATATTATGTAATACATAATCTCGTCCATGTTAATTTTGCTGACAAATAGAGGGGTAGCTATGTTTAGGGTACGATATGCATGACGCAGTGATACTAGTTAGGGAAAGTTAGGCTTTTTTTCACCAATCTGCAAAATAATTTCTTACCAATAACTTTTTTTACTGTGTGTTCCTATAGGTGTCTAGTAACACCTCCCAATTTATCCACGGCCAAATACTAGCACTTTCCACCTGACTAGAACTGACACTCGACTGTTTAAAAACAACACTCACTGATGCACTTATTAGAGTGCATGAAAATGCAATCTACTGTTATCCGATTTCTTATTAGAGTGCATGAAAGTGCACTCTACTGTTATCCGATTTCTTCTTATTACAGTGCATGAAAATGCACTGTACTGTTATTCCAAGGCTTTTTACAGTGCATGAAAATGCACTGTTCTGTTCTTCCTAGGCTTCTTATTACAGTGCATGAAAATGCACTGTACTGTTCTTCCTAGGCTTCTTCTTCTTCTTCTTCTTCTTCTTATTATTATTCGTCTTCTTCTAACGCAGTTAATGCAACCGTTTAACGTAGAAACTTCATTCAAACTATGTTACGTAGGTCTTACTTAGGACATGTGGGCTTTGTATTTTTCAGCTTTGTAACTTTTATACTTTTTAAACTATTAATTAAAAACTACTCAAAATTTCCCCATAGACTTAACATGGGCTGATGACATCACAATGGACTAATTAACTTGATTTGCACCTGTATCATCTTCCAGCTGCTCATCTAGGCCCCATCAAAGAATCAGTTCAACTGATTGCACCTGTATCAACTGCTGTCTACTGAACTAGACCAACTCTCTCTGTGTTTCTCCATTCTACAAGGATATAAGACACATTTCATCCAACTTTCTATCCATTCATCCTCTGCAAACCATTCACTCATCCACCCATTAAACTATCCATCAACATCCATTAAACAATCTGCCTATCAACATCCATTCAACTTTCTGTCTATCAACATCCATTACACTATCTACATTTAACTTTTAAACTATATACTCTGTCTCAGGCTTTAAGCATACAATATGGCTCTATTAAGACTGCCGTTAAGCAATTAGAATCCTAGGCCAGGTGGCCAGGCCACCTGCACCCTATCAGTTTCTCAGGCTAACCTTTTAAACTATCCACCTATTTGACTGTTCAGTCAGTACAACTATATTAAACCTCATCTACCTAGTTCAGTCATTCCAACTATATTAAACCTCATCTACCTAGCAAATAATTTAACCATTTAAACTATCCACCTATTTAACTGTCCAGTCATTCCAACTATATTAAACTTTGTCTACCTAGCAAATAATTTAACCATTTAAACTATCCACCTATTTAACTGTCCAGTCATTCCAACTATATTAAACCTCATCTACAGTACCTAGTTCAGTCATTCCAACTATATTAAACCTCATCTACCTAGTTCAGTCATTTGAACTATATTAAACCTCATCATGTTGGTTGCCAATTAGCACATCATCTGTTTTAACAATATATTTCACACCATATGTTTTGCATTTTCATGCACTGGTAATTCCCTGGAATTGCATTTTCTAGTTACAGTGCATGAAAATGCACTGTACTGTTCTTCCTAGGCTTCTTCTTATTACAGTGCATGAAAATGCACTGTACTGTTATTCCAAGGCTTTTTACAGTGCATGGAAATGCACTGTACTGTTCTTCCTAGGCTTCTTCTTATTACAGTGCATGAAAATGCACTGTACTGTTCTTCCTAGGCTTCTTATTACAGTGCATGAAAATGCACTGTACTGTTCTTCCTAGGCTTCTTCTTATTACAGTGCATGAAAATGCACTGTACTGTTCTTCCAAGGCATTTTATTACAGTGCATGAAAATGCACTGTACTGTTCTTCCTAGGCTTCTTATTCTTATTCTTATTCTTCCGCTAACGCATTTAATGCAGCTTCAACCGTTTAACGTAGAAACTTCATTCAAACTATGTTACGTAGATCTTACTTGGGACATGGGTGCTATGTATTTTTCAGCTTTGTAACTTTTATACTTTTTAAACTATTAATTAAAAACTAATCAAAATTTCCCCATAGACTTAACATGGGCTGATGACATCACAATAGAGCCGTTAAGCAATTAGAATCCTATGGCAGGTGTTCGGGCCACCTGGACCAACTGCCAGTCTCAGGCTTTAAGCATACAAACTGGCCCTATTAAGACTACACATCCTGTTCAACTGCTTCCTCTGCCAAAAACTGTTTCAAAATAAAAGTCCTCACTACAATATTTCACTGTTAAACAATTTAACCCTTTAACCCTTACAAGCCCGACCGTTCTAATTTCGTTAAAATTTTAACGATGACCAATCATCTAATATCTCAGCTGTCCAATGACTGATTTTATTTCTGAAATCTTCCCCGTAATGCTGACAACATAAGCTTCAATTTGATATGATTGGTTAAGGGGTTTATGGCGCGAAATGTTTTGGATACTTGAAGATGAGTCGTGAAAAAAACTTTTCACTTCAGTCGTACATTTTAACATGGACCACCAGATGCCACCTGCACTTCGTTGGAGTTTAACCTCGACTGGAAACCACACAGCTGGATAAACTGAGGTAATATATATTTTACATCGTTTCTAGTTATGGTTAATCTTAATTTGTAGTCATAAAATCATGTTATTTGACAGTAATATGCTTTCTCATCAGCGTCAACATTATGGCATAGCGGGGGCTAAGTGCATCGTCATGTAACTTTAGCTAGCTGCATTACTCTGAACTGCTTGCAGTATTCTCGTTTGCTTTTGATATCAGTTATTTTCATTTGACAATTTCATTTAAAAACCTGTTAGTATATAACCTGTAAGTAAGTTTGTTTTCTAGTACCAATTTGCTTGATAGGTAAGCATTATATTGGCAAGTCAGTATAGCATACCAAAGCTGAATAAATCAATGGGCGCCGCGTTTCTAAGTTGCGTTCTCTTACATGAAATAAGTTGAGCGATATTTTTACTCCTCTCAATATGTAGTTGTAGAAAACAAGATGTGAAATCACGGATTCTGTCAGAAATGTAGTGCTAATTAACTTATTCCCTCTCCTCGGGTTGTTACCTCGCTAGGCAGTTTGTAGTGAACTGTTTTAGCTTGGTAACTTCTAAATGACAAACATCAGACGTGCTTGTCTCAACATTTTCTAAGATGGCATGACTTGATATTCTACTCTTCTCAATATGTAGTTTTATAGAAAACATGATGTGAAATCACATATTATGTCAGAAATGTCATTATTGCATTTAAGCAGTTAGTTACTAGGTGAAATGTAATCTGTCTTTATCTTAATGCCAACCAGGCAATCAGATTTAGGGTAGCTAAACCCATGTGTAATAAAATGACTTCATACTTCTAAATATTTTTGAGTTACTCAAAATGCTTCAATAGTTTAGGCTACCTCTTCTTGTGTATGTATGTGCACACATGCACACATCTGTAGTTTTGTGATTTTATTTTTTAAATTAATAAATGTATTACATTTGTATGATTTTACTGTTGTTTCAGATGGAGGATGACAAGACCTACACAGACCTCCTTGCAGGCCTGAAGAGGTAGCTGACTGCTGATGAGCTTGCGCTCACAATGTTGAAGACCATGTGAGGATGGAGGAAGAAGGTATAGATTTAGGTGGCGTGCGTAGGGTGGTGTAGACTGCCACTAAAACACTGTGAAATAGACTTGTTATGTTTATTTTTATGTTGTTGTCCCAGGCATATGTGGTTTTACCAACCGGAACGGGTGGGAGATTGTGCTTAGTAGGCCGTCGTATGCAAACACACAGTGCAGGGGCATGGGACGAAGAGACCCAAGAAGAGTTTCACAGTTTTCTGGGATTGATCATTGACATGGGACTTCACTTCCCTCCCTAATATCCATTGCTACTGGGTCTCTGAAGGGATCAGGGAGCGTTGACCAAATGAGAAATACATATTGTGTACACTTTTTCTCCATTGACATTGCTGTTTCAGTAGTTTCTTATTATTTCAAGTTTGGCAATGCAGAATCTGGTGTTGAACCTAGGTTTGGTAGCTACAGCCAGAAAGACTTTGGCGAAAATCTATCATAACAGCTGGCAGGCATTTCCGTCAAAATTTCAGCCTCGCCTTCAGCTGCTCCAACTACTACTCTGTCGTCTTTTCATCAAGTACATATTCCTGTACAGCAGGAGCCAAAGAAAAATTGTTGGCTTTGTTATAAAAACAATACATAATAACACTAAAGTAGCTTGTATGGCCTGGAGTTTAGCGGTAGGTGACTGCTTTTTTGGTAAACAAAATTGCTGTCAGATTTGGCATTCTACAGAAGGGGATGCGTTTCGTTATGAGTCATAGGTCTTCTGTGTTTAGCCTTCAGGTTCCCCACCCCACCTTTCCCTATCCTCCTCTGTGTGTGTGTGTGAGTTTGTGTGTATATGTGTGTATGTGTTTATTCTCAACAGGCTTGTTCTATGTAATCCACTTTCAAATGTTTAGACACATTGATTTCTGAGTGATGTTGAAGTTGATTGTATTCCTAGCTTTTCATAAATAATACATTTTATAGATGTATATCATTTTCATATTACACTAATTTATATAAGGAAGTTGTATCTGTTGAATCAAATGTATTCTATGTCTCTATTCAGAATTGATCTTCAATAAATATACAGTATACTTACTTCCTGTATTACTGGTAAGGTACATGTTTTTCTTTTATATATCATTATTGTTGACTGTAGCATTTGCTTATATACAAATAAATGGTTTATTCTTATGGACCAAATAAATCTAAACCATTGTGTCTGACTTCATTATTAGTTTTTATGCATACTTTTATGTTTTTGGTGAGAAAGAGAATGTGAATTCTGTCAACATTCTAAATCCTGTTTCCTGCATTTTTTTTACACTTATCACTTAATTTATCATAACTTTTGAAAGGTTAATGATATTCCAATTCAGTCTTTTTTGTTAAATAGCCCACAACTTGCTGAACATGTCATACACTCTATATTTTTCTCTATCTCGTATAGAAATATGATGAAAATTCATTTTTATGCGAATGAAATTCAATTTTAACGAATTTCGGTATACATTTGGAGAGGATTTTCAAAGACTGTTCATTACTATATCAACATTACCATATGTATTTTACATCATTTGATAGAACTGACCCTTCTGATTACAATGGTATGTATATCCCATTGATGGTATGTATTATACTCAAGAAATAAGGTTTTTTGTGTAAGGAGGTCATCCAGCACCAAAAATGGAATGTTCGGCACGGGCACGAAAGGGTTAAACTACTGAACTTTTGAACTGTTCAGCCATTGTAACTGTTACTTGTCATCAACTATGACTCCTACCCACTGTAGCTAGTTAGCTAAGTTAGCTAAGTAGCATGGTTAGCATAGTTAGCATGCTAGCATGTTAGCATGCTAGTTAACATTTTTAGCAAAACTGCTAAAAATGATTAGCTAAGTTAGCTAAGTCACATGGTTAGCATAGTTAGCATGCTAGCATGTTAGCATGCTAGTTAGCATTTTTAGCAAAACTGCTAAAAATGATTAGCTAAGTTAGCTAAGTCACATGGTTAGCATAGTTAGCATGCTAGCATGTTAGCATGCTAGTTAGCATTTTTAGCAAAACTGCTTAAAATGATTAGCTAAGTTAGCTAAGTCACATGGTTAGCATAGTTAGCATGCTAGCATGTTAGCATGCTAGTTAGCATTTTTAGCAAAACTGCTAAAAACAATTAGCTAAGTTAGCTAAGTAACATGGTTAGCATAGTTAGCATGCTAGTTAGCATAGTAACTTTGTTAACATTATTATCGTTGTTAACATAGTTAGCATAACTGCTAGCAAACATTAGAGCCATTCTAACTGTCAGTTATCGTCAGCTATCTACCTAAATAATTTAAACTATCCACCTATTTAACTGTTCAGTCATTCCAACTATATTAAACCTCATCTACTTAGCAACCAATATAGTTTGTTTTTACTCTGTATGATGATATTTTACATCATATTTTTGCATTTTCATGCACTGTATTTCCTTCAGGAAATGCTTTTCTAGTTATTATTCTTCTTCTAACGCACTTAATGCAGCTTCAACCGTTTAACGTAGAAACTTCATTCAAACTATGTTACGTAGGTCTTACTTAGGACATGGGTGCTATGTATTTTTCAGCTTTGTAACTTTTATACTTTTTAAACTATTAATTAAAAACTGTTCAAAATTTCCCCATAGACTTAACATGGGCTGATGACATCACAATAGAGCCGTTAAGCAATTAGAATCCTATGGCAGGTGTTCGGGCCACCTGGATCAACTGCCAGTCTCAGGCTTTAAGCATACAAACTGGCCCTATTAAGACTACACATCCTGTTCAACTGCTTCCTCTGCCAAAAACTGTTTCAAAATAAAAGTCCTCACTACAATATTTCACTGTTAAACAATGTAACCCTTTAAACTACTGAACTTTTTAACTGTTCAGCCATTGTAAGTGTTACTTGTCATCAACTATGACTCCTACCCACTGTAGCTAGTTAGCATGGTTAGCATGTTAGCATTGTTAGCATTTTAAACAAAACTGCTAAAAATGATTAGCTAAGTAACATGGTTAGCATAGTTAGCATGCTAGTTAGCTTTTTAAGAAAAACTGCTAAAAATGATTAGCTAAGTTAGTTAAGTAACATGGTTAGCATGCTAGCATGTTAGCATGCTAGTTAGCATTTTTAGCAAAAGTGTTAAAAATGATTAGCTAAGTTAGCTAAGTCACATGGTTAGCATACTTAACATTTTAACATTGTTAGCATGCTAGTTAGGATAGTAATTTGGTTAGCATTATTATCTTTGTTAACATAGTTAGCATAACTGCTAGCAAACATTAGAGCCATTCCAAGTGTCAGTTATCGTCAACTATCTACCTAAATAATTTAACCATTTAAAGTATCCACCTATTTAACTGTTCAGTCATTCCAACTATATTAAACCTCATCTACCTAGCAACCAATATAGTTTGTTTTTACTCTGTATGATATTTTACATCATATTTTTGCATTTTCATGCACTGTATTTCCTTCAGGAAATGCTTTTCTAGTTCTTATTCTTCTTCTTCTTCTAACGCACTTAATGCAGCTTCAACCGTTTAACGTAGAAACTTCATTCAAACTATGTTACGTAGGTCTTACTTAGGACATGGGTGCTATGTATTTTTCAGCTTTGTAACTTTTATACTTTTTAAACTATTAATTAAAAACTACTCAAAATTTCCCCATTGACTTAACATTGGGCCTTTATGACATCACAGCAATTAGAATCCTATGGCAGGTGTTCGGGCCACCTGGACCAACTGCCAGTCTCAGGCTTTAAGCATACAAACTGGCCCTATTAAGACTACACATCCTGTTCAACTGCTTCCTCTGCCAAAAACAGTTTCAAAATAAAAGTCCTCACTACAATATTTCACTGTTAAACAATTTAACCCTTTAAACTACTGAACTTTTTAACTGTTCAGCCATTGTAACTGTTACTTGTCATCAACTATGACTACCTACCTACCCACTGTAGCTAGTTAGCTAAGTTAGCTAAGTCACATGGTTAGCATAGTTAGCATGCTAGTTAGCATTTTTAGCAAAACTGCTTAAAATAATTAGCTAAGTTAGCTAAGTCACATGGTTAGCATAGTTAGCACGCTAGCATGTTAGCATGCTAGTTAGCATTTTTAGCAAAACTGCTTAAAATGATTAGCTAAGTTAGCTAAGTCACATGGTTAGCATAGTTAGCATGCTAGTTAGCATTTTTAGCAAAACTGCTTAAAATGATTAGCTAAGTTAGCTAAGTCACATGGTTAGCATAGTTAGCATGTTAGTTAGCATTTTTAGCAAAACTGTTAAAAATGATTAGCTAAGTTAGCTAAGTAATACTGTTTTATACTAAAATACTTTTTAACTGTTCAGCCATTGTAACTGTTATTTGTCATCAACTATGACTCCTACCTACTGTAGCTAGTTAGCTAAGTTAGCTAAGTAGCATGGTTAGCATGCTAGCATGTTATCATGCTAATTAGCATTTTTAGCAAAACTACTAAAAATGATTAGCTAAGTTAGCTAAGTAACATGGTTAGCATAGTTAGCATGCTAGCATGTTAGCATGCTAGTTAGCATTTTTAGCAAAACTGCTTAAAATGATTAGCTAAGTCAGCTAAGTAACATGGTTAGCATAGTTAACATGCTAGTTAGCATAGTTAGCATAACTGCTAAAAATAATTAGATAAGTTAGCTAAGTCACATGGTTAGCATAGTTAGCATTTTAACATTGTTAGCATGCTAGTTAGCATAGTAACTTGGTTAACATTATTATCTTTGTTAACATAGGTAGCATAACTGCTAGCAAACATTAGAGCCATTCCAAGTGTCAGTTATCATCAACTATCTACCTAAATAATTTAACCATTTAAAGTATCCACTTATTTAACCGTTCAATCATTCCAACTATATTAAACCTTATCTACCAAGTAAATCATTTATCTATATAAACTATCCACCTATTTAACTGTTCAGTCATTCCAACTATATTAAACCTCATCTACCTAGCAACCAATATAGTTTGTTTTTACTCTGTATGATATTTGACATCATATTTTTTGCATTTTCATGCACTGTATTTCCTTCAGGAAATGCTTTTCTAGTTACAGTGCATGAAAATGCACTGTACTGTTCTTCCTAGGCTTCTTCTTATTACAGTGCATGAAAATGCACTGTACTGTTCTTCCTAGGCTTCTTATTACAGTGCATGAAAATGCACTGTACTGTTATTCCAAGGCATTTTATTATTACAGTGCATGAAAATGCACTGTACTGTTATTCCAAGGCTTTTTACAGTGCATGAAAATGCACTGTACTGTTCTTCCTAGGCTTCTTCTTATTACAGTGCATGAAAATGCACTGTACTGTTCTTCCAAGGCTTTTTCTTCTTCTTATTCTTCTTCTTCTAACGCAGTTAATGCAGCTTAAACCGTTTAACGTAGAAACTTCATTCAAACTATGTTACGTAGGTCTTACTTAGGACATGTGGGCTTTGTATTTTTCAACTTTGTAACTTTTATACTTTTTAAACTATTAATTAAAAACTAGTCAAAATTTCCCCATAGACTTAACATGGGCTGATGACATCACAATAGAGCCGTTAAGCAATTAGAATCCTATGGCAGGTGTTCGGGCCACCTGGACCAACTGCCAGTCTCAGGCTTTAAGCATACAAACTGGCCCTATTAAGACTACACATCCTGTTCAACTGCTTCCTCTGCCAAAAACTGTT
This sequence comes from Alosa sapidissima, assembly GCF_018492685.1. Classification (NCBI taxonomy): domain Eukaryota; kingdom Metazoa; phylum Chordata; class Actinopteri; order Clupeiformes; family Clupeidae; genus Alosa; species Alosa sapidissima. Next base: position 2,612,665 of record NC_055967.1, read on the forward strand.
TCAAAATAAAAGTCCTCACTATAATATTTTACTGTTAAACAATTTAACCCTTTAAACTACTAACTGTTCGGCCATTGTAACTGTTACTTGTCATGAACTATGACTCCTACCCACTGTAGCTAGTTAGCTAAGTTAGCTAAGTCACGTGGTTAGCATAATTAGCATGCTAGCATGTTAACATGCTAGTTAGCATTTTTAGCAAAACTGCTTAAAATGATTAGCTAAGTTAGCTAAGTAATGTGGTTAGCATAGTTAGCATGCTAGCATGCTAGTTAGCATTTTTAACAAAACTGCTAAAAATGATTAGCTAAGTTAGCTAAGTAACATGGTTAGCATAGTTAGCATGCTAGCATGTTAGCATGCTAGTTAGCATTTTTAGCAAAACTGCTTAAAATGATTAGCTAAGTTAGCTAAGTAATGTGGTTAGCATAGTTAGCATGCTAGCATGCTAGTTAGCATTTTTTAGCAAAACTGCTTAAAATGATTAGCTACGTTAGCTAAGTAATGTGGTTAGCATAGTTAGCATGCTAGCATGTTAGCATGCTAGCATGTTAGCATGCTAGTTAGCATTTTTAGCAAAACTGCTAAAAATGATTAGCTAAGTCACATGGTTAGCATAGTTAGCATGCTAGTTAGCATAACTGCTAAAAATGATTAGCTAAGTTAGCTAAGTCACATGGTTAGCATACTTAGCATTTTAACATTGTTAGCATGCTAGTTAGCATACTTGGTTAACATTATTATCTTTGTTAACATAGTTAGCATAACTGCTAGCAAACATTAGAGCCATTCCAACTGTCAGTTATCGTCAACTATCTACCTAAATAATTTAACCATTTAAACTATCCACCTATTTAACTGTTCAGTCATTCCAACTATATTAAACCTCATCTACTTAGCAACCAATATAGTTTGTTTTTACTCTGTATGATATTTTACATCATATTTTTGCATTTTCATGCACTGTATTTCCTTCAGGAAATGCTTTTCTAGTTATTATTCTTCTTCTAACGCACTTAATGCAGCTTCAACCGTTTAACGTAGAAACTTCATTCAAACTATGTTACGTAGGTCTTACTTATGACATGTGGGCTTTGTATTTTTCACCTTTGTAACTTTTATACTTTTTAAACTATTAATTAAAAACAAATCAAAATTTCCCCATTGACTTAACATTATGATTATGACATCACAATACGGCCGTTAAGCAATTAGAATCCTATGGCAGGTGTTCGGGCCACCTGGACCAACTGCCAGTCTCAGGCTTTAAGCATACAAACTGGCCCTATTAAGACTACACATCCTGTTCAACTGCTTCCTCTGCCTAAAACTGTTTCAAAATAAAAGTCCTCACTACAATATTTCACTGTTAAACAATTTAACCCTTTAAACTACTGAACTTTTTAACTGTTCAGCCATTGTAACTGTTACTTATCATCAACTATGACTCCTACCCACTGTAGCTAGTTAGCTAAGTTAGCTAAGTCACATGGTTAGCATAGTTAGCATGCTAGCATGTTAGCATGCTAATTAGCATTTTTAGCAAAACTGCTTAAAATTATTAGCTAAGTTAGCTAAGTCATATGGTTAGCATAGTTAGCATGCTAGCATGCTAGTTAGCATTTTTAGCAAAACTACTAAAACAATTAGCTAAGTTAGCTAAGTAACATGGTTAGCATAGTTAGCATGTTAGCATGCTAGTTAGCATTTTTAGCAAAACTGCTTAAAATGATTAGCTAAGTCACATGGTTAGCATGCTAGTTAGCATTTTTAGCAAAACTGCTTAAAATGATGAGCTAAGTCAGCTAAGTAACATGGTTAACATACTTAGCATTTTAACATTGTTAGCATGCTAGTTAGCATAGTAACTTGGTTAACATTATTATCTTTGTTAACATAGTTAGCATAACTGCTAGCAAACATTAGAGCCATTCCAAGTGTCAGTTATCGTCAACTATCTACCTAAATAATTTAACCATTTAAACTATCCACTTATTTAACCGTTCAATCATTCCAACTATATTAAACCTTATCTACCAAGTAAATCATTTACCTATATAAACTATCCACCTATTTAACTGTTCAGTCATTCCAACTATTTTAAACCTCATCTACCTAGCAACCAATATAGTTTGTTTTTACTCTGTATGATATTTGACATCATATTGTTTGCATTTTCATGCACTGTATTTCCTTCAGGAAATGCTTTTCTAGTTCTTCTTCTTATTCTTCTTCTTCTAACGCAGTTAATGCAGCTTAAACCGTTTAACGTAGAAACTTCATTCAAACTATGTTACGTAGGTCTTATTTAGGACATGTGGGCTTTGTATTTTTCAGCTTTGTAACTTTTATACTTTTTAAACTATTAATTAAAAACTAGTCAAAATTTCCCCATAGACTTAACATGGGCTGATGACATCACAATAGAGCCGTTAAGCAATTAGAATCCTATGGCAGGTGTTCGGGCCACCTGGACCAACTGCCAGTCTCAGGCTTTAAGCATACAAACTGGCCCTATTAAGACTACACATCCTGTTCAACTGCTTCCTCTGCCAAAAACTGTTTCAAAATAAAAGTCCTCACTACAATATTTCACTGTTAAACAATTTAACCCTTTAAACTACTGAACTTTTTAACTGTTCAGCCATTGTAACTGTTACTTGTCATCAACTATGACTCCTACCCACTGTAGCTAGTTAGCTAAGTTAGCTAAGTAACATGGTTAGCATAGTTAGCATGCTAGCATGCTAGTTAGCATTTTTAGCAAAACTGCTTAAAATGATTAGCTAAGTTAGCTAAGTCACATGGTTAGCATAGTTAGCATGCTAGTTAGCATTTTTAGCAAAACTGCTTAAAATGATTAGCTAAGTTAGCTAAGTCACATGGTTAGCATAGTTAGCATGTTAGCATGCTAGTTAGCATTTTTAGCAAAACTGTTAAAAATGATTAGCTAAGTTAGCTAAGTAATACTGTTTTATACTAAAATACTTTTTAACTGTTCAGCCATTGTAACTGTTATTTGTCATCAACTATGACTCCTACCTACTGTAGCTAGTTAGCTAAGTTAGCTAAGTAGCATGGTTAGCATGCTAGCATGTTATCATGCTAATTAGCATTTTTAGCAAAACTACTAAAAATGATTAGCTAAGTTAGCTAAGTAACATGGTTAGCATAGTTAGCATGCTAGCATGTTAGCATGCTAGTTAGCATTTTTAGCAAAACTGCTTAAAATGATTAGCTAAGTCAGCTAAGTAACATGGTTAGCATAGTTAACATGCTAGTTAGCATAGTTAGCATAACTGCTAAAAATAATTAGATAAGTTAGCTAAGTCACATGGTTAGCATAGTTAGCATTTTAACATTGTTAGCATGCTAGTTAGCATAGTAACTTGGTTAACATTATTATCTTTGTTAACATAGGTAGCATAACTGCTAGCAAACATTAGAGCCATTCCAAGTGTCAGTTATCATCAACTATCTACCTAAATAATTTAACCATTTAGAGTATCCACTTATTTAACCGTTCAATCATTCCAACTATATTAAACCTTATCTACCAAGTAAATCATTTATCTATATAAACTATCCACCTATTTAACTGTTCAGTCATTCCAACTATATTAAACCTCATCTACCTAGCAACCAATATAGTTTGTTTTTACTCTGTATGATATTTGACATCATATTTTTTGCATTTTCATGCACTGTATTTCCGTCAGGAAATGCTTTTCTAGTTACAGTGCATGAAAATGCACTGTACTGTTCTTCCTAGGCTTCTTCTTATTACAGTGCATGAAAATGCACTGTACTGTTCTTCCTAGGCTTCTTATTACAGTGCATGAAAATGCACTGTACTGTTATTCCAAGGCATTTTATTATTACAGTGCATGAAAATGCACTGTACTGTTATTCCAAGGCTTTTTCTTCTTCTTATTCTTCTTCTTCTAACGCAGTTAATGCAGCTTAAACCGTTTAACGTAGAAACTTCATTCAAACTATGTTACGTAGGTCTTATTTAGGACATGTGGGCTTTGTATTTTTCAGCTTTGTAACTTTTATACTTTTTAAACTATTAATTAAAAACTAGTCAAAATTTCCCCATAGACTTAACATGGGCTGATGACATCACAATAGAGCCGTTAAGCAATTAGAATCCTATGGCAGGTGTTCGGGCCACCTGGACCAACTGCCAGTCTCAGGCTTTAAGCATACAAACTGGCCCTATTAAGACTACACATCCTGTTCAACTGCTTCCTCTGCCAAAAACTGTTTCAAAATAAAAGTCCTCACTACAATATTTCACTGTTAAACAATTTAACCCTTTAAACTACTGAACTTTTTAACTGTTCAGCCATTGTAACTGTTACTTGTCATCAACTATGACTCCTACCCACTGTAACTAGTTAGCTAAGTTAGCTAAGTAACATGGTTAGCATAGTTAGCATGCTAGCATGCTAGTTAGCATTTTTAGCAAAACTGCTTAAAATGATTAGCTAAGTTAGCTAAATCACATGGTTAGCATGCTAACATGCTAGTTAGCATTTTTAGCAAAACCTCTTAAAATGATTAGCTAAGTTAGCTAAGTCATATGGTTAGCATAGTTAGCATGTTAGCATGCTAGTTAACATTTTTAGCAAAACTGCTTAAAATGATTAGCTAAGTTAGCTAAGTCATATGGTTAGCATAGTTAGCATGCTAGCATGTTAGCATGCTAGTTAGCAATTTTAGCAAAACTACTAAAAACAATTAGCTAAGTTAGCTAAGTAACATGGTTAGCATAGTTAGCATGCTAGCATGTTAGCATGCTAGTTAGCATAGTAACTTTGTTAACATTATTATCTTTGTTAACATAGTTAGCATAACTGCTAGCAAACATTAGAGCCATTCCAACTGTCAGTTATCGTCAACTATCTACCTAAATAATTTAACCATTTAAACTAACCACCTATTTAACTGTTCAGTCATTCCAACTATATTAAAGCTCATCTACTTAGCAACCAATATAGTTTGTTTTTACTCTGTATGATATTTTACATCATATTTTTGCATTTTCATGCACTGTATTTCCTTCAGGAAATGCTTTTCTAGTTCTTATTCTTCTTCTAACGCATTTAATGCAGCTTCAACCGTTTAACGTAGAAACTTCATTCAAACTATGTTACGTAGGTCTTACTTGGGACATGGGTGCTATGTATTTTTCAGCTTTGTAACTTTTATACTTTTTAAACTATTAATTAAAAACTAGTCAAAATTTCCCCATAGACTTAACATGGGCTGATGACATCACAATAGAGCCGTTAAGCAATTAGAATCCTATGGCAGGTGTTCGGGCCACCTGGACCAACTGCCAGTCTCAGGCTTTAAGCATACAAACTGGCCCTATTAAGACTACACATCCTGTTCAACTGCTTCCTCTGCCAAAAACTGTTTCAAAATAAAAGTCCTCACTACAATATTTCACTGTTAAACAATTTAACCCTTTAAACTACTGAACTTTTGAACTGTTCAGCCATTGTAACTGTTACTTGTCATCAACTATGACTCCTACCCACTGTAGCTAGTTAGCTAAGTTAGCTAAGTAACATGGTTAGCATAGTTAGCATGCTAGCATGCTAGTTAGCATTTTTAGCAAAACTGCTTAAAATGATTAGCTAAGTTAGCTAAATCACATGGTTAGCATGCTAGCATGCTAGTTAGCATTTTTAGCAAAACCTCTTAAAATGATTAGCTAAGTTAGCTAAGTCATATGGTTAGCATAGTTAGCATGTTAGCATGCTAGTTAACATTTTTAGCAAAACTGCTTAAAATGATTAGCTAAGTTAGCTAAGTCATATGGTTAGCATAGTTAGCATGCTAGCATGTTAGCATGCTAGTTAGCAATTTTAGCAAAACTACTAAAAACAATTAGCTAAGTTAGCTAAGTAACATGGTTAGCATAGTTAGCATGCTAGTTAGCATAGTAACTTTGTTAACATTATTATCTTTGTTAACATAGAAAAACTGTTTCAAAATAAAAGTCCTCACTATAATATTTTACTGTTAAACAATTTAACCCTTTAAACTACTGAACTTTTTAACTGTTCAGCCATTGTAACTGTTACTTGTCATCAACTATGACTCCTACCCACTGTAGCTAGTTAGCTAAGTTAGCTAAGTAACATGGTTAGCATAGTTAGCATGCTAGCATGCTAGTTAGCATTTTTAGCAAAACTGCTTAAAATGATTAGCTAAGTTAGCTAAATCACATGGTTAGCATGCTAGCATGCTAGTTAGCATTTTTAGCAAAACCTCTTAAAATGATTAGCTAAGTCATATGGTTAGCATAGTTAGCATGTTAGCATGCTAGTTAGCATTTTTAGCAAAACTGCAAAAAATGATTAGCTAAGTTAGCTAAGTAACATGGTTAGCATAGTTAGCATGCTAGTTAGCATAGTAACTTTGTTAACATTATTATCTTTGTTAACATAGAAAAACTGTTTCAAAATAAAAGTCCTCACTATAATATTTTACTGTTAAACAATTTAACCCTTTAAACTACTGAACTTTTTAACTGTTCAGCCATTGTAACTGTTACTTGTCATCAACTATGACTCCTACCCACTGTAGCTAGTTAGCTAAGTAACATGGTTAGCATAGTTAGCATGCTAGCATGCTAGTTAGCATTTTTAGCAAAACTGCTTAAAATGATTAGCTAAGTTAGCTAAATCACATGGTTAGCATGCTAGCATGTTAGCATGCTAGTTAGCATTTTTAGCAAAACCTCTTAAAATGATTAGCTAAGTTAGCTAAGTCATATGGTTAGCATAGTTAGCATGTTAGCATGCTAGTTAGCATTTTTAGCAAAACTGCAAAAAATGATTAGCTAAGTTAGCTAAGTCACATGGTTAGCATACTTAACATTTTAACATTGTTAGCATGTTAGTTAGCATAGTAACTTGGTTAACATTATTATCTTTGTTAACATAGTTAGCATAACTGCTAGCAAACATTAGAGCCATTCCAACTGTCAGTTATCGTCAACTATCTACCTAAATAATTTAACCATTTAAACTATACACCTATTTAACTGTTCAGTCATTCCAACTATATTAAACCTCATCTACCTAGCAACCATTATAGTTTGTTTTTACTCTGTATGATATTTTACATCATATTTTTGCATTTTCATGCACTGTATTTCCTTCAGGAAATGCTTTTCTAGTTCTTATTCTTCTTCTTCTAACGCACTTAATGCAGCTTCAACCGTTTAACGTAGAAACTTCATTCAAACTATGTTACGTAGGTCTTACTTAGGACATGGGTGCTATGTATTTTTCAGCTTTGTAACTTTTATACTTTTTAAACTATTAATTAAAAACTATCAAAATTTCCCCATTGACTTAACATTATGATTATGACACCACAATACGGCCGTTAAGCAATTAGAATCCTATGGCAGGTGTTCGGGCCACCTGGACCAACTGCCAGTCTCAGGCTTTAAGCATACAAACTGGCCCTATTAAGACTACACATCCTGTTCAACTGCTTCCTCTGCCAAAAACTGTTTCAAAATAAAAGTCCTCACTATAATATTTTACTGTTAAACAATTTAACCCTTTAAACTACTGAACTTTTTAACTGTTCAGCCATTGTAACTGTTACTTGTCATCAACTATGACTCCTACCCACTGTAGCTAGTTAGCTAAGTTAGCTAAGTAACATGGTTAGCATACTAGCATAGTTAGCATGCTAATTAACATTTTTAGCAAAACTGCTTAAAATGATTAGCTAAGTTAGGTAAGTCACATGGTTAGCATAGTTAGCATGCTAGCATGCTAGTTAGCATTTTTAACAAAACTGCTGAAAATGATTAGCTAAGTCACATGGTTAGCATAGTTAACATGCTAGTTAGCATTTTTAGCAAAACTGCTTAAAATGATTAGCTAAGTTAGCTAAGTCACATGGTTAGCATAGTTAGCATGCTAGCTAGCATTTTAAGCAAAACTGCTAAAAATGATTAGCTAAGTCACATGGTTAGCATGCTAGCATGTTAGCATGCTAGTTAGCAGTTTTAGCAAAACTGCTTAAAATGATGAGCTAAGTCAGCTAAGTAATATGGTTAACATACTTAGCATTTTAACATTGTTAGCATGCTAGTTAGCATAGTAACTTGGTTAATATTATTATCTTTGTTAACATAGTTAGCATAACTGCTAGCAAACATTAGAGCCATTCCAACTGTCAGTTATCGTCAACTATCTACCTAAATAATTTAACCATTTAAACTATCCACCTATTTAACTGTTCAGTCATTCCAACTATATTAAACCTCATCTACTTAGCAACCAATATAGTTTGTTTTTACTCTGTATGATATTTTACATCATATTTTTGCATTTTCATGCACTGTATTTCCTTCAGGAAATGCTTTTCTAGTTCTTATTATTTTTCTTCTTCTAACGCACTTAATGCAGCTTCAACCGTTTAACGTAGAAACTTCATTCAAACTATGTTACATAGGTCTTACTTAGGACATGTGTGCTATGTATTTTTCAGCTTTGTAACTTTTATACTTTTTGAACTATTAATTAAAAAACTATTAAACATTTCCCCATAGACTTAACATTGGCGATTATGGCATCACAATAGGGCACTTGGAATCCTAAGCCAAGTGTTCCGGCCAGAGCCATATGGTTCCGGCCACCTCCAGCAACTGTTTGTCTCAGGCTTTAAGCATACAATCTGGCTCTCTTAAGACTACAGATCCTGTTCAACTGTTTCCTCTGCCCACAACTGTTTCAAAATAAAAGTCTCCACTACAATAATTCCCTATTAAATAATTTAACCATTTAAGCTATCCAACTATTTAACTGTTCAACTACTGATACTTAGCCACCATGGACACCCTAGCAACAACATAGCAACGACTTCAAGTACCCTAGCAACAACCCAACTATTTAACTGTTCAGCCATTCCAACTGTCAGTTGTCATCAACTACAACTCCCGCCAACTGTTTCCTCTGTCCTCAACTTCAAAATAAGTCCTCAATACAATAATTCGCTATAAAATAATTTAACTATTTAAACTACTCAACTATTTAACTGTTCGGCCATTCCAACTGTCAGTTGTCATCAACTATGAGTCCCCGCCAGCTTTTTTCTCTATCTGACCTCCATCTTTTTACCTAGATTATATTTTAGACAATATACGACAATATTTCATTCAGCAGCCATTTTTGCATTTTCATGCACTCGTAATTCCCTGGAATTACATTCTCTAGTTCTTATTGTTCTGAGAATTGCTTAAAAAGCTTAAACTGTTTACCATGTTGTTAGTAGCTTTGGTTAAAAATGCGTCAGCCAAATGTAATGTAATGTAAAGTAAAATGTAGTAGCCTAAGACTTCAGCCTCTGGCAAGCTCAGAAGGGGACAGCAAGTGACTGGTAGCTTGAGAGTGACGTGTTGAGACCCATTAGGACAACGATTTTTCATTGACAACAGTATTAAACCAACCAACAATATAAAATATTAAGAAGAGCTTTTTAATTTGATTGAGTTAAATCGAAACAATGTCTTTTAGTGCTCGTGAACTAATGGCCATAGGCTACTGGTAGGCAATTATTATCCTGGCCATAATTTGAGGTTTTACGGGTAGGCCTATATGTGATATGCCTCTGAATCGTGTGATGCGTCCGAACAGCGGCATCTGGTCGTTGAATGTCATCGCGCTATTTATCATCGTTTGCCAAACATTCTAATTCAAAATTGTAAATCTTACACAAAAGTATAAAATAATCTAAACTTCATTCACTCTCCGTGTATAGATCAAGACAGACTTGCGGAACAGGCTGCAGGGCAACAGTCTACCAAAGGGCCCTTGAATTGTTTTTTTAAAACTAAGGAGAATACCCTGTAGCGATGCTAGAAGTCAGCTCTGCCATAAGCAGTGACTGTGATCACCTTTGCACATTTTGAAAATGTTGTTTTGCACTTTCTTTTGCACTTCAGTGTTGTATAGTTGGTAGTGTTTGTTAAAATTGCACACATTAATTCACTGTTTTTGTTTCAGTTATGTCGTTTAGCACTTTTTAACCCAAATATTTGTAAATTTTTGTATAGTGTTGTATAGTTTGTATGGTGTTTGTTAAAATTGCACATTGCAGCTGTTATTTTGATAAATAATTGTTATACACAATTGTATAAATAATAACGTTATGAATTGCATCCACAAATCAGCAGCCTTTTAACTGTGTTACAATTGCAAGGGTTCCCTTCGATCAAATTCTATGGGAAACACTGCAAACTATGTTACAAAGGTGTAGTGGTGATTAGCAACCAGAATAAAAAAAAAAAGTTATATACAAAACTCTTACCATTTCCAGACTTTCACCATGTCATCCAAAGACCCAGTCACTATGGTCTCTGATGCATCTGTTTGACTTTTACCCCAAGCAGCTGTCCATATGGCATCATCATGAGCTTTACACACACCAGGTAAAGAAGGTGTAATGATACAGGCAGTCAACAGCACATCAAACATGAAATTGACATAATTACACTACCACAGATAACTGGATCTATCACTGCAAAAGAACAAGTTGTGCTCTTTTATCCGATTGTGTTTCATGTAGGGTTAACAGACAGTGATTAGTGCAATGCTGTAATCCTTCTATACGTAACTTGCCAACAGCTTATCATGTAATGTTAGGATCTGTTCCCATTGTTGTAACACCATACAGATCACTTGGAAAACAGGGCTAACCACATTCACTTGTTGAGCTATAGTGTTGATGCTGAAATTCAGCGATACAGCAATCTGCAAATTGGTAATATTATTGACCTGCTTTATAAATTCTGTTTTATCGTCTGTATGTTATTGTTTAGTACAAAAGCATAGAAGAAGAAGAACTAATGTCCCCGGAGCAACTTGGGGTTAAGTGCTCAAGAGGCACGACTGGAAATTAAACAATTAAACCCACCACTTTTCACTAGCCCAGCTCCTTATACTACCATCGTTACTGGTAAATTTGACAAGTAGCCACATACAGTACTCACCATGCTCCTGTTTGAAAAGTATGCTGTACTGTAATAAAAACAACATTGAGGGAATAAAACAACTATAGTGCATGACTTGTGTGTGAAAATAGACTGTTTTTAGATTTTTACAATTATTTTCCATAAATTACCTGAGTACTCATTACCCCTTTCACTGTACTCTTCAAGGCTGTTACTGTAATCCGGAAAGTCACTTCTAAACACAAAAAGCAAATACAAAACAGAAAAACAAAACAAAATTAAAACCACATCAGAGACGAAGCACCAACACATCAGATCACTCGATATTTAATTTTCAGCTGTAAAATTAACCCTCTGGAGCCTGGGACTCATTTGTTACTTCTGAAATGCTCTGTGTCACATTGGCATCATATTAGTTGATATGGAACATTACATTACATTGCTCATGGTAATAACTAATTCAGTGATGTGACTCACTCCAGTATTATTGTTGCTATCTTCACTCCTGAACGTGGTAATTTGAGGAGTTTGCCCGCTTCAAATGGAGAAAAAGAAAAAGATATATTCACTGTAACTCTATGGCTCTGTTCGAAAAGAGTAAAACTGCTGCCTTAAAGATATCTAAATGGGGAGCGAGGCAGCAAGTGCAGTTCAAAAACAGAAGAAAAAAATGCTGGTTTCTAAGATATCTTAAAAACTACCCCAATAACAGTTGCTTTTGAAAGCAGCATTGATGTATCCTTCTTGCTCCCTACTACCCAAAATCCTTTGTGTCAATCTCTGATATAGCTGTGAAAAGTAAACGAAGATGGCGGATAACACTGGTGACAGCTGCTGAATTTGCTGAAATGTGATCTGTTTGACATTTTTTTGCTTAAATTTACTATCTTATTAGATCATTGTTGTAACTATTGATAGCGTCTGGTCTGGTATATGTGTGGTCCTTAATCTTAAGTCCTTTCACTCGTAGGGCTTTGTTATATTCCGATTTTGCCGAGTTTGTAAGTTACCAGCTAGTGTTGCATTGCTCTGTTCGTTGGTGTTTGCTGCTGTGCACAACGTGTATGTTTTGCCGCTTTGTGTCATCGTGTTAACCTGCTCGCGTTGTTGTTACAAATAAGAAATAGGCTACCGTTTCTTTTAATTAGTTTTAGTGTACAGTCAGTCCTTTCAGGCAAGTCACTCAGCAGTGGTGTAGTGTAGGCTATAGCTGGATTTACTGTGATGTAGTAGTTAGCTGTAGTGGGTATACTGTACTGTGATCAACCCCAAATGTTAATACGTATCCTTGTTTATTATAAGTACCGAGATGGTGATGCTTTTTAAGTGGGTATACTGCATAGTCCTGCGTATCACATAGACTAGGCTACACCAGAGCCATAGAGATGGCTATGGGCTACACCACTGCGAGTCGGCGGTCATCTTGTAACGGTCGGTTTCCACACACCGAAATTTCGCTTCACTCTCATAGACTTCTGAAGTTCGCCTACAAAAAAGCTGCCATCTTTGACATCCGGTATCTGGCGATTTTTCCTATGGGAAAATAACATGGGGAGAGAATTATTGCACTCTCACGGGGACGAAGAAGTCTGAAATACAGACGTTTTGCTCAACACACTTGTCCTCTGCCTTCGAGTGGTAGTCTACAGTAATCAGTGAGCAACTTAGATTTTTGCTATCCCAGAGCTAACTTGCAATGTAACTTGCCATAGGTAGTTAGCTTAAATTAACACCCTGATCTCCTTATATAGGCAAAGATGGCAGTTTTGGTTCCTTTTTGTAAGCAAACTTCAGAGGTCTCTTGGGAAGCATACAGGAAGGGGCGGAATATGTGTAGTAGGCTATACACAGCTGCCATACTGGCTTTACAAACTAACCCCATGCATTTCAATGGATGCTGTGTCTCCCCATTAGAACTTCTCTGGGCTACAATGCATCAAGTCAAAAGCTGGGATAAATATACAAAAACTTTGTTCTCTTAATCTAGATTCGTACACCAAAGCCATGGAAAAATGTCAGCGGCTGATGGACACTTCCAGCATTGAGGCGGAAGAAGATGCATGCGTCCACAAAAGGCAGTGTAGGGTCAAGTGATGGTAAGACCTCTTAAGTGCAGACTACATTATTTACACAATTCAAATATTCCTTTTGCAATCAGTACAGATTGTATGGTCTTTTATGATTTTTTTTAGGTCAGCAGATGTCACTGCCTCCACCACCTGAGTTTTTTTTTTAAGCGATTGCCTATTATAATGCCTGCCACTTCATCTTGGGACCCAGTTGAAGGTACAGTGGCTTTGAATTTTTCATTTCCAATTAAATACAATTTCATGACAAGGAGCTTGAGAGTAACTAACTTTTTTTGTTGTAAACAGCAGAAGTGACATCACACAAAGGGAGGTGGCTCGGCCATGGAGATGGAAATGAGCGGTAAGAAGACTCGCTTAATTTATTCGTATGCAAGTATATAATGTATAACAACTAAAACTGACACCATCCATTTTTCTTTAGCAATGAAGACATCCATTATCTGCATGGCACAGTGGATGGACGCATTTGAGGAGAAGATGAATGAGCTGCTCATGCTCTTAAGGAGCTCCTAGTCACTCTGTTCCAGTCGATGAGAGAGAGAGAGATAGAGAGATAGATAGATACTTTATTGATCCCCAGGGGAAACTCCAGGTCTCAGTAGCATAGACATCACACACACATTCACTAACAGCAGAAAAAAGTAATTAAAAGTATGTAATATAAAAAACACAACTAAGCAATAAGGACAGTAGAAGATAAAGAATATACTAAATATACTAAAATACAAATTATACTAAATAACACTAAATGAATTCTAAAAACAGTATCCACATAGTGGGTGATTAATCAATCAAGAGGTGCTTGCAATGACTGAGGCAGGGACTGAGCCTGTGATTCTCTGTGCATAGTAAGGTATGGTAAGGTGCTCTGTGTGAGTGAGTGTCATGGTGATGGTGCAAATGAGTAAGTCCAACAGTGCAAGAATAAAGTCTATATATATATATATATATATATATATATATATATATATATATATATATATATAACTATATTAAGAAAAAGTATAAGTGTGGCCACAGTTCGGCTGTGGCATGGAGGGAGGGGTTATGCATATGTGCTAATATAGCACGCAAACAGTGAGGCAGAAAGACAGTCTCTCTCTCCTCTTCCCTTAAGTGAAGCATTGAACAGTTAAATGGCCCTGGGGACAAATGACTTCCTCAGTCTGTCTGGCAGTGAGCGAAGTCACCAGCTGATCAGGCTCTTCTGCTTTACAATAGTGCTGTGAAGTGGATGACACTCATTGTCCAAGATGTTGATCAGTTTGTTCTTTTGTCAGATCTCTTTTGTCAGGGTCCTTTTGTCAGATATTGAAGTGATACACTCCAGTTCAGCTCCCACTACAGAGCCAGCTTTCCTTACCAGCCTGTCAAGTCACCCCGCATCCTTCTTCTTTGTGCTTCCTCCCCAGCATACCACTGCATAGAAGAGGACGCTGGCAACAACAGACTGGTAGAACATCCTGAGGAGCTTGCTGCACACATTGAAGGACCGCAGCCTCCTCAGGAAGTACAGCCTGCTCTGCCCTTTCTTGTAGAGTGCGTCAGTGTTGGCTGACCAGTCCAGTTTATTGTCCCAGTTGAGACCCAGATACTTGGAGGTGCTTACCACCTCCACATTGACCCCATCAATGGAGACTGGTAGCAGAGTGGGCTTAGACCTGCGGAAATCCACCACCATCTCCTTGGTCTTTGAAGTGTTGAGTTGAAGATGATTGAGTTTGCACCATTGCACAAAGTCCTCCACAAGGCTTCTGTACTCTTCCTCCTGCCCGTTCCTGATACACCCCACAATTGCAGTATCGTCAGAAAACTTCTGCATGAGGCATGACTCGGTGTTGTAGCAGAAGTCAGATGCGTACAGGGTGAACAGGACTGGAGAGAGCACAGTTCCCTGTGGTGCTCCGGTGCTGTTGATCAGTGTCAGAGAGACAGTTCTTCAGTCTGACGAACTGGTCGCTCGGTCAGGTAATCTGTAATTCAGGTTACCAGGTGAGCGTCCACACCCATCTGCAAGAGCTTGTCTCCCAGTCTGAGGGGTTGGATGGTGTTAAAAGCACTTGAGAATATCAAAGAACATGATTCTCACAGCACTTTTCCCCTTGTCTAGGTGAGAATGTGTCCTGTGTAGAAGATAAGTGATGGCATCGTCCACGCCCACTTTCTCCTGGTATGCAAACTGTAATGGGTCTAGTGCATGGCGTGAGAGGGGGAAAAAAGTCCGCAACACCAGTATATGCTCCCAAGTTATAGTTTAATTACCGTGACGTTTCGGGCCCACTCAAGCCCTTCATCAAACGTCACGGTAATTAAACTATAACTTGGGAGCATATACTGGTGTTGCGGACTTTTTTCCCCTCTCTCTCATCGTAAGTGTTTTGTCCAGCACCCAGGATTAGATCGGGATGTGCGTGCGTTTTTTCCTCTTTATACTGTAATCTAGTGCATGGCGTACCTGGGGTCTGAGCATACCTACTGTACGGCTACATCGATATGTGAAGCCCCGTATTGGAATAAAACTGAAATGAACCGGTCGTTATATCGATTTACGTGTTACAAATCGGTTCATAACCTTTTCTGCTCGCTCAGACTCTGAATTACGTTGCAAGCAGCGCGTTCATCCCACTTCCTGTTTTGAAACTACACATGGCACGGATTTGTGGGTAATGAAGTTCGTTTTGGGCTACACTCATTGGCCAAAATAGACAAAGGACTTCATTACCCATACATCTACTGCAACTTAAGCACGTGACAACTCGCACTCTGTCGGTGTTTGACAGATTTTACTCTTTTGTTTGTCAAAATCCAGCGCGAAATTAAACACTTACTATACCATTCCTAAACGGCAACGATAGTCTGTAGAGTAGCCTTACGTTTGATGAAGGGATTTCCTTAATGTTAAAGAATAATTTGGCCCTTGCTGCTAAAACGATGTACAAATTATTATTTTGTTCATATTCACTCAGACTTGGAACAAAATAGGCCCAGTTAATTAATATGTAGGCCTATGTTGTTCTTGTAGGCTATGAGAAAAGGCCAAGATTGTCTTAAGCACCGTTTTATTTTATTTCGGTATTGTCTTACCTCAACAATAGGCTACAGCTCCTTGAAAACAATCAGATATAACTCTATAAAATCTAAAAAGTCTATAAAAATGTATTTTTATGTTGTATTTGGCTGCTTTGTTTGGCTGAAATGTAGACTATTCTTTTTTCATTTCAATACAATATATGATACAAACCTCAGTTTAGATAATCATATTCACACATTTGTTTTTGCCTAATTGACATGACCATGATAATTTATAATATAAAATTAATGTGCACCTTAAGCAAATGATAAAAAATCTTTCAGAATGCTTTCCATTCTTCAACTGCATCGAACTGCATCGCATTGAATCGTACTGAATCGTTTTTTATGAACATGTATCTTTTCTTGTATCAAATCGTGCCCATGTATCTAGATGTGAATCGTATCGTCTTTTACATGAGAGATTCACACCCCTAGTTAAAAAACATCGTTGTTTTAGAATTTCTGAACAAAAGTGGTGATAATTGGGGGTGTTACGATAGCTATTAATATCAGTGAGTCCCACTCTAAGTCTAAGTCTGAGTCTAAGTTTGTCACCCAACAAACCTAGATATTAATTTTAATACATGTTTCTCCATGGCATACTGGAGTTGTTCAACGGATTCTAAATGAAATCAGGTCCGTGACTCTGTAAAAGAGCCTCTTGGGTTGTAACTTTTACAGACAGGCTTATAGCTACCATTGAAGTTCTACTCTACTCCGGTCTTAGCTGTCGGACTTAGCAACAGTAACTAAGGGGGGCGGGACTTCGCGAAAGGTCAATTCTAATGGAACTGCAACCAATTTCGATACAATGAGGCTTGATAGGAAGTGCCAAGGCTCTCCGTAGACGGGCTCTGCCCATAGACAGTAAAAGAAATGGACGAACAGACTCCGTCACTCTCAATGGGAGGGCACTGAGTCATTTTTCAGTTGGTCCCCCCAGTACTGCGCAGACTCGCACTTAACTTCGTGACGTTAGCCATCGAACTGAATCTTGTAACTCATATGATAGATACACAGAAATTCTTCTCACACTTCCTTTGCCTTCAAAGTCATCAAAGTTAAACATTTATTTATGTATTATTATTAATATCATCCTCACAAGTAATATCAAGTCGTGTTAATGTTGAAACTACCACACATGATCATCTTCAAAAACAGTCATGGCAAAACAAAACAAAAAAGTTATAGCTTCTAGTCTTGAAGCTAATCTTCTTTCCACTTTTCTGACCTATGGTCAATCCATCGAAAACCTCTGAAATGATTATTGTTGAACTACTGTTTTTCATTAGGTTTACTTGCCTCTATGCTTTACCTTAACATACAATGCTATTGTAGGCTACATAGCTTTGTTCACGAGTTTCCGTGCTGACTGGACTACGCTTCTTATCCAAACAATACGGTTATCTCCCTTCAGTGCGTTAGCTTCCCTTCAACCGGACATGCTAAACATTCTTCTTACGGGAACCTAACGTTACGTACGAGGTAGTCGAGTCTTGTTTTGCCTTTTATTGTTTATGTAGATGACACAGAAGCTAAAATATCGGCACATGATATATGTTATATGAAGTTATGGGAGTTCAAAAAAATCCTAAATGAATGGCCGTTCTATGGGGTTAGCAGAGAGTTGATAACCACCGCTACATCGATGCTTCTACTTCCGGGAATTCGCCTGCCCCCTTGGCTCTGCCCATAGACAGTAAAAGATATGGACAGAGTCATCACGTAGACGTCAATCGAGGCAGGTGAAGCAAATTTCAACCGTTTCCTGTTGGTTGACGAGGCTTTCTGTGCAGGCTCAGGGGACGTAAATGTAACATAGGCACGTAGTCTGACTTGTGTAACTCTTGTGATAGCTGCACCGAGAGATTGGGTATGTAGCCACTTACTTCGTTACCACCATGTCTACATTACTGTTCTAAATGTCCTAGTTGTTCGTAGATAAATGTGATTTAATATAAACAGCACTCGCCACATTCATAGCCTAGGTTACTGTCAATCCATCAAAACTTCGCTGAAATGTTGTGCTCCGATGCTTTCGTTCTTATCCAGAGAATACGGTTATCTTGCTCCTGTGCGACGCTTTCACCTGCTTTGGCTGTATGCCTATAGAGAGCCGAAGTCACGCCCTTCTACTTCCGGTCCATGGGACCTAACTTTCAAAAAAAGATGAACGGGAGTTAATGGAGAGATAACAATTTTTTGGTCCAGTTTGAATTGTGCCACGAACTTCACATATGATGTGTGTGAATTTAAAAGATAATTTTTCACGTCAAGAAAGTACTGTTGTTCGATAGACTTCAAAAGTTATGTAGGTTTTGTGCGAATCCACTCAGTGGACTACATCTCTCGTCTCGAACGATGTACGTCACCAACGTAATGAAACGATAAGAGCTGTTATGCTAGTTAATGGTTGCATCTTGCTGCCTGCTATGTCACTTAACAGTATGTAATGTAGAGTCTATGGGCTCATGGTATTTTCTTCGGCAAGGAAAGCCCAATTAAGACCTGTTGCTGGTATGCTTGTACAATCTAGTGTGGCTGTGAATGAGCTAACGTCACTAGCGCGACTGATGGGTTTGTAGTCGTTGGAATTACGATCTTTCACAATGTTGTAATTCAATAGTTACGAAACAAACTGCAAATGTCTTTACATGAAAATTTGTCTTTAAAATTGACAAACATCATATGGGTAATTCAAGGCACAAGTCAACCGGGACCAGAAAATAATTTCTTTTTCGCCATAGACTACCGTTACATTTTTTTGAAAGATAGGTCCCATGGAGGCAAACGGAAGGGGCGGGACTATTACATCACTTTAGCATTGATTTCGGAAAAAGTGTATTACTCAGCTGGTAAGTCAGTTACGAGGTTATGACGCCAATCAAACAATGTTGTATTACTCCGAAAATAGAAAAAGTTCATATAAAGGCTTAAAACACTTCAGCTGTAATGTTATTTGATGTCAATAGTGGCGCCAAATTGAATGGGGTTCAATGGGGATGGCTAGGTGAACTGGTCTACTATTTAGCCTCAGATCTGCCATAGTGTCTACACCAGGGGTCTCAAACTCAAATGAGCTGGGGGCCAATTCTGCCAACGTCATCTGATTGGAGGGCCGGCTATTTCTGAAAATGCAATGTTCTTTTTTTCAAATACCACACAAAACTGCAAAAAGAAAGTGCAAGTGTTTTTATCTAGTTTTAGACACCTGTGCTAGCAACCTTAGCCTATAAATAAAATAATGATAAAATAAATATTAATACAAATTATAAAATAAATGAAAAACATAAAAAACAGGTATGTGTGTGTGTTTCACACCAAATAAAAATATTTCCTCTCATAACTAGGCATCAGGGTTAAGAAAGCAACACCATTGGATTTTTATATCAAAATTTAAAAGGCCATGGCTTGAAAGTGGTCAGAGATAAAGTTATACTGTAAATGTAAAAATCTTTGAGTAAAACAAAAGTTTATGAAGGGGGTACATTTACCCATCTAATTTGTCACTGGATGGCAAGCACCTCAAATTATGCACCTTTCAGTAAATACTGGATGAACATATGTAAGCAGGTTTACTTTCCTTTTTTCATATTACCCACATAACAAATTAACAGAAAAACACCTAAGATGTATACCAACACCTAAGATGTTGTGGTTTAGTAATAGATTACTACAATATAGGCCTACAATAAAGTATTCTGGTCAAACAGTTCCTATCGCGGGTAATCTGCAGTACCCAGAAGTTCGCATCATATTGCGGGTGACTTTGTAGTTCTTTAGAGCCCTATTTCTACTAGCCCTGCTGTCTGTACCACATCCATTACGGACACTATCATCACGATTACCACTGCAACCTCCAAGCTATGTTGGGCAGAGGGTCGAAACAAGCATGGTATGCTTAGTGGACACCGTTGTATACACGCACCTCCATTCACAGACGCACCGTGACTATCACTGTCATAGACGATAATAATCTCCAAAAGGATATTCTCCTTCAGAATTAGAATAGGTGAATAAGCTTACCTAAGACATTTTTCAACATTTGGTGTAGGCCTGGCTATTTCTGCTTAATTTCTGCTTCAATTTCTGCAACACTATGGCCTGCATCGCTTCCGCGTCATTACAAATGCACGTCTTTGTGTTTCTCCCGTGTAATACAAGTATTTCCTGAAAACTTTGCGCAGCGATTTTGGGTTTGAATCAAGCTCTGGATGTCTTGCACATAGTGGAGCAGAGTAGGCCTACAAATGAGATTTGTCCCCCGTACCTGGATCTATCGTCTATTTTAATCAGTATCGTTGTTTGTCGCAATTAATAGCCTCAAGGGCCGGATTACATTATTATTTTGTCATACGTCGCGGGCCGGAATTGGGCAGGACGCGGGCCGGATTTGGCCCGTGGGCCGGGTGTTTGAGACCCCTGGTCTACACTCTCCGAACGTTCGCCTGCCCCCTTGGCTCTGCCATAGGCAGCCCGTACTGACAATGGGAAGTGAACAGGTTCTCCGTAGGGGAAACACAAATTCCATGAGGAACCAAATCGAGTGTTTCACCGGCAAAATATTCTTTGGTCACCGCTAGTCTACGGTTCCCATTGACTCCATTCATCACATAAACGTCACTTTCAATTGGCCATTAAAACACCGCTGTCTCGCTATCCGGCAAAATATTCTTTGGGCGCCCATTGACTTACATTGAACACATGTAAACAAAACCTCAATTATGTGCTCAAACTAACGCCGCTGCCTTATGACAACAACCATTCCACTTTCATACGAAACTACATTTTTGTACAACATTTATCCAGCAAAAATTACAGAATTTGGATCAAGTAATGTGGAGAAATATCGATATTAAGAAAATCCCTGCTGCATGACGCCGAGTTAATGGCATTTCCCCTTGTCCGTATAACAGGTCACGTCGGTGGCCGTTTTCCCTCACATGTCAGAGTAATGACATTCAAAAACTTACCTTTATATCACATTACAATTTATAAAGGAACGAAATGTCAAAAGAATTAAGCAATATGTTAGCTGGATGACACGAATATTAGTAAGGAAAAACAAGATTTTTACCGTAATGTCCAGTGAAATTACATATGTTGTGGCGCTATTGCGCCGCACGGCCAGCAGATGACATCATTGCACTACAGCAACCAGGAGCCAGCAATAAACCTAGACACTCGAGATTTTAGGGACGTTGTCAGCCACAACGCACCATCTGAAAATCTGAATTGTGAAGTAGACCTACTCCATAGTCACGTGTGCCTGATCATTCATTCCATGTCAATAGAACAAACCAAATTAGAATAGGCTAGTAAAGCAATATTACATACAATGGATATACTGTATGTGTGTGTGCATACATATACATATATATATATATATACACACACACACACATACATACAGAAAGAGAGAGAGAGCAATACAGAAGTTTTTGCTGTATGTAAACACACTTGTCACGCTACATTTATATGTGTATGTATGTATTGTGTGTGTGCATATATATGAGAGAGGAATACAGAACAGGTCGTCGGTTTTACTGAACTGCAGTTATTGCTTTTAAACAGTTAGTGCTGCATGTAAACACACTTGTCACGCATTTATATGTGTATGTATGTATGCAATGTGTGTGTGTGTATATACAGAGAGAGAGAGAGAGAGAGAGAGAGAGAGGGCAATACAGAAGAGTTTTTGCTGTATGTAAGCACACTTGTCACGCTACATTTATATAAATGCACAAATAGGCTGACACCAGACATAATTTCACTGCATTTCTCACTTCCAGTAACTATATGCATGTGACAATAAACTTCCTTGTATCCTTGTATCCTTGTAACAGCTGTGCTGCTACAACCTTGTTACTCTTTGATACAGTGGAATAAACCTATTACATGTACCAGTTAATTACTTACATGTACATATGACATGTATGTTGTGTCTTCGATGTCTTGGAACAGGTCTACTAATTCACCACATCAACTTATTGCTCTTTGATACAGTGGCATAAGTACTAAGTACTTGGTCAATTCCATGGAAAATTACGTTTTTTCTAACATCCATAACGCCAATAAAATGTGATGGTATGGTATGATGTGAATGATTACATGAAATTTGAGCATTTGCTATTTTTGGCTGAAGAATGTACATGAGAAAAAATGCACAAAAAATGAATAGTAACATTCACATCATACAAATGCCAAGGCATTTCACTGGCGTTATGGATGTGACAAAAAGTCAATTTTCTGTGGAATTGCCCACTTACAATTACATATTACATTACATGTTGTGTCATTGGTGTCTTGGAACATGTCTGCCATTACCCTACATACTGTAGTACATGTATCAACTGTGTTATTTATTACTCTTTTGATACAGTGGAATAAACCCATTCAAATAAAGTGTACCACTTAAGTACTTACATGTACATATTATATACATCCTGTCAATGATGTCATGCATCCTGTAATTGATGTGTTGAAACGTGTCTGCTGTTACACCACACAGTACATGTGAATTAGTAGACCTGTTCCAAGACATCAAAGACACAACATACATGTCACATGTACATGTAAGTAATTAACTGGTACACTTAATAGGTTTATTCCACTGTATCAAAGAGTAACACGGTTGTAGCAGCACAGCTGTTACATGTACACTGAAGACAATGAGGCCTTGACTGGAGCTAAGAATGATTTGTATATCAAATCTTTCATGACCAGATTTACCCCATCCAGCAGGTCTCAGGTCAGCTCTTTGCCTCTGATGAAAATTTAGGCAAATTGGCAACGTTTTGTAAAAGCACTCAGTATTACAATGTAACAACTATAGCCTATGTAGGTACCCACAAATACATAATGCAAGTACAATGATAGTACAGTACCTGATAGTACATGTTGTTACACAGGTTGTACCACTGTACCTAATTAGGTAGGTACACTGTAACAGCGACACATTAAAATAAAGTGTTGCCGATGAATTTCCCCAGTAGTGGACAATAAAGACTTCTCTTCTAGCCTACACGTCACATGTAGCCTACTAGAAGTGATGGTTCATAAATTAACCCTCCAACTTTGCTGATGCACAGAACAGGTGTGCTGAGCTTTGTTTTTGGCTCTTCAAAGTGGTGTAAGTAGCCTATAGGCAGGTGGTGAGACAGGTCAAGAAATATGGTGCAGTGAAACACAATACAGTTGATTTTCAGTAGGTGGTTTAGAGTAGTATAAATGAAATATAAATATGTGCACTGTATTACCTTATAAGAGCAGAATAAATATGGCTATGAATAACAATGTCAGTTGATATTATTTTAAATGTTGGTGACACTACATTAATAAGGAGAATACCAATAATAAACAATAATGTGAATGCAATATCAATGGGCAATAAATGCAAATCAACAAATACTATAACATACAAACAATGACTCAGAACAGCCTAAGTGCATGGTGAACAAATATGTCTTTACACCCCTGTTGACAGGTGCATGCAAAAACACAGAAAGCAGACAAGGATTTTGTTTTTATAACACATGTAATAAGCAATGAACATTTGAAGATGTATTGTTTTGTTCTTCTAACATCAATAGTAGTTGTGCAGAGGTTGTAACATAATGATAAATACATGCTGCCTGTCACATTATGAATATATACTCTGTCTTGTCTTGCACATCAGAAGCAGCAGCACTATGCTATTACATCGTTCACCGTAGGGACTAGTATGAGGGAGACTGAGCTGCCAATCTCTCTTAACAGGTCCTGCATCATATCTACAAATATCTGTTCTGCTCTGCACAAACATAAGCAGGGTCTGATTTAGCGTGGCAGAGTGCTGATTGACAATAACATGGTTCCCTGCAGTGTTTGGTGGATTCCCATTGATGTTTGTGCATTCTGTTTGACTGTACATTTTATGTGTGGCATCTCATTCCTCAGTTGTCTAACATGTTTTCTGACGGCCACTGATTGCATTAGCAGCTGAAAGACCAACTTCTAACAAGGTCCCAAATGTGGATACACCCATTAACAGTCCATGCGACCAATGACATCTGGATCAACTACAAACCTTTGATTGATTTTCAACAATGAACAATTAGTTCAGTGTAATATGTTCAGCTCTCTCCCCCATCTTAATAAGTCAACATTATATGATATGACCCTATTTTTACATTATAGCCTACATATGTTATAGCCTAACCCTTATCTATAGGTGACTGATGAGATTCATGTTAGCATATATTCATTGGCGCCACAATTAATATTGGAGCTATTTCACTGTCGCCGACCCAGACGTGCTTGGTAGCCTAGGCTACGTAGTCATAGGCCAACATGAGACTTAAGCCCCCGTGTTGTCATGACTTAGGCTAACCTATGTTCTTACTGTTGTTATTATCTGTGGGACATATTGTCTTTGGAACACAATTGTAGGCTAGGCCTATATTTGATTTTCAGTAAGCTTATATATCAATGATAAAGCTTCTTTACTTTTTTGGTGTAATTATTTAGTTTTTTTTTTTTTATCTATGTAGGTTATTTCTTTAATGTTACATTATTAATTTGTTAATACATGGAATAAATCACCACAAACACACGCGACTGTAGCCTATTGGCTTCTTCTGTAGCCTACCCGGCTTGCGCAGCGTGGCTAACAACGCCCCTAAAACAAGTGTAACCGTCGGCTCCTCTAGGCTTATTACTTAAACGAAGTTACAGCAGCTATTAGGCCCGAGGTGCAGTGAAATGGCGTCATCTGGTGGTCATACAATTCACCCGCTCTTGGACCCGAAGTGCAGGAGAAGTGGATATTCAACCACGCCATCCTTCAGGTCGCAGCGACACGTATGTGTACTTTATGTGCTTTGTCATGCTGCCATCTAGTAATTATTTGGGTAAGCCATCTGATAAATTGTGTTTTTCTTTTTATACTTCGTACCTTTATAAATTGAAGTGTATCATGAAGGTACCTTTTTCAATGTCATTACTCTGACATTAGTCGACCATAAATTTGGGCAATGGGCACATTGTTAGGGGTTGACACTTTGCATAAGATTTCTCCACATTACTTCATCCAGATTCTGTGATTTTTGTTGTATAAATGTTGTACAATTATGTAGTTTCGTATCAAAGTGGAATGGTTGTTTTCATAAGTCAGCGGCGTTAGTTTGAGCACATAATTGACGTTTTGTTTACATGTGTTCAATGTAAGTCAATGGGAGCCGGAAATCCATAAATTGCGACGTCCAAACAATCTTTTGCCGGATAGCGAGACAGCGGTATTAAAACCTGCATGAACCTCCTGCAATGGTTTAATTTCTACATATGTCAGATCACCTTTATCACTGTAATTTACTAAGCGCTCCTTAAGCATCTTTTTAATTAGGTCTACTCGTTTGAATTCACAACTTAACTGCGGCTAGCTAGCCTTCTCCCCGCTTTTTTCGTGCTAATGCAAACAAACATGCTGTCTCACTGTTTGAATAATTTCAAATGTAGAAGCTACCCGCATATCGGAGGACTATTTTTATTAGCTTCATATTAAGAGCAACTTACAACTTACCTGCTTGTTACAAGGTTCGATCATTGACTTAAAGACAGCTGGGTTAGATACAGATCACACAGCGCGTGTTCCTTACAGGTAACAACAACTTCTTCTTCTTCTTTGAATTTTAACGGCAGCTAGCATCCAACTAGTTGCATTACTGCCATCTACAGGACTTTTAATGCATTACACTATATTCTGATAAATAACCAGTATCCATTAAAAACTTAAAGAAAATTCTTTTTCCCCTCCCACTTGACCTTATTTCTAAAATACCTTTTAGAGATAGATCTTCTACTCCAATCTCTCTCAAATCTCTGAACAACTCTTGTCTGTGGGAATCATAGTTTTTACAGGACATTATAACATGATGCACTGTCTCCAGCTCCTGACAAGAACACAATCCATTTCTGATGTTTTCCTAAAACAAAGAGAGTACTGTTCAGAAATGTATGTCCTATTCTCAATCTTGCAAGAATAATTTCCTCCTTACGTCTCATCCCCTTTTTAGAAACATTAACTGAGTCAATTACCCTACTAGATATAGAAAAAAGGTGCCTCCCTTTGTTTTCTTGTTCCCAAAGCTGTTGCCATTGTAAAATAATTTCCTGCCACACAATACTTTTGCCTTCTGACTTAGACAGATTTATGTGGACATCTATACAGTAGCTTTCTTTTCCACAGCTTTCTTGGCTAACTTATCAGCCTTTTCATTTGACCTAATGCCCACATGAGCTGGAACCCATAAAAAAAAGAAAAATCTACCCCCCTCCTTTTTACATCTCTTATTACCAGTAGAATCTCATATATAAGGTCTTGACGGCTCTTTGATAACCCTTTCCCTAAACTATTGATAGCTGATACAGAATCACTACATATCAACACTTTACGAGTTTGAATCTGTTCAGTCCATTGCACTGCCATCAAGATTGCATATAACTCCACTGTAAATACACTAAGAAAATTTGAAGTTCTTTTAAAGGTTTGCATATTCCAACCCTGAACAACAAAAGCTGCCCCTGAAGCACCAGATTCTTGATCCTTTGATCCATCTGTAAAAATTAATAAATGCTCTTGATAATTTTCTTGTACATGACACTGAAATACATGCACCAAATCCATCTCAGGATTTTCAGACTTAAACTTAAGCAGCTCTAAATCTTTCTTTGGGACCTCTAGTTGCCATAATGGAATTGAAGGCCACATTACTCCTGAACAGAAGCTCTTATCTAGAATAGACAGTTCTTGTGCCACAGTCTCCCCTGTCCATCCAAAACATGACAGATTTGCCACTTCTCTCTCCCAGCTTGGTTGAATAGCAACTTTAACTGGGTGATCACACCCTTGACCCATTAAATTGACCCAGTAGTTTGCCTGCAGCTGTTTTCTTCGCAAGTATAATGGCATCTCTCCTGTTTCTATCTGTAAAGAACACACTGGTGAAGAGCGCACGGCTCCTGTACAAATTCTTAGCGCTTTTGCTTGGACTACATCTTGTCCAGCTAAAACTGACTTGGCTGCAGATCCATATGCCAGACACCCAGTAACAACAACTTCTTCTTCTTCAGGGTTTAATAGCGGTTTGCAAACCAACTCATAGGTGCTCTACCGCCACTCAGTGGAGAAGCCCCTGGCTGGAGCAGAGTGCAGCCAACATTCTGCATGTCCGTCAACTATGGTACTTTTCTTGTCCCTGGAAGAAATAACAAAAACTAAAAAACATTTCTTCTTTTTTTGTCACGCTTACTACATCATAAGAGCTTCACAACTTATGAAAAAATAATCATGGCTCAATCATTCTTTTTTTTTTTTATGCAATAGCCTATGAGGCCTTTTATGCATGATTTTTCCCTCTGTCCCTAAGCCAGACTTTGGATATTCAACCTCCATTAATTCTAAATTAAATATTGAAATAATGTAGAATTCAAGTCCACATGATAATACACTGTCTATTTCAATCATATAAATTATATATTGCCATATTTATTCACATTTTCTTGTATTTTTCATAAAACGAAGTAGGGTTGGGCGATGTCCCCTTATTGGCATTTGACGATGTGTAGCCTACAGTAAAACATTGTGATGTACGATGATATTGTCGGTAGGGGTGGGGGGGTTGTAAACACTAATTAATTACCATGTGTCCGTACAGAAAACACAATGAATTGCATCCACATATCCTTATGCACTATGCACATCTTTTATTCACTAGCCTAAAATCGTGAGACTGAAGGCTGAATTACTCTCACGTATTTCAGTGACAGGCACTCAATTACACCTACACATCACCAATGTGCACTCAATTAGACCTACACACCACATTAAAGATACGCCTTAGTGTAATAGCTTAAAATCAACATGAAGTATTCAAATTAGGGCTGTCAAAATAACTGATTAATTTCGATTAATTAATTTGAGAAAAAATAACTGATTAAAAAAAATACGCAGATTAATCGATTCTGTATGACCTTGACCCCAAGCCGTTCTAGTCAGTAACCATTAGACTGTAAAATGAAGAAGAGAGAAGAAAATGTGCTGCCTAGATCATTGATTGGAACATTTACTTTTAAAAAACGTCCTGATGGTGTTGATAAAAATAAAGTGTTCTGCAATGTCTGCAGCAAGGAATTTGCATATCACCCATATATGCATATATACATATGCAGTTACACATCAGTGACATTGACATTGAGGGGAGTGTTAATTTATTTTCACTGTGTCCCCTAGGTTTTATCTGTGGCCTGAAATGCCTTGTATGTGAAAAAAAACTTCTTCCCGAAGCACTTTTGAATTCATTTCCTCAGAATATTAGGTCATATCATAGATTATTATGGCCATTATTTGAACAGTGAAAATAATAATACAAGAGTTTTTGAACTTTAATGTCACTAATGCTGATTATTCAATTACTCATTTGAATTTAAATATTTAAAATACTTTCACAGCAAAAATTATATATGCGATTAATTTAGATTAATTAATCACAGAGTATGTAATTAATTTGATTAATTTTTTTAATCGATTGACAGCCCTAATTCAAATTACTAAATATGTTTAGCTACTAGTATTTTACTATTCTAAAATACTTTCTAAAAAACTGATAGTTCCGGTCCTTGATTGTGATTGGCTGAATCGCGTTCGATGCCGTTGTAAAATGCAGCATAAACATACACCTTGACCGCATTTCGTTCTATATTACTGCGCTATATAACTTGATACAAAAGTTAAAGTAGCTGCGTCTCGACGTTGCTTGGCAACCATTCAGATAGAGGAAATATATTTCTTGGCGGAAGAATGATTATCTAGGAATAACTCGTTATATTTCTAGTTGCTGTGCCTTTACTTTATGAAACTTTACCAGGTATTTGCAGTTTTAGAAAAGCAATAAGCCAGTAGGCTTATAGTCCGTAGGTTACACTGATTCTACAACAGCTAATAGTCCGGTGGCATAGTGAAAATACCGTTACCGAGGTGATAAAAGCACCAAATTTTGCATGGTGTTTCCTTAGGGTGTATAGTGTAATTTTGGCCTAGGAGCCCTCGGAAAAAAACTTTGTAACATGTCATATTAAAAGCATATAACTATCAATGAAATTTGCTTAAAAACACAGCGATTTTGAAGTTCCTGCACAAGATAAAGTGTTCAAATGAATCCCAAAGTTAAGATTTTATATATTTATTTATGTGTATGAACTTAAACATAACTAAAGCTTCAATACATGTCAAAGTATTAGCAATGTGATCTTTATTGGCCCTGTAATTGATAATTATGAGTTGCTACAGTTGCTTTTGCAAAGAGGTGAGCAGTCTAGACTTGCTTTGCCACATTTGCAGGTGGAACAATCCCCCTTACAGCAACATTTAATAAGTTATCTGCAGGCTGTGGGGACTTCTGGAAGTGTCATCCAAACTGGTTCCCAAGACCCTGATTCCTTGGTCCATCCATAGTCCTTTGGAGAAGGAACATCTTGCTGTGATAAGTGTGCTGGTTGCCCAGATTCCAGTCTGATAAACTGCCCGTTTGATGTGCTGCAGCAGAGTATCTTGGGTGGGTGGCAGTTTCTCCATTGTCCTACTCCCATGGCAGAAGAGTTCTTTCCTCTTCTGGACAATGGAGTTTGAAGGACTGGACTTGTCATACAAGATGACAGTCAGTCTCTCAAGCTTTTGGAACTGCCATGAAGCAGCATCTAATTTTTGGAATGGATTTCTGGCAAGGGAAGCAAATACTTTAGTTGCTTCATCATAGGCTTGCCAGGCACTGACTTTTTACCCTTCCCAGTGAAAGCAGATGTTGTATCACACCCTGAATAGGGATGGAACATCAACAGTGCTTGGGACTTGTTATTACCCAGACTTTTACCTATGCTATTGATATGGTAAAATCTGTACTTTTTGCCCATGCCAAAAGCCACCCAGATGTCAGTCAAAGGTTCAATCACAAGTAAATCATGGAATAAACCTGCAAGAATCACAATGACATCAGTGTCCACAGTACGCACACGGACAGTTTTTGCTCCTTGCTCCAGGGCATGCTGTATATGAACCACAATCCGGGTGTCTGCCTCTTCATGATTGCAACTGCTCATGGTGCTGTTGGAACCAAAGGAAGATACAGCTTGCCCTGATGTGATATAAAGATATTTATCTGGGGGCCAGTTGAACTCTTCAGTCTTAGATGTAAGAAAGGCGAAAAGCTCTTTCTTATTCATTAGGAAATCCATCCAATTGCCTGGCAGCTTTGTTTGGCCAGACACTTTCCTGTGTACACCTTGACCTCTCTTTTGACGCGTGGACTCCTTCAAACTGTCCAAGATGTATGTATCCCATACAATATCCAACCTCTGTGTATCCTGTAGATGCCTCTGCAAGTAAGGGATGAAAACATTAATTGCATATTCATTAAATGTGCAAATGTGCATAGTAGACAGACTGTGGACAATGACCGCTCCATCCAAGATTTTGCAGTCAAGGGTGGCTGTGATTGCCCAGGATGCTCAATGTATTTAAGTAAGTCAGACTTTGTGCCTGGCAGGTGAAGCTTTCCAAAGTCAGAGAGGGAAGGAGGGAAGGACTGTACTTCATGTGCAAAGAATTCATCCAAATCACTCTCACGGCTTTGCATTGCAATATACAGCTGACCAAAGAGTGTCACGTTGTTCTGGAGCATTTTAATCTTCTTCCCATGTTTACAGTGGGTCCCCGTTAAGTTTGGACGGGTTCCTTCAGGAATCACGCACCCCATTTTCTCAGCAGAAATGGCACAAACTGCAGTTGACACAAACAACCACAAGGTGTCACTTTGGAGTTCTGCCACTACTATTTTTGATACGACTTGACTTACTGCTTCCATGATGCATTTTCCAAGTCAGTAGAACAATCAGAGAAAGCTGAGCCATTACCAAACATATATGATAATACAATAGCGTGAGTTTATATATCTTATACCTTATTTGTCACGGTTACTTATAGATTTGATAGTGTAACGATAAGCGCATGAGACTTTCAGCGGGGGCACGGGAACTTAAATTGATCACGGTAGTTTAAGCTTACACTTGACAAAACATTCTAATATGAAAATGTAGATGCAATTGTTGTAAGATGGTGCAGCTCCTTTAAGAAAGCACCGTGTGCAGGGATGGAGAGAGAGAAAGCGAGAGGGGATATGTGTTAGAACTTAGATGCGTGTGGAAAGTGCTGTTGAGACTGGAGCGAGTCATATTCAAAATAATGCAAAAAATAAATCCGCAGATAAAACCAATTATCCTCATTCATTGCAACCGCAGCATGCCTGCTTGCCGACGTTCAAACGAAAAATATATCAAAGCACCTTTTGCGTTTGAATGTAGCACGAATTTAAACAGCTTGACAAATGATTTAGCTAATTGATTATAGCCTGTACAGCAATTGTTGAACATTTACCTGTACAAGTACATTGTTAGCCTACAGACCAATTTCCATAGTGCACATCTTATCAACAGTTTGAATGTCGTGTGTTTCTGCATTGACAAATACTGTTCAGCACAATGATTCATGCCCAATTAATTTCCCCTGTTAAAGTGTTCGCCTTTGTTACACTATTTGGTTTCATGATGTAGCCTATGATAAACACATATGGCCAAATACTCAGCTAATGTTATAGGCTATACAATTTCCCCTCTTAAAGACAAGCTGGTGTAGCTTATTAGACTAGGCTACTATTAAAATGCACCGACGGTAGCCTTGGCTATGTGTAAAGTAAGCTATCGCATGATTTCATGCACGTAAGTTCATCTGTCAAGTTCGTACAGGGCCTCGCACCCCCTTGCGACGGCCCTGCAGCTCCTCCTAAGACAGCGAGGAAAAAGTTAAAATACGCGATAAACGCGGGAAAAGTTGACAGGTTCGTTTCGGTCCCAGTGATTATTTGTGAAATTGTGCAAACGACAGCCTTTTCAAGGCATTTCAAGGAAGGAGTCGTAGCATGCAAGCTCCCAAATTGACCCAGTAGACAGAAGGCATCAATAGCCTAAATTGTTGGGACTGGGGAGGGTCATGTGTTTTTTCTCAATCACTTTGGAGTGTCGAGGGAGGGTCATGTCTTTTTTGACTAACGCTCCCAAAACTCCTCCGGTAGCCCCTTAAATAAATAACGAACAGTCCCTAATTGATTATAGCCTGTAGGCCTACACCAGCAATTGTTGAACATATACCTGTACAGTACATTGACAGTAGCCCAGCCTAACAAGCAGATGTTGCAAAAAAGACGCAATTAATCAGAAATAAATAATGTAATCTGCATCGCTTTATTTAACAAACTGCAAGCAACAAGAGGGTTGAGTTCGCTGTGAGGCCAAACCCAAGAGCAGAGCCTATCTGCGCCTGGAAAGACAATAGAAGATGCTTTCTGAATAGCACAGCGAAGACGGCTCTGGTCATCCCATACCCTCCCCCCACTTCCTGTAGCCTACCATTATGACTTTGCCGTTTTGGGACATTAGGCTTTTTCACGTTAAGCCCCCCTCCCCCACCCCCTTCTTTCACAAGCAGTGGGGGAGCGTGGGGCACAAAGTAACACTTTTTGGTAGACAAAGGAGGGTTCTCCGCGCTTCTGTCGTTTGGCCACAATCCGGTGCAACCAGGCCAGGACAGATATTTTAGAGCAGGGGTGTCAAACTCATTTTCATAGAGCGCCACATCATTGAATTTATAGGTTACTGAGGGCCACATAATCGGCGAACATGCATGGTGCAACCATGAACTCGGTATTGCAGTATGGCTTATTCAAAATTGGTGTGTAATGGTCGTAACCACTTTAAAACAGTGTGGCTGAAATAAAAAACAAACAGCCTACAACAGTAACATTTTCAAATGCAACTTCTAGGCCTACAGTATTAGTTAACAACTGATCAACATGGACTGACATTGATGAGAATAAACTGCAGTCAATAATGTGCATAATAATGTCCATAACACATATCACCACTAAAATTAACTGTGGCTAAGAAAGGTACTGTGTGTGTGTGTGTGTGTGAGAGAGAGAGAGAGAGCTATGGTACGTACACCCACCCACCCCCACCCCCGCAAAAACAAATTCACGTGTGTACAATATTTGTCCGTTTCCCGGTTTTAGGTCCGTGCATTGCAAAAAAAGTAGCCTACATAGCATAACAATATCCACATGCAATAATACAACAACAACGTCTACGATGACCTATTAATTTGGACAAATTGATACAGCCCTATAGCTAAAGTTACCTTTAGTTTTGTTCTAGCGTACCGTGACGTCTGGCTTTAAACAGCTGTAATCTAACGTTCTGACAAGCAGAACGGCTAGGCAATCAAGGACATGGGTAGATAGATGGAGGAGAAATCAAAAATAATAAATGAAAAGTTCTATGGAGATGTGCAAAAGTTGGAGAAAGTCAGATGTGTTTGTGTGTGTGTGTGTGTTTTGACGTGTGATGAAATAAGAAAGTAAATAAAAGTGATAATAGGGAGAGGGATGTAAAAGTGCTAAAAGTCATGTAGGTGTGTGTGTGTGGGGGGTCATGATTGCTGAGGAGTGAATGAGTGCAAAGTCAGTATAGTGTGAGTTCAGAGTTGGGAAATGTTTGAGAGTGCTGAGGAGTGAATGTGTGCAAAGTCAGTATAGTGTGAGTTCAGAGTTCGGATGGCCTGGGGATAAAAACTTCTCCTGAGTCTCTCAGTTCTGGCTTTGTGACTACATAGGCGTCTTCTTGATTTCAGCGGTAGGAATAATCCATTGTTAGGATGAGAAGAGTCCTTCAGAATCTTTTGGGCTCTTAGGAGTACTCTTCTGGAATAGATATCTTGTAGAGCAGGGAGTTGAGTTCTTATAGTACGTTCAGCTGAGCGCACTACTCTCTGCAGAGTACTACAATCTCTAACTGTGGAGTTCCCATACCAGGTGATGATGCTACCAGTTAGAACACTCTCAACCGCTGAAGTGTAGAAGGCCTTCATGATGGATGTAGAAACTTTGAATTTCCTTAGCTGACGAAGGAAGTAGAGTCATTGTCTGGACTTCTTCAGAACATATTGAGTGTTAACAGTCCATGTTAAGTCTTCAGTAATGTGGACACCAAGGTATTTAAAACTTGTGACTCTCTCTACAGGTTTCCTGCTGATCATTAGTGGGGTGTAACTGTAGTTCTGCTGCTGCCTTCTGTAATCCACTACCATTTCCTTGGTTTTAGTGATATTCAGTGTCAAGCTGTTAGATTGACACCACTGTGCCACCTCATCAAGCTGATCCAAGTAGAGCTGTTCATTGTTGTTACTAATCAGGCCCACGATCACTGTGTCATCTGCAAACTTGATGATGGAGGTATGACTACTGTTGGCTTTGCAGTCATGTGTGTAGATGTTGTACAGCAGTGGACTCAAAACACAGCCTTGGGGAGCACCAGTGCTGATGGTTAATGAGTCAGATGTCAGACCCCCCACTCTAACCACTTGTGAACGGTTGGTGAGGAAGTCAAATATTCAGTGACACAGGGTGGTGTTCAGTCCTAAGGCCTTCATCTTTGTGACCAAGGTGAGAGGTACTATCGTGTTGAATGCTGAACTAAAGTCAATGAACAGCATCCTCACATAATTCCCATTCCCCTCCTCCAGGTGAGTTAAGGTGGTGTGCATGAGGTTTGAGATGGCATCCTCTGTAGACCTGTTGGCTCTGTAAGCAAATTGGAGGGGGTCGAAGGAGGCAGGGAGGGATGAGCAGATAATGTTTTTCACAGCTTCTCAAAACACTTCATCACTGTAGACGTCAGGGCTACTGGGCGGTAGTCATTCAGACATGATGGACTTTTGTTTTTCGGTACTGGAACAATAACAGACTGCTTGAGGCAAGTAGGAACTGTCTCTTGAGCCAATGATGTGTTAAAGATATAAGTGAACACAGGAGCTAACTGAGCAGCGCAGGATTTCAAAACCCTGTTAGAAATTCCATCCGGTCCAGCAGCTTTAGCAGCTTAGATCATGAGCTTGATCGAAAGGTATTGCAGAGAACTTGTTGTATGTCTTTGAGAGAACCCAGTGTGAATGCTTTTCGAATTCATCCTTGATGGTGCTGGGCAAAGACTTCATGTCCCTGATGTGGACAGACACCCATCTTGCATAGTTTGCATGGTCCAAGGCAAAAAATAGAGGGATGAGTTCTTCTAAAACCTCTACATATACATGTAGAAGGAAGTTCTTCTCTCTGTGAGCTCTGACAAAAATGAGAATGAGGGTTTCATATCTTAGTATTAGACCCCAATACATGAAAGTTGGACTCTTCTTCAGCATGTCATTTCTCCAAGTGATAAAGGTATCTTCATCTTTGGGGCCAGCAATAAGCCTAAAAGCTTCCTGCTGTAGGTTGTGAAGTGACAGTAGAGTGACTTGGTGGGCATGCCTGGTGCGAGTTAGGTGTGCTGCTTTCAGAAATGAGTCAGCCTTTCCAGAAGATGATACTTCTGCTTCAGTGAGTGCTGTCGTCCAACCAGAACACTCTAAGAGGTCGCTAAGTGTATTCCAAAGGGCCATTTCTGTGCGTAATCCACCTAGCATAACTACATGAACTCTTTCACCATGTGTGTCTGGCCATTTCCATTGCACTAACTTTGCCAGAGCGAAAAGAGGTTGGTCAAATGTAGTGACTGGGATTTGTCCAGGATTAAGAAATTCAATAGCTTGTCTAAGAATATTCATGCCATGTTTAACCATGGCTGGAGTGGCAGATTTCTCATAAAACAGAGGAAGTAGTGCACATTTTGCTGGGGGGTCTTCCACCAAAAGTCAAAGTCAAAGTCAAAGTCAGCTTTATTGTCAATTTCTTCACATGTTCCAGACATACAAAGAGATCGAAATTACGTTTCTCACTATCCCACGGTGAAGACAAGACATATTTTACCAATTTAAGTCCACAGACAAACATAACATTCAAGTAAACAAAAAAGTAAGTAAATAAGAGGGCACATATAATAATGAAAAAAATAAGAGCAGCAAAATTTGGTTGAAATTGTGCATAGACAGTCAATAAAATACTAGTGCAAAGTCAGGCCAATAAAAGGCTTGTGTAGTTCTGTTTGACCTAAGTAAGAAAGAAAGTGACATAGTGGTGCAAGTTATGTAAGAGCAGCAGATGTGTTGTGTTTTCAGGACAACAACAGCAAGTTGTAAAGTGTACAAGTGTGCAAGTGTGCAAGTGGAGTAGTGCACGCGTCCATTGTGGGTCCAATGTCCAGGATGTTATGTAGCTGAGGGTGGAGGGGGGAGAGGAGGGAGAGAGTTCAGCATCCTTACAGCTTGGTGTATGAAGCTGTTGGTGAGTCTGGTAGTGCGGGAGCGCAGGCTTCTGTACCTCTTCCCAGAGGGCAGTAGATCGAACAGATTGTGAGCGGGGTGACTTGCATCACTCACAATTTTGGTCGCCTTGCGGGTGAGGTGGGTGGTGTAAATGTCCTTCAGGGAGGGGAGTGAAGCACCAATAATCCTTCCAGCTGTGTTCACTATGCGCTGCAGGGCTTTCCTGTTGTATTCAGTGCAGCTTCCGCCCCACACAGCGATACAGCTGGAGAGGATGCTCTCAATGGTGCCTCGGTAGAATGTGGTCATGATGGCTGGTGGAGCACTTGCTCGCCTGAGTTTCCGCAGGAAGTACAGGCGGCGCTGAGCTCTCTTCGCCAGTGATGCAGTGTTGGTGGTCCAGGAGAGGTCTTCGCTGATGTGCACCCCCAGGAATTTGGTGCTGCTCGCTCTCTCCACCACAGCACCGTCAATGGTCAGTGGCAGGTGTTGGGTGTGACCTCTCCGGAAGTCAACAACAATCTCTTTGGTCTTGCTGACGTTCAGCAGGAGGTTGTTGTCCCTGCACCACGTGGTCAGATGGTCGACCTCCAACCTGTATTGGGTCTCGTCGCCCTTGGTGATGAGACCCACCAGAGTTGTGTCGTCAGCAAATTTCACTATGTGATTGTTGCTGTAGGTTGCAGTGCAGTCATGTGTCAGCAGGGTGAAGAGCAGCGGACTGAGCACGCAGCCTTGGGGGGCCCCTGTGCTCAGTGTGATGCTGCTTGAGGTATTGTTGCCAACACGTACTACTTGAGGCCTCTGACAGAGGAAGTCCAGTAGCCAGTTGCAGAGGTAGGTACTGAGTCCCAGTTTGTCAAGTTTGCTGATGAGTTGTTGTGGTATTATGGTGTTGAATGCAGAACTGAAGTCTATAAACAGCAATCTCACATATGAGTCTCTTTTTTCCAGGTGGGTGAGGGCTGGGTGGAGGGCAGAGCAGATTGCATCCTCTGTAGACCGCTTGGCTCGGTATGCAAACTGGAAGGGGTCCAGGGTGGGGGGGAGAATGGATTTGATATGTGACATGACAAGCCGCTCAAAGCACTTCATGATGATGGGTGTCAGTGCCACAGGGCGGTAGTCATTGAAGCAGGATGGAGCAGTTTTCTTCGGCACAGGTATGATGGTGGCAGCTTTGAAACATGATGGGACGATGGCTTGCTTCAGGGAAGTGTTAAAGATGTCTGTGAAGACATCCTTAAGCTCCCCTGCGCAGTCCTTCAGCGCACGACCTGGAATGTTGTCTGGACCTGTTGCCTTACGGGTGTTGATAGCAGCAAGTGTCCTCTTCACGCTGTCGGCAGAGAGGCACAGGGGCTGCTCATGTAGAGGGGGATGGGTCTTCTGTGGGCAGGTGCTGTTTTGTGCTTCAAAGCGAGCAAAGAAGCGGTTCAGGTTGTTGAGCAGAGGGATGTTGCTCTCACAGCTCTGTGGCGCGGGCTTGTAGTCCGTGAGGGCCTGAATGCCCTGCCATAGGCTTTGTGCGTTCCTGCTGTCTTTGAAGTGGGTGGTTATCTTGTGAGTGTATTCCTTTTTTGCTTCCTTGATGCCACGGGACAGGTTGGCTCTCGCTGTTCTCATGCCAGCTTCATCCCCAGCTCTGTAGGCTTTGTCTCTGGCCCTCAGCAGCCTGAGGACATCCCCTGTCAGCCATGGCTTCCAGTTAGCCCGAGTGATGATGTCTTTTGTGTGGGTCACATCATCAATGCACTTGGTGATGTAAGAGGTTACAGTGTCTGTATACTCCTCTATGTCTGTCCGGTTGTTGTAAGTGGCTGCCTGCTTAAACATTTCCCAGTCTGTTGTGTCAAAGCAGTCTTGAAGAGCATCGGAGGCTCCCTCAGGCCACACTTTTACCTGCTTACGAACCGGTTTGTTTGCTTTTACCCTTTGTCTGTATGCGGGCATTAGCATAACAGTTATATGGTCTGAAAGTCCAATGTGGGGGAGGGGGGTAGCTTTGTATGCTCCTTTGTGTGTAGTGTAGACCAGGTCCAGGATGTTATCTCCCCTTGTTGGAAAATCAACATGCTGGTGTAGCTTTGGAAGTACAGTTTTAAGATCAGCATGGTTAAAATCTCCAGTGAAGATGGTGAAACCGTCTGGGTGTGCCGTCTGTTGTTCACTGACAGCCTGGTACAGTTCACTGAGAGCCGCGTTCTTATCGCTGTTGTTGTTGGTAGGCGGGATGTATACTGCGACTAGCAGAATCGCAGTAATTTCCCTTGGCAGGTAAAAAGGACGGCACTTTATGATCATAAACTCTGCCAGTGGTGAGCAGTGTTTGCATACTACTACAGTGTCCCGGCACCATTCGTCACGGATGTAAACACAGATTCCTCCTCCTCGTGATTTACCTCCCTTTACAATGGCCCTGTCTGCTCGATAGCATGCTAGCTGCTCCAGTTGTACAGCAGAGTCCGGAATGTTGTCATTTAACCAAGTCTCAGTGAAGACGAGCACACAGCAGTTACTTACTGTCCGGTTCGTTGATCTCAGCAGTCGTATGTGATCCATTTTGTTGTCCAGTGATCGTACATTTGCCAGGAGAATGGATGGTATGGCTGGGCGAGTTGGGCTGGCCGCTAGCCTGGCCCGGATGCCTCCGCGCTTGCCCCTCTTCTGCTTCCTCACACACCGCTTCCGACGCTTTCTTTCCGGGGGAGGAGTAGCAGGCGAGTCCGGTGTTGTTGCAGGCCGGAGTAGTCCGAGTTCCTTTAGCGTCTCTGTTGCAAAGTCCAGAACGATGCAAAACTTGCTTTTGCAGATGTCGATTAAAAACTGCCTGCTGTACTTGTAGTACGACGTAGTAAGACGAGACGAACACGTAAAACTTTCGGACAAACACTTTTTAAACGAACAAAACACCGTACGGTTAGGACAGAGAGAGGTCGCTGCGTGTGTACGCGCCGCCATCTTGGAACCAGTGGTTGCAGAGAAGCATAATATGCAGACCATGCAATTGCATCATCACTGGCCAGTTCTGTCTTCTCTAGAAGTGGCAGTGCATGATTGACCCAGTTGTTTTCCTCTTCTCTTGCATAATCCAGTAAGCCCATAGCAGTAACTATTACACTCTGGCACTGAAACTGAAGTATTTTTCAGAGCTACAGCGGGGACAATGGCAAAAGTGTCAAGAGGAGCTTCTTTTTTATTTTCAAAAGGTGGTATCATAATGGGTGGTCTCTGTACACCACAGTCATCCTTAGTTGGTAACTGAAACATGCTGATTCCAGTACCATGAAAGGAGCCTACAGAAGTGGTTGCACCAACTGTGAAGAGCCCTTTCTGGAGACAAGCTGGAACCACAACACCGTCAACTTCAAAGCGTTCACATGAGGCTTTAGCAAGCTAGTCTTCAATTTGAATAACTGTCATATGAAATGCTAATACCCATTTGGTTTAATTGCTGGACCAGTCGCTTGCTTCTGGTTTGTACATGTACATTAAGGCCTATGTAAATAGGGAGCGGTGGTTCACGTTCAAGGCTGTGTCTGGTCATCCTAGCAGTGGGTGTTGCCCTTTTCTTTGTGTTATAAAGAATGCCTTGTCCCCAAGCCTGAGAATCACATTTCTCTTGATCTTTCAAGTTGGAGCCATTCATTATCATCGAGATAAGAGACTTTAGGCTTGAAGGAAGTGAGGTTTCTTGACATCTTTCTGGGAAGGAGCCAGTAAATTTGAAGCCTGTGTGGTTGAATATGTCATTTCTAATAATCTTCGCAGCTTTTGCCAGGATAAGAGCATCTTCATCAAAACCTCTCTTCCTGAGAGCTTCCCTTAGTATATTTCTCATGCCCTCCTCGAAAACAAGAACTGTATTCCTTCCATCAAATTGTTCTTGTGCATCTGGAAAGCGTTGAAGCAAATGATTTTTCAATCTGGTTTTGTTGATTTGCTTCCTGACACCCAGTTCCTGAAGCTGATTTACATACAAAGAGTGGAGCTCAGATAGCATAAAGAGAAGGACTCCATTTTTCAATGTAGTCCTGAAGTTCAATGAAAACGCGAGACTCATTCATTTTTTCATCTATGTTTTCTGGACATTGGTCGCTCTTACTAGTGAGTCCACGGTAGCGATTTCTCAACTTTACAAGGCATGGTAAATGGTATTTGGCCTCAATTGCAATTAAATCTCCTCCAATTATCCTTGTCATAAGTCTTGTGTCCTTAAGTTCCGTGATCATGGTTCGGATATTCCTGTCAGCATCAAATGTTGATACTTCATGGAGAGCACCTTGATCTACAGTATGCCACCCTCACAGAAGAAGCACTTTCAAACATCCAGTCGTTGGCGTTTCATTGGCTTTCCCCCTACAGATTCAACAGCATTTCCCACGTTCTTCTTTGTCGCTTTCTTAAGCTTTGAATTGTTAAACTTTAGGTGGCAATATTTGTGCCAAGAAGCAGAATGTGAAGCAAAATTGCTAGCAGTTTCATCATTCCCAAAATACAGTTTAGTTGGAAGATTGTCAATCGCCCTGAATTGCTCGACATTAGCAAGAAATGATCTATAGGCATCAGATTTATCACCACTTGTCCCTGGTGTCTGCAAGGGACATCTCAGGGGTTCAGAGGTGTCTTTCTGGCAAATAATACACAGACCCCAGTTCAGCTCCATGTTGAAGTCTCAGAAACTAATGTGATGTAAGCATAAAAGAACGGACTAATCAAGACATTCTGACCTGCAACACGTCTAGAATAGGAAACTAAAATAACTGAAAGTACATCTAGTTATGTATGTAACCTGCGTTGTGTTGAACCTGCGCGATTCAGCCCTGCACACGCCCGGACTCGAACCCGCGAACAGCAGCACCTCGGATCGGGAGGCGAGCGCCCTAACGGCCCAGGCTACTGGCTCGCATGCCAGCAGCACTCTTGAGGCGTCGGGGAGTGAGGTTTACCAACGTTCCACAAGCACAGCTAAGCTAGCTGGCATCCTTTACATACTGTGACATTAATAGGAATTAATGTGATGTGATGCAGCCTAGCATAAAAATAAATGACCAAACTATGCACACAGAAGATATCTATACCAATGACCTAGTTGAATTTAAAAATAAAAGAGAAAACCAAGATCTCTTAACATTTAAGCATTTTTGCTGCCTTTTTTGTAACAATTCCGCCTATATTATATAAGGGTTTTTGAGGTTTTTTGAGGTATAAGGTGCCTTGGCACTCTATGTTTCACATATAATTTGGAAGATATACTGGCCTGAGTACAAATTAACAAAAGGAAGCTTATGCAGTGGTCTTAAAAGGCCATTACCCTGAAAGTTTTACTTGAGAGGGGAAAAAAAATGTTTTTTAAGAATATTTCAGCTGGGCTCCTAGGCTGAAATTATTCAGGAGGTCCTAAAGAAGCTTCATGTAAAATGTGGTGCTTTTATCACCTCGGTAACGGTATTACTTAATATGTGCACTACCCCACTGGACTATAAGAGGGGCCCCTTAGCTGATGTAGAATCAATGTAACATACGGCCTGTCGGGGCTTATTGCTTAAATACATTATTAACTTTACACTTAACACTTTATATGAATTTCAAAATATATGAAATAGAAACATGACACTACACTGCAAAAAATGATATCTTACCAAGTGTTGTAATCTCATATTAAGATCAGGGCTGTCAAAATAACTGATTAATTTCAATTAACCCATTTACTCCTAAAATGCCTGCTAAAAACGCCTATAGAATCCTATGGCATTCTAGACTAAATAACCTTATTTCCTGAGGGTTTTCTGAAAACATACTAAAAATGGTCAACGTCTACCAAAATTTAATATCTAAGCCTCTGTAGCACCTAGAAACATGAAATAAAAAGCATGCTGCGCTACGCAGCATCCAGCGGGAGGGTCAATGTTGAGCTACGCAGCATCCAGCGGGAGGGTCCATGTTGCGTCATGCAGCATCCAGCGCGAATGGGTTAATTAATTTGAGAAAAAATAACTGATTAAAAAAAATAACGCAGATTAATCGATTCCGTATGACCTTTGACCCCGAGCCCCGATCAGTGTTTCCCAAAGACTGGGTCGTGACCAGGGCTTGAAAACGAAAGTATTTTTCAAATGTCCTGTTCCGAACGGTTCAGGTAGGCCTATGTTTAACGTTTTCGTTCTTGCATGCGTTCCGCCACCAACATATCTGTCCTGAACCGGTTCGGAACACAAAATATCGTTCGTTCTTAAAGTTCCGGCAGTGTTTGGCGGGCCTATCAAGTCTATTTTTGTGGACTTTACCTTAGAATAGACGTAGGCTACTCATTATTTCCCCTTGATTTAGCCTATACCGTAGCTATGCCCAAAAATAATAAATCACAGGCGGCATCCAAAAACATTCAGATGGGCTATCCATCCCATAGCCTACAGACTTACTGTAGGCCTAACCTATGCCTATAAATAATTTCTTATCAAAAATATTTCTGGATATGTGCTAAACTCCTTACCTGGTTGTAGCCTAAGTTTTATCCATATGGAGATCTTCAAAGGCTTGCGCTATAATTCCAACCCTGTTTATAAACGAACCTGTCTGTTGCTGACAAGGCCTATCTCAAATTTCCCGTTTAACTCTTCTACATAGAATAGGCTATAATTGCGCAAACATTTTAAATCCCGACTTTAAAATGACAAGGCGTGGACAGGCAAAATAGGCTATTACGCATATGCTACAAACAATTTCCAAATCAGTTTCAGTAGCCTACGCTACGAGCTGGCCTAAGATCCGAAGTGGCAGACGGATAGGTTACATTACAACAGCAAGACAAAATATACACATTTGGACCAAAGGTCCATTTATTCTGGGTTTTTTTTTCAAACTGCAGAAATCAAATTATTAGGCTGTTATATAGAGAACGAAAAAAAATGTTGTTCTCTATATAACGGTTTTGTGGATAACGGTTTTGTGGATATAACGGTTTTGTGGATTTCAGAATAACGTTTCTGTTCCGGAACAGTTGAAGACCATTTTGTTTTCGTTTCCGCTCCTCGTAAAATTCCGTTCGTTTTCGGTTTTCGTTTTTGTTCCTTGAACCGGTTCGGAGCCCTGGTCGTGACCCACGGGTGGGTTGCAGGAGATTTTATT
The DNA here is from genome assembly GCF_018492685.1 of Alosa sapidissima. NCBI lineage: Eukaryota > Metazoa > Chordata > Actinopteri > Clupeiformes > Clupeidae > Alosa > Alosa sapidissima. Next base: position 2,656,286 of record NC_055967.1, read on the forward strand.
TGGGTCGTCAGCACAATTTATGTTGTCTAATAGGCCTAACTTATACCATTTAGCCAGGAAAGCTATCAGTTTTCTATTAGGATATAGTTTGTTTACCACAGTCACGGCTTGGGGGCGAACACGTTGCACAGGGGACAGCCTAGACATCTCACTCACAAAATGAAATGAAATGAAAACTCTGCATTTATCCCAATCCGTGAATTAGTGAAACACACTCAGCACACAGTGTACACACAGTGAGGTGAAGCACACACTAATCCCGGCGCAGTGAGCTGCCTGCTTCAACGGCGGCGCTCGGGGAGCAGTGAGGGGTTAGGTGCCTTGCTCAAGGCCCACTGGTCGGGGCTCGAACCGGCAACCCTCCGGTTACAAGTCCAGAGTGCTAACCAGTGGGCCACGGCTATAGTATATATGTGGGCAGTGGGACTGGGGAAACGCTGCCATCACTAGGCACGTGTAGGAATAACAGGCCAACTAGGTAGGGGGAAAGTGATTGGCAACTAATCACCAGACACTGATGAATTAGGTAATTGATAGATTAGTAAATTGGCATGTCTATTTATACATCGGGGCCTTTACGTGCGGACTGTTTGCTTCCGGTAGTAAGGAGCAGAGAATACAAACACTGGTGCTGCAGTGTGTCGGGTCCTAGGTTTGCGAGGCGACATTATAAATCAAGAGCCTGAACCGAGTCAGCATTCCGTCTGGGGACGAGGTGTAGGTGGCGATCACGGCGGGGACATTTGAGGTGGATTGTGGACACTGATACAGACCCTTGGGTTGCAGCTCCAGCGTGTAGCCACTGTTTTTCTCTGAGTTCATGAGTGATTCCTGTATACTGTTTAGCGACGGTGCGTGTGTGCGTATTTATATGGGATTGTGAGGGGGGATGTGGGTAATTTATTGGACAACGTGCAATTGGTCAGTTACCAGCTATTGACTGGGGTTTCCTTGCGTTGGCATACAACATTCCAAGCTCTATTCATATCATCGCTAGTTTCCTATTTAGGCTATCTATTTATACTAACTCTTCTCCAGGTTCGTGGTTGGAGTAGGTCAGATAGGCTACTGGTATTCTGTTGCTGAAAGGCTTTAGTAACTTGGTCCATTGTTGATTTGCAGTGTAAATTGCCTCTGGTGTGATATTGGTGTTGTTTGACCTATTTGATGAATTATTTTTATTTCTTTAATTTCTTTCTGGTTTGGTTTGATTTGATACCGGTGTGCTGTGCATGACCAATGTTATTTCACCTGTTAGTATTGATTACTATTTGGCCTGTATTCCTCTCCTCCCATTCGCTGGGGAGTGTGGAGGGTATTTAGGATTGCCTTTGCCTGTTTAGTCCAACAATTGCCCATTCGCTACCACACGCCTGTATGGGCGCAAATGATGTTTTAAGCTTTTGTCGAAGAATATAATAAATGAAATTTTGTATTATCACCTGTGTCTCCTGATACCCTGTCTTGAACATCAGCCTACAGCTGGGGGGCTGAGTGGGTAGCTCCAGGGGTTCCTCTCTAGATATAGGGGGGTGGCGTAGTCACTATCATAGTCAGTAAGGCCACATATATACTATACCAGTGTTTCCCAAAGACTGGGTCGCGACCCACAGGTGGGTCGCAGGAGATTTTATTTAGGTCGTCAGCACAATTTATGTTGTCTAATAGGCCTAACTTATACCATTTAGCCAGGAAAGCTATCAGTTTTCTATTAGGATATAGTTAGTTTACCACAGTCACGGCTGGGGGGGCGAACACGTCGCACAGGGGACAGCCTGGACATCTCACTCGCAAAATGAAACATTTCTGTGGGGCGCCTGCCATGGACCTAGCAGTTGCAAAATGCAAGGGGCATGAATCAGCCTATTTGCACGAACATTAACAGACACCAGCTCTTCAACTTGACCGATTAAAATCGAGTCAACTAAAGCAGACATCCGGACATGGCTATTCAATTTGAGTCATAGGCTGTAGACAGTTTCAATTGTAGATGCACTCTTTAAAGTTAATAGTAACCTCCTCACATTCCTTATTATTTCGGATTTAAAATGCTTAACAGTGCATTTTATTAGGCTACAATTTAAATGGACATTTTAAACGCTAGGCTATTATATCCTCGAGTTTTCCACCTCGCAAACTCTATAGGCTACAGTAAAGGCGCATTATCTTTTGACTATTGCGCAAAAGCCTCTTGTTCTGATATTTATTCATTTCACATTCTCACAACATCAATACACGGCCTTCCCATACAGAAAAATAATATATTCACATATATGCAGCTTGAACATATTCCAGTATAAGCACATCTATGTTAAATAAATATATTTACATCTATATGAAATACATATATTTCCATGTATGTATCAATATATTTCAAAATATAAGTAAATATTCAATATTGGCCACTTTCTTATATTTTATGCATATAATTAAATATATTTAAATATATGGCAGTAAGAAGCATGATCACATGACCCTTGATGAAGATTCTGATCACATGATCTATATATTTCAGACATATATTTCTCTAATATAGTTCATATTCTACTATGGTTTGATATTTTCCGCATTGATCATTAAATATTTCACTATTGTGTTTACTTAAAATTAACCATAGTATCAGTATAAAGAGGAAGAAACACACAACACTTCTGTTATCTTTTATTCTATTTTATTGAAAATCTTTGTTTTTGTTATGGAACCTCAGTTCTGTCACTTTGGCATTTATTGCCTGGCCCAGCAATCTGGAGTGAGTGTCTGGCCTGGGAACTGCTTCAGGGTGGCCTCTGAATAAGACAGAACATATACAAATAGAACATGCAAAATATTAGTGACACAAATACAGATGCTAAAGTGCAGAAACACTGTTGTGTTATCACGATAATTGGAGATAAATACAAAGTGAGTTGGAGAGAAAGACATACAAATAAAATAAACTCACCAATTATCGTCTTAGTCCTCTCAGGGTCCAGGCATTCCCTCGAAGTGCCTCCTAAAAAATAGCACAATCAATTAGGACCTCAAATAGTTACAGTTTACTAACACAGAAAAGATCTATGATGGTGAGGCGAAAATGGGAAGCAGTCCACACAGACAGCCTAACACTTTTAAATGAGACAACACAACTAATATATCATATACACAGAAGAGAGAAGCACACAGATACACACTGAAAGGAAAAGTTAGTTTCATCCTCAAATGTTTACTAAACTTGTACAACCAAGAAGCTGCTATTTCATTAAAAGCCTTCAGACTCACAACCTCCTCTTGGAGAGCCATTTTTGCCACCTCTTCTGTAGGTGGTTGTCAGTTCTTGGTTATCTCCCACAGCTCACACTCATAGAGAGCTCTACCAGCCTTCTCTGAAACCTGCAAGTGAACAGAATATACAGCATGAATGAGAGTGGCGTTGGTAAAGGGTATACTCGTGTAATATGTAATGTCCTGGGATATTCCCACTCATGAAGTGTCTCCCATCTGAGACTGCTATCTGAGACTGTAGGGAACCAACCATCATATAAGATATGGTTGGAAAGGTATATTTTCAGTTCACTTTGTGTTTCCAGTAGCTTGAAGCTAATTTCTTGTCATTCAAAAGATCAAAACTACTCAAACAAATGTATAAATTCTCAGAAACAAAAGGTTATGTTCTGCATTCGAAAATAGACCTTTAACAAAAAAGTTATATTCATAAGTAAACATTAATTTTTGATTACCTTTGGTCTATGTGATGATGAAGCATCAACATTTGTCAGTGAAGCATACTATGGGTTGGGCTTGGGTCGTCTTGGTCTCAGGTCTTCTGGTCCATCCTCCGGTGTCCTTGATGTAGCTTTCGAGTGTTGCCTCTCTAAAATGTAAAAAAAAGGGGTGTCAGTGCTCAAATGCACTACATGACCATACATGGTCCTTTTCAATACAATTCAACTTTTACATTTCCATAATTTAGCATGGGTGTGAATGGTTTTGCAAGAATGTCAGTGCACAAAGCATGACAAAGTAGTTTGATAGTGCACAAAAACAAAACACATTACTTCCAATACCATTTCCATGAAATTAAGCACAGTACTTGTGTCTTCAATTTCTACACGTCCACTCTAATACTCCCCAGCACATAGGAGCCCAACGTTACCACATTACATCCTATCTAAAAAAAAAAAAAGCTAATGTTAGCTCTAAGTGTTGTCCATGATGCAACAATAGCAGCTAGCTAGCTAAACCACAGTGCATAGAATGTCTACACCTTAGGCTAGTAATGTTAACCGTTACATTTTCTGTCTTGCATAACAAATCATAAATTAGCTTCTATCTATGCCTATCAATCTCAGACATCCCAAGTCTCCCGGAAGTTCCGGGAGTCTCCCGCATATTGATAGCGGCATCCTGACGCCCGCAAATTAGATAAACTCTCCCGGAATCTAGAGTGAGCATCAAGAGCGCGCATGCGAGACCGCGTGTGCATCTGAGTGTAGAGCGTACACGACGGGAGAGAGAGAGGGTGCGTGTGTGTCTGAGCGCATCCAAGACAGAGAGCATCCTGATTGGCCTGTTTCGCTAAATCAACCAATCAGTTTTCAGTGTAGGCGGGCTTTTATCTCTTTTCTCCCGAACTTAATTAAACATTTCAGGAGCCTCATGGCAGAGCCTCAAAAAAAGGAAAATGTAAGACCCATTTCAAAGTGTAGGCTACCCTTGTCTCATAAGAGTAAAACATAATGATAGGCCTAGTCTTGCACACTGCACTGTTTGGTTAAATGATTGCAAAAAACATGTTGAGGTGAGTTTAACAAGTGTCAATTCATGTGAATATTATTCAGGCCTATAGCCTACTAGTTGCCAAGGCTACATGAAAAGACCAAACTATCTACATATTTTATTTTCACAATTTCTATCTATAGGCCGTAAGGTGAACCCTGTTATCGTTTCATCCCGCTCCACAGTCTGGCATCTACACAATCTTTAGATCATAAAAAAGAACGAGTCGTGCTTAGCTACCAACAAAAAGTTTGTCGCTGAAATTCCAGTCGATTGTCGATGCGTCTATGTTTTATGCAGAACTAGTGTCTTCAGAGCGTAATAGGTTTTCGTTCGAGAGTGGTGGCACGGTTCGACACGTGATCGTTCTATACCAATGAGGCAGCTGCTTATTGTCAACAGAATGGCAAGATGGCAGCTCCCATGGTTAGATTCAACGTTACCGATAGTTACCGGAAAACACCCGAACATCCTCAAAAGTGGGCTAAATGGATTCTAAACAGTGCTGTATATATAGCCGCGTCCAAGAAGAACAATGAGGCAAATATACGATAATGTTATGTTTTACGTTAAGTCATTTATAACAAGTTTCAAATACCTGGGAGTAGCCTACACCTTAGGCTACTGTCGAACATGACTGTGAACACCCAGCACACACTGAAGAAATCAAGACTGTACTTCTGTGGTGATTTTATCTAGACATAATATACTTGTGCGTGTAATGGTTTATTAAGGAGACCTTCCATTTACTATGAGAACATTGTTTGTGCAGCTGTTATGCAACATTTACTGGAAGTCATGAGACTGGACTGTCAAAGGCTAAGGGTGGGTAAACAAGACAGGGCCTGGGAGAGAAAGGTGCTTACCGAAAGGGCATAAATAGAAGGGGCTAGCAGAAGAGGAGAGGCAGGGACTTCCAGAGAGAGGAAGTGAAACCAAAGTTGAAGTGACACATAGAACCAAATCAAAACGTACCCTGCCTGGCAACAGATTACACATAGAACCTGGACACATGTATTCTGCCTAGCAACACACATTTTTTAATGTTTATATGAGAGGGAGTTTCCACCAATATCTCAAGTCCCAAAACGCTCTGATTGGCTAAAGGGGGCCTGGTGACGTTCCTGGGGATAGGAACGCTTCTCAGGCCCCCGAGAGCATAAAAGAGAGAGCTCAGGCACATTCAGATCAGATCTCATCGGGGTAGCAGCTGCCACTCATCACTCTATTGCCTGACGGTCCAGTCCTGACGCTGTTCGGATTGTATTATCACTGCAATACGGTGAATAAAGGATCAACAGTCTTCAGCTTCTCTCGTCTTGGTGTTCTCCTTCGGGTCTTTGACATCAGAGTGCTAGTTGGATTGGAGGTTTTGGGAAGTGGATGATTTCCACGACACTTCCTACGTCAGCTGAGGAAGTTCAAAGTATCAGCACCCATCAGCTGTGGAGTGTCCTGACAGCATCATCACTTGGTATGTGAACTGTACAGCCCGTGACTGCAGTGCTGCACCACCAGAGCACCGCTCCCTAGCCTACTCTGCAGGAGTCCTACAAGGGAAGATTACGTAAAAGTCGTAAAAACGTAAAAGGAGCCAAAGTACTGTAAAGGACTCCTCACATCCTGACCATGGACTTTTCAAAACACTGAGGTCAGGCAAATGTCTCTGCTGCTACAAGACCAGAACAGAGAAACTGAGGAGGAGCTTCTTTCCTCAAGCATTCTGTATCCTGCACACACAATGACTATAAACTGCAAACACTTTTTTCCACACTTGCACATGGACTGTACATACACACCTTTATACTCTCTCTTGCCATTTATGAAAAACATTTCTTGATCTTTCTTTCTTCACACTCACATAGAAAAAGCTTAACACCAAAACAAATGTACTACATGCTTTACGTCAGTATTTCTATGTATGTGACAAATAATCATTAGGCTATCAATAAAAGGCAGTAATTGAATTTATATCAATAAAAGGCAGTAATTGAATTTATACCAATGACTATTTGTTTGTTCATTCATTCATTCATTCTTCCACAAATGAAAACAACACTGATCAACCATAAAAAACAATCTTTATGAAAAATATGAAATCAGATATATACAACTGTACAAAGAGAATAAGGACACTTCTATTCCTCACTGTCAGAGTCAGGACAGTTATCTTCCAGCTGCTCTTTTTCTTTTGTGTTGGCACAATTACAACAACGACATAAGTCTGTGCAACACAGGCCTGCAATAACACAGAAACATCTGCTGGTCTCACAGGCACTTTTGCAGCCGCAATGTATCACATGCAAAACACTGTCAGGGGCCGGGTTTCTTGTCATCCAAGTGACGTGTAAGTTCCCATCCTCTATTTGCCAACCATATCCAGCAGGTGATGGAGCACTTATATTTGCTTTGAGACAGGACCTCATTATTGCAGCCTGGTAGTTTGCCCTTTTGCAGTGCTGATGAAGGGCATCGGTAGTGGGGGGGATGCACAATTCTGGCAAGGCTGATGATGCCATACAGAAAGCCTTGTACCTAGCTTCATTTACATTTTCGGCAGCTGGTTGATCATATAAGTGGCATACATACTGGCAAAGAAGTGCAAATGTTGACTGCTCCAAGTTAAAGTTAGTACCTAAACTTTTAAAAGCCTTAAGGTACTCATCTTTCTCACATGCAACAGAAAATGTCTTTCTTTTTCCTTTGCCATAAAAGGCACTTGTGGAGTCACACCCAGAGAAAGTGTGAATTCCAATCAAGGCTGAGACCACACTGGTTCCGAGCGCTGATGACACCTTGGTTATGTCAATGATACGTGTCCTGTTGCCAGTCCCTGTGAAAACATATAAGCTGCATGGTAATTCTGTCTGCACACTTACAGCAATGACTGCCACATCAGTGTCAGAGCTCTTGATAATGACAGCTTGATGCTCCCTTGCAGCATGTTGTGCATGTAAAAACACCCTTGTGTCATATTCTTCATGATCACACTGCAGGTCTTCAACAACATGAACAGACTGTACACCCTCCATAACAGTCACACAGTGACATTCATCTTTATGTGTGATGTACAAGCAGAGGAAGTGCTTCCTTATTTGTTCCTTCTGAGAGAAACCTTTTCCATTGGGTTGGGGCCCTCTGATCCGGGCCAAAGATTTGCATGCGTTGTGACCCTGCATCAGCTCTGCGTGACCGTTCTAGGTTTTTGATACTGATGAGTGGATACTGGTCAGTGACAAAGTCAATGCGTGTACACTTGTGTTGCAAAGCGAGTTGGAGTATGTTCTGCAGTATGGTCTCTGCTAGCTCTCCAAATGTACCTGGTCTGGATCGCATGGCCTGTATGACTGCCATACCATCAAAAAGAATGGCACCATCCACTGGAACTTGGTCAACCAAGCAGTCTCCACCTTTGTTCTCTAATAGATCCATGAGAGCTGATTTATTTGTTTTGGCAAGTAAACCATCAGCACTTGCTAATGGATATGACACAGTTCCCAAGGAATATGACAGGATTTCCCTCATTTCAATTTTTCTGCTCTGACCAAGGATGAGGAGCCTGGAAAATAACTTCTTGTCAGCACGCAAAATTACTTCCTTGCCTGCTGCAGATTTTTTTTTTCGGCTTTACCTGATCACTGAAGGTCTTGAGTTTTTGTGATTTTATGGGGGCAAATATGTCAACTGAATTGGATAACAGTCTCTGGTCCATAAATTCTTTTACAGCATTTTCACCCTTTTCTGAGGCAACAAGCAAATCTGTCATGATATCTTCTGTTGCTACTCTTCCAGAGCTAAGACACACAATGCCATCTTGGTATACATCAAAAGGGTTGAGCATGGAATCAATGGTGGAAATGATTCTGCAAACAGCCTTTTCATCAGCATCAATGCGTGTGTTGTCAAGGTCTTTTCGTGTCCGTAGCTCAGGAGATATCCCTGCCATTGCTTCACACTGTCTTGCTATAGCAGCTCTTTCATGCTGTGACAGTATCCAGCGATACACTGCAGCCCGATTTTGTGTGATCCCTGTCCAGCCACCTTTTGTCTTGGCATCTCTGTTAAGTGTTTGTTCAATAGCCTGGTCGCAAGCAATGGAGGCAAATCCAACACTTTGTCACTGGACAGTCCACTGGCCTTTCACATTCATCTCACTGTTGGAAGAGGGATGTGTGATGGGCAAATTCACCATTTCCAGCCAGTACGCAGGTAAATAACGAGCATAATTGACACGATCGTAGGCAAAAAACCATGGCATCATTAATCGGACTGTTGACAGGTGAAGCTGCCAGTTTGACTCTCGCGTTGCTCTCACAAACAGGAGGAGTAACTGCGCTGTATGAGCTCCAGAAAGCAAATGTTGCATTCTCTTTACTTTTCCTCTGCACAAAGTCAGCATATTTGGAACACATGCTATCAAACCTCTGATCTGCACTCACAACATCCATCAGTCTGTCTGGAAAGTCACATTTCATGTCAGTGATGACATCCATGCACACAGCTCTCTCTTGTGGTGGCAAGGAGTCCAAGAAGCTGATAAACCTGATGCGCTGCAGACTCTCATAGAGAAGTTTATGAGCTCTCATGCTGCGATTGTAAGTGATGACCATTTATTACCCCATTGATGGATCCTGGGGCAACAACTTCTGATTCAATGAGGATGTCTTGCAGTCCTGCAGCTCCAAACCTTTTGCCTAAAATACTCAGGTAGGACATGCATGTATGGAATTCGCCTAATCTAATCACTAAACGTTGCATAAAGCCATCATTCTTCCAGCGTATTTGCTGTGCCTTGGCATATATTGCCTGGTCAAACACTAAAACTATATGATCCAGTTCTAGCTGGTCAGCAATCTGGACACTTCGCTTCAGGATAGTGTTAACTGTTGACATCTCTGTTGGTGAGGCCTCAATTACTGGAAGATAATACAGTGCTGACTTCTGCAGAGCATTTTCACATTGAAGCAGTGTATGAAACCCTGTCCAGCTTGGGATTGCACATCTATCCGTAAATGTGGACTTCACAAAAACATGCCAATTCAGCTTGTGCAGCAAAGTGGGTGTCCATTCTGCATGTTGCTGCCTGCAGTGGTTGATTCAAGTTCTGTGGCCCTTGCCTTTTGGACTGATGGTATGGTTCTATAGGCATTTGAGGGGGGGCTTTGAATGAGGAAACTCCCTTCCTTAGTGGCTGTCTGATTGCTGTGGACATAGGCTCGATGGCCAAACTCTGGAGCATAATTCCATTTGTATGGTGAGTAGTTCCACGACCTGATAGAGTCTCCTCCCCAAAGTCAATGTTATCCCACACAAGTGTTGTGGGTGCCCTCTTTGAGAATCCCTTTGGTATTTTGTCTCGTTCTACTAGTGTCAGTTGGGCAAGGCTAGTGTCTAAACTCAAAACTGTGTCCCATGATGCACAATGTCCCAGTCTGTTAAGCAGTGACACAATGCGTGTTGATCCTGTTAAATGTCGAACAGTTAAACCTAAAGTCAATGACTTAGGTGTCTGCTTACGGCCCTTGGAAGCAAGGTACACAATGTCTTGACAAAGAGATAACACTTTCAAATGCAAGTCATCAGCAATGTTGACATAATAATCCAGTGTTGGCTCCTCAGTGGCGCCTATAATCCAGCTAACTACATTGTATAGTGCAAGGGGAACGACAGTTTGTGCTTCAGAGACATTCAAATTTTCAGAAGTTGGAGGCCATGGGCATGACATGCCAGGAGTGTCACTAAGCTGTCTTTTTAAGAACAATGCTGCTGTATATAGTGTCCTTGTGTCCTCTTGTGTTGTTTGGCACTTAGTTGTCCCTTTTTCAGTCTAGCTGTCCGTCTGGCTCAACTCACTTGACTGTGTGGTCTCCGCACCTGATGGATGAGGCAGCATGTCCACTAGTGTATCCTTTGACAGACTCTCTACAAAAACCAGCTCGCAGATGTTGCGCTTGGTGGGCAAACACCAGCGTGGTGGTGAAACACCAGCTGGGGGAAATCACGAGTCAGCCTCTTCTTCAACATATCCAGTCTGCAACACAACAAAACAGTGACAATTGAGAGTCATAGGAGTACCACCAAAAGCAGAGAGTGATGGAGGTGGTACAAGACATTACAGGCTAGAACCCATCTGCCATACAGCACATTTAACACCAAAGATGCCCAAGAAAGGCACACAACATCACAAACCACACCACACACACAAACTACACATCAGCACACTACACATGAGCTGTTCTCCTTGTTGCCAACTGGTACATGTCTGCAAACAGCAAGACTTAAAGACTGTTTCTCCAAACAGGCCTGTCACACACATTTTGTATAAAGCTGGCCTTGCACATGAGAAATAAGACTTGAGAAAAATCCATTGCAGTTACCTGTAGTTTGAGGCATCAATATCTTCATTTTCTTTAACCAGATCAATGAAGGCCTTCCTCAGCTGGCCCATTCTTAGCACCTCTTTGTTGATAAGCAGCCTTTGCCGAATGATCCTCTCACAGAACACTCTGTAGCTGCTATCAAACATGGGCTCATTCCTAAAACACATATGAATGAGAAGTAAACAAATGAATAAGTGTTGTGATTGTGTGCACATACAACAGAAGGCAGATTAAATGTTTACTTGTATGTTAAGTTACTAGAACTTGAAATGCAATATAATAAATAACTTACTGTTCTTTTATAGCTTTGGCAGGCCTCGTCAAGAACCTGGTGTACTGGCTGTAGCAGCCTTTGTGGTACTGGACTTCCAGGGCCACACAGTCTTTATCTTTAATGTGTATAAGGATACTTTGATCTGCTTTCAACTCGGCAGCTTTCTGCAATTGGCCTTAACGAAACAATAGGGATAACCCAATGAGTTTGTTGACATATCTCACACATAATTACCAGAGGTGAAAAAGTCCAGCTTCAGAAACTAAAAGTCCTACCACATAATCTGTGCCAACCATTCACTTAAACCAGCTGATTCTAATTAGCACAACTGTTCAACCAGGTAGAGCAGCTAATTGACTAGATCACCTGTGTTAAGTGCACAGGTAGAACTAATACATTAGACTTTTACTTTAGGAGTTTTCCACGTGTGTGTGTGTGTGTGTGTGTGTTTGTTTCCCTGCTGTTAATGTTTCGGCCTTAGATAGAGGATCCCTTTGACGCTTGCCTGCTCGGTTGATAAGCCTTTCCTTCTTCTTGCATATTATGCAAATGGAAGGAAGTACGGGGCCAGAGCCTGCGATTGGCAGTCCTGACCGGGATCGCAGTTTCTTGGTTGGACTGCAGCCAGACGTCGACGGAATGGCCTCGTCTTCCGTACCTTGTTGCGGTCTTTCTCGTGCAAGCCGTCGATCCACCTTTGAGATGGCTTGAATCTCCTGTAGCATGTATGATGGAAGCCGGCATCTGCTGGAATACTGTCAAACTCCACCTCCAAACAGTGTCTGAAGTTGGCAGCCACATCCCGACACTCCCCCTCCAACTCCAGCCACTTTTGCAGGCTTGTCCGGTAGGTGTTCCATCTTGTAGCGGTAAAATGGTTGACCTCCTCATGCTTCACCGAAGCAATGTGCATGTAGCAATGTCTACATTTCGATTTATTACTACAATCAGGTGCATTTTCTTCATCATCTGTGCTGCTTGAGGAAGTCATGGTGGCTGCCATCTTGCAATTCTGTTGACAAAATGCAGCTACCTTATTGGTGTAGCATGATCACGTGTCGAGCCATGCCACCACTTACGACCAAAATGCTATTACGCTCTGAAGACACTAGTTCTGCATAAAACATAGACGCATCGACAATCGACTGGAATTTCAGTGACAAACTTTTTTTTTGGTAGCTAAGCACGACTTGTTCTTTTTTATGATCTAAAGATTGTGTAGATGCCAGACTGTGGAGCGGGATTCATTTTCTGAAAGACTTTTCGTGGTTCACCTTACGGCCTACTATAGGCCTTCCTTTATATGTTGTACTGAACATATTAATCTGTATTTAAATAGGCTAAAGTTTTTTTTTTTGGGGGGGGGTTGGGCTTCGTGATACCTCCCTGAAATGACTTTTGGCAGGTTGGGATGTCTGCAATCTACATGCCAGAGGCAAATATACTACCAAATATGGCCTTAAGACAGGTATTACAAGTCGTTTTCATTAATTGTCCAAACGTTTCTCAGTGAATTTATTTTTCAAACCCCTTTCAGGTGTAAAAAAAATAAAGCTAGCGCTGGCTAATTTATGCTACAACGTTAATGCTACAGAAAGTAGCAAAGGTTAGCTTCCAGCTTCCACCAATAATACCATTTTTAATTCGGACATTAACTTCTGCAAATGTTATATGAATATATCAATTATATCAATTTAGCATACAATGAAGATCTACTTACCAGCAATTTTCTGTCATTTTTAAAAAGTGGGTCCCCAGAAAAAAAGTTTGGGAAACACTGTACTATACTATACTTTTCTGACGTGATGATGCTAGCACGTTAGCAGCCGTTAGCTAAGTCTACAAATCTCCTCCAAGTGACAATCATATCACGATGCAATGCTGAGAACAATTAACATGTTTGTTTATCTTACTTACACTGAGTTCACTGTGTGGCTTAATCCACAGATGTGGTTGAGCACTGTTTCGTTATGGTTTGCTAAGGAGTAACCCTTTGCTTAAAATAGTGGAGAGCTGGGAGGAGAGAATTTAATCTAATTTAATCTAATTTAATTTACATTTATACAGAAAAATGTATAGGCATTATTATGTGTATCGGTGTTGCGTTAATCCCACACATGTCGTTTGGCCGTCCTTTTCAACTCACATCACTATAAAATCCCATGAAACCGGACAAAAATCAAGGCTCCCAATGCATTTCTATGGAGCCATAAGGTGAAGTTGACGGAGTATAGAGCATCACAGTCCCGCCCACAGGAGTTTCCGGAAGTAAGAATTCAATGAAATTTCTCCATTGACAATTCGGGTATAAGCCATAAAAACTTAACTGCACATGGTAGACTCAAAACCAGCTACGGCTGTACTAAGCGATTGTATATGGTCATATAGAGGGCGAAAATTTAAGGGGCACTAACCTTGCTTTGAAATAAATGTCTTTTAATCGCGATGTCTTGGATAAGTACTTCATTACCCACAATCCTGAACAATCCCACAAAACTCTGATTGGTGGAAAGGCCGTTATGATCATAGTTTGAAACTTTATCAGCGAAAATTATTGACAAAGATGGCCGAGTCTTTTACTGCCAATGGTGAAAATCTTAATGTGAATAAAAACTTTCTAGACGAACATTGGTACTTGTATCAACAAGGATTGTGGTTTATCACACAAACTTAGTCAGGGCCAATACACCATCAAATAGAACACTGTAAATGCTAGTTTAAACACTTAACTTTTCAGGTAGCCGATAAGCTAATCATTAGCCTTTCAGACATTAGAATGTCATTATAATGCTGCTAACATTAATATAATGTTTTAGTGACCTTGTCGTTTCTATGAACATGAATTGTTGTTTATAGGAAACATCAACTTAGTCGAGGCATAAAAAGCCCTGTATCTCAATAAGTACTTCAACTTTTGAACTAGCTAGCTAGCTGATAGCACATGCAAGCTGGATGCTACCACCGGCTAGCAGCTAGACACTGCAGTAAAATGGTTAGCAAACCGTCCATGCCCCCGTGAATATTTCACTGTTTCAAGGACGAAATCAAGAGTGTCCAAAGGGGTGAAAACCACTTTAAATCGGGTCACATTATTGACTGTTGTGTGTCCGAGGGTTAGCTTGTGGGTTTTGTAAGGGCCAGCATGAGGGACAAGACCTACAAAGTTGTGTGGTGAGTTTTGCAGGGAGGTTGGTAATGCTAGTTAACATTAGCTAGGCTATTGTAGCCTTCATACTGTACGAGTCATATCATCAATAATTAACCTCCCATAGGAAAAATGTGTTGCTCATCTGCTGTTCAATCTCATCTCCTGAGATCAGTTTGAGCTTCTCATATTCATATCATTCTGTGATCATTTGTTTCTGGATTACTTCTCCTAAGGGTCCCTTAGGAGCAAGAGGTAAGCTTAAAAGAGACAAGACATCACTAAGAGATAGTTGAGAAAATCAGTTCAGCAATACTTGAGAAGTGGGATAAACAGAGGAGATCTCATAATTGTATGCCCCTGATCTCAATACGTCTTGGTTATTTTGAAGGACAATTAAAGAGAATAACATGAGATGAATCTGAGACTTTTATGAAACAAATCTGAGAAGTATGAGCCCTAAACAAGATCTTACCATTGTCTTAAGTGTGTCTTCCATGTACTGATTGTTTCTTTTACATGTCTTCCTGAAGCTATATTTGAGAATGATATCTGAGCCATACTTGAGAAATACGAGAACAAATTGAGAATAAATACAAAAAAATAATTATCTTTAGAAAAAAATACTAAAATAAACCCCACCACCACTCAATATTGAAAAGTTTAACACTTTTATTTGGGTATTACAGTACAATTCTATATCAGTACACCATACGTATTTATAAATAAATAAATAAATACAAAACCAAAAGTGTCAGTCATCATTTACTCACCCCCTTACTGTTTTTTTTTTTTATCCTCAAAACCTAAGACTTCTACTCAGAAAGGGGGAGGGGGGAGTAGATGGTGACTTAATTTCTGGTGAACTATTCTGTTCAGTAAAACAGATACATTTACACAATTGGAACAAACACCATGTGAACTGGTGCATTGTATAAAGCAATCCGGCATATAGACAAAATTACCACTTCCAGATGATAAACAATGAAAACTGACCAGCTCTGCTGAGGTATGTGGAATAATCACACTTGGGTTTGGCTCAAACACATGAAACCATGTGAAAAGGAAACACAGTACCAGTAACACACATACTGGTGCTGGTCATGTAATTAGAATATTGTGGAAAAGTTTTTTTTAATTCCAGTTATTCAATGTAAAACGTGAAACTGGAAAATTATAGATTCATTAGACAGTAAGTGATATATTTCTAGCCATTATTCATGATAATTTTGATGATTATGGCTTATATCTAAAGAAATCCCCAAATCAAGTGTCAGAAAATTTCTGACTGAATTTGGGATTTTTGTTAGCTATAAGCCATAATCATCCAAATCCAAAGGCCCCCACTGCTTAAAAAAATCCTAGAGGAAACTTGTGCTTTGTTAAATTATATTCCTCCCACAGATGTATACATCTAATGAAATATCTGTCTGTCTCATGTGATGTATCTATCTATCTAATTCTTGTAGTTTCTATTTGCCCTGAAAAAGGCCTGTCATATAGGCATGGTTTTATGTTCTAAAATGAACTTTCCTGCCATTAAAGCTGTTTAACTTTGTTTTATCGTATTGTTTGTACTGTTTCTCCCTTTCAGATCCAGGCCAGGTCAGAGAGCTTCAGACACTACTGGAGCTCATAGGAGAGAGGCATCATGACGGCGCAACATCTACATTAGGCCAGCAGGAGCTCTTTCCTGGGAGCGGCATATTAATATCCTCGTTCCGCCTTGCTGCCTTGCATCAAGCATCCAAACCAAACAGCATGCGTCTCTTTCATGCACTTTTTGACCATTTCTTCACTTTGGAGGAATGTAAAAATGCAGTCCCCTTTGGCCGACCCGGCAACAACCCCTCAGGAAGAGGAAAACGGGTCCTTGACCGCAAAAAGGTTGACTGAATCCTAAGTAAGTTTTCCCAAAATGAAGCTCTGTGTTTTCAGGCCAGGATGTAAGGGATAATAAACTCCACGCTGTGCGTACATAGGAAATTATTGCACGTTCGAAGTGATTATAAGGTCCCAATGCCGCAGGCAGATGGACCTTTACGCTTTGATAAGTGCAATAATTTCCGATATACGCACGGCGTGAAGTTTATTATCCTGCTTATACCACTGCTTAGTACTGTTGCTACGTCTTTACTAAGTTGTTTTGCTAACAATGTACACATTTTGATAGCTATCACAGTCTCATTTGCAGAACTACTTCTTTCCTCCACACTTTGCCTCAATCAAAACTTACCAGCACAAACTGCCGTTACTAGTTCTAAATGGATGGTTGCTATGATCAAAAGCGGTTCCTTAGTTCCACCTGTCATTGTCAAGTGCTGCATCCAAAGATTCTATCCAGTCTTGGCTTTTGTAAAATCACTGTTTCTCGTACTGCCAAACGCATCCAGACTCCATCCAAAAACCATCGCCCCCCCCGTCCCCCAGAACTGACAACTGACACTTCGCTGCAACACAAACAATTATATGTATTCACCTCTATTCACACAATGAGGCATTATTTTCAGTTGTGATTGAGCTGTATATTTGGAGAATCTACAACAGGTCTGCACAATGAATTTTGAAAGGCAACTGCGTCTATTGTGCGTCTGCCCCATTTCTGATACCGTGGGGGAAGAAAATTAAACCGTGGGGGGCCGCCACTACCAAATCAACATAGAGGAAACACTGAGTTCAGCATTACACTGACTTACACTTAACCCTTTAGAACCGGCCCATAAAAATTCTCAGAACTTGTGAACCAGCTTAGAACCGTTTTATCTTATACCATAGTCTTTTCTGCCTTTTTTTAAGGATAGTTAAAACAGTATGTTTATGTGTTCAAGGCCCAATCACTAATAAAACAATTACATCATGAATTCATTAGAAGAACTTGCATTACTTGCCTATTCTTGAGATAACTTCATTGATTCTTCTTTTTTCATGAAGGATTTTTTCAACCTCCCCCTTGCATCCATCACATGGTGTCCATGCATTTTCTTCCTGCTGTCCAGGGATGTTGCCCTCGTCAGAGGAGTTGCATGCATCTCTCCTGTTTGGTGCCAGGTGAGCTGCATGGCCTCTGTCGGGTGAAGGACCAGAGGTGTTGAGGTCAGACGGTGATGGGCTGGGTGCATTGCTTCCGTAGGGAGGTGGACCAGAGGTGTTGAAGCCATACGGTGATGGGCTGGGTGTATTGCTTCCGTAAGGAGGTGGACCAGAGGTGTTGAAGCCATACGGTGATGGGTTGGGTGTATTGCTTCCGTAGGGAGGTGGACCAGAGGTGTTGAGGCCATACAGTGATTGGTTAGGTGTATTGCTTCCGTAGGGAGGTGGACCAGAGGTGTTGAGGCCATATGGTGATGGGCTGGGTGCATTGCTTCCATAGAGTGATGTACCAGAGTTGTTGAGGTCATACGGTGATGGGCTGACGGTATTGCCTCCGTAGGGTGATGGAACAATGGTGCCCCCTTTTGTAGAGCTATCATAAACATTTTTAAAAAAATATATACATTGAACCATAAATTACATTTTTGTAAACACAAATTGCCTAAAATAGATATAAGTAACTGCAAAGAACTAACTGAAATAACCAGCATAGGCATATCAGTTCAAAACTTTTAATCCCTAAATCTAAGTGGACACAGATGTTTCAAGTAAAGTATATATGTCATTCACATACTATTTACTGAAATTATATGATCACAGATTAGATAACAAAGTTATCCTAATGGTGTTTTTTGGGGGGTTGAATGGATAATGATTAAAAGTTTTTAACTTGTGGGCACAGGCGATTATGTAATACTTATGACTAGCCTACCCATAAGGTGGTGGGCCAGCGGTGTTGCAGCCTGTTGCATGTCCCCCGTCAGATGATGGATTCAACGCTGGGATTTCCTCGCCATGCTCAGACAGTTGGCTCCTATCCACTATAATGGTATCAGACCCTGACGTTGAGTCTGATGGCTCATCACCTTTTAACAAACTTAAAAAGCCCTGTGGAGTTGTGCGGCCTTTTGGCGGATTAGCCTGGTCTTCCCTTGAAATATATTCAACAATGGCCCTATAAAATTTACCATCTGACCACTTTGCTAAAACAGGATCTCCTGATCTAAGATCTTGCAGCTGCACAGGAGCCTCATCTCTTTCCAAAATGTCAGATCCTGTAAAGACTTTACCAGTATAACCATCCTCCCATCTGACGAATGCAAAACACCCTGAGAGAGAGAGAGAGAGAGAGAGAGAGAGAGAGAGAGAGAGAGAGAGACTGTTTAGTAAACTCCATTTAGGTACAACAATTTAGGATGCTATTTTTCAGTGGTGGAATGTAACGAAGTACAAATACTTTGTTACTGTACTTAAATAAATTTTCCACGTATTTGTACTTTACTTAAGTAGAATCTATAGTGCATACTTTTGACTTTTACTTCGTTACATTTTGCAGCAATTATCTGTACTCCGCTACCTCATTTGAAACATAATATTATGATTAACATTACCGTTACGCTAACAGAAATCATGCCATTTCACAGTATTACCTCAATACTTACCAGGTTGCTCATTGGTGGGCGGGGAGTTCTGCAGTTCCTTCATTTTCTGGGTGGGAACCCGTACTCTCTTTTTTGCAGGTATTTTCGTTTTGTACATCCTGCTAATGAAAAAATACATTTGGGACAAGTATACAATAAATAGACACTATGTTAACAAAATTGACTTCATATCTTTGGGGGAAAGCTACTGATTACATCTGAATTTACCTTCATGACAACTTTCACACTCTACCTTTTCCAACAAGTAAGGTCAGCCAGCTAGACATACCCAATTTAGGCCTACAGTTAACAAGATAACCGGGGCTAACACTAAATGTTGCTAAAGTAGCATTAGCTAACACTAAAAGGCGGCTAAAGTAGCACGCTTCAAAAGTTCTTATTATAATTGCCAACCGAACTGTAGCTGCTACTAGCAGTTAACTGCTTGGTGGAGACGAGGCTTTACTCACATAGGTCTGCTAGCCTACAGAGTAAAATATGATTGACTTTATTTTATAATGCTTTACATGACCGCAGTAGTAAAAAAAAAAAAAAATCGAAATTTCCATTCTTACTCATTTGATTTGATACTCAAACATTTTACAGTCAAGGGCCGCCAAATGAGTGCATGGTCACAAGCTAAGTTTTAATTGTTGAACAGACCCCATTAACGTTACCACCTTCCATAGACTGTATATATAGAACTGGACAGTGTGGTTGCATTCAGCAGTGTTCTATGGAATTGAAGCCGCCGAGGCGACGCCATCTTGGAAAATTTGCAACCAATTTGAAGTGCGGCTGCGCAGCAGAAGTTAAAGCATGCGCAGTGAAGAGGAGTCGCGGTCAGGCACGCCCACTCAGTTGCCACTCAGCGAGTTAAACACGCCCCTTGTCAAGTGAAACCCGCCCCCTTCTCCTTCCCACAACGCAAGTCGACTCGGCGCCGAAGGCTAGCTGGCTGGATGAATTTTGCGGCTGTGAGTTAAACAGTACAAACAACAATCGGTTTGTTCTTGTCTGGTAAGTGTTGCGTATCAACTGAAAAGTTTTTTTTTGTCTATTGTTGTTCTTAAATACGTCTAAGAGAGCTTATTATGTTGATTATAGACTGTGACAATTTAGTATGGTGAATACTAATGAGCTAACAACAGAAATACGGACAGCGAATTACATGCTAACGTTAGCAGCTACATTAACGTTACCGTCAACGGGAGGCTAAGTTAGTCGTTGAAGTGAAGATTAGCACACAGCTCCCGTAACAGTCGATGCATGATATACTTGGTTTTATTAGTTGTTGCTGTTTTCAAATATCTCAATCTTAATGTATGCCATCTCCACATGGAGTAACCATTGACTGTACATGGGGATTAATAACACTAGACAGTCAGTACAGTATATGATGTGATAAAGCAACGGTATGATGTGATAAAGCAACGCAAGTTAACGTTAACGTAATGTGAAGCATGGACCTCATCAACCCGTCATGTTAATGTACTAGCCAGTTTGCCAGCGTTGCATTTTTTCTAACGTTAACGACAGACACCTCTGTTAGAGCTACTTCTGTGATGGTAGGTCGGTAGTTGTAGACCGCATAAGTGAATGATCGATAAATGAAACCCCTGCATTAAACACTACGCCAAGAACCAGTCACTTCCCAGGGATATCGGTGAACATTTGAGAAAGACCTTAGTTTGTCATCTAACGTCCATGATCAGTCATACTGATAACGTTATTTTTCAAGCTGACGCAAGTTAATAACATTCCCACCGCATATTTAAATGTGTAGTTAACATTAGGTAGGCTGTGAAGTTTATTGCACACATATATTTAATTAATTGGTATTACTAGTGGTGTTGAGTGCCTGATTAGATGCTTTGTAATGTTGTAAAATTGTCTGACTAACTTTATTGTAACTTTCCTTTTTGCAGGTAAGATGGCTGAATGTACTGGAGGTGGCGGCAAGGTGGTCTCCATGGTCTACATTAGTCTGCAAGCAAGGGAATGCCTACGTGAAGTGGTTTGGCTGGGGTGGTCTGAGGTGGCATGTCCTCCTCCTTTCTCCAAGTCCCCTGACATCCATCTCCCTGACATCACCCACCGTCACTGGATCAACCTGAAGCCCCTTATATATGGGACATTGCACAGCACCACTACGTTCTGAAAACACATGACTTTCAATAACTTGCGTGGCACCAAGAAAGGTCTGCCGCTGCTCTGAACCTTCTGTTAATGTGACATCATTCATACTTGAGGCTGTACACATCCCTTTGTTTCTATTTTCTTTATTGATGTCACCCAAACTTTCTGTATGCCCCTGAACTCACACAAATTGTAAATTGCAATGCGCCATTTAACCAGTGGTGTAGTGTAGTTAGTTAGTTGCAGTGGTGGGTATACTGTGAGCAACCCCAAATGTTATTGAATACGTATCCTTGCCTATTTTAAATGGGTATGTTGAGATGATGCTTTTTAAATGGGTTTACTGTGTAGTCCTGTGTATCACGTAGACTATACCATATTAAGGTATTTAAGTATTTAACTGTAGTCTACACAAAGATGTAGACGTTACAAGAATATTAATATCAGAATAATTATTGGTTGATACTAAATCAATATTGAATGTTTTTTTTTTATTTCTTTTGTGGGATATATCATTCAGAATGTTGCAACATGACCGGTCTTCAATCAGCCAAACAGGACACATCGTAACTCCTCTCCTAGTTACTCTCCATTGGCTCCCTACAGTAGCCAGAATTAAATTTAAATCTCTCACTTTGGCCTATAGGACACTGACTGGATCTGCTCCTTGTTATTTTAATTCAATGATCAAGATATACATCCCCAACCACCCACTGCGGTCTTCTGATGAGCGTCTGTTGTGTCAACCAGTCTTAAACGCTAGGTCAAATTCAAGACTCTTTTCCTCAGTGGTTCCATGTTGGTGGAATGAGTTGCCCAGTGCTCTTCGTTCTTGTGATAGTTTTTGGTCTTTTAAGCACTTCTTATACATTATGGTTTGTATGCAGTAGTACTGTTTTATTTTCATTATAGGCTGTTGATTAATTTGACATTTGTTTATTATTGATATTCTCCTTAATGTAGTCTTACCATGTTATTGTTATTATATTATTGATTGAATGGGCATTATTATTTATTATTGCTTCCCCCCCTCATTTTCATTGTTTATTTCATTAGGCTATTGATTGATCCCTGTTTTATGTATTATATTGTTTTGTATTTGTTAAGGGTAACCATAACCATCATCATAATGTGGTATTTTCTTGTGCACTTGAAACAAAGAATAAAAATGTTTCTTTAAACGTAGTACCACTTTAAACACATCACACACTGAACAGCAAAGTAGCTTCCTGATTTTGTGTAAAATGTTTAGTTTATGTTTAGAGTATCCTGATGTAGTAGGTCCATGTTCTCATATTTTTACAGCTGACATGAAGGCTGCAATATTACATTTTTGATTTATAATGGAGCACCCTCTCTGACTAGCAAGCCTGTGGTAGAGGCATACGATTACAGACATATTGAGAGAGACATATATCAATGAGATGTCACAGTTTTCAATTTAGACGTATTATTTTGAAATGATGTACGTCTACGGGAGGATTATACATCACTGGCAAGACCTGATCAAATCATACCAATGCAAAATGCTTCTCCAGCAGTGCAATCGCAGGTAACAACGATACCTTAACGCATTTTCAGATACCGCTGTTCTGAGCATACTAAGCATTTGTAACTTTGAATCCCTCCTCACGTTAAGCTATGGTCCAATAATGTGTTCACTAAAACACAAGTAACGTTATTTGTCGGGCTGATTCATAAATGGGCATACCGAGGTTGACCTAGCAGGCTAGGTGGCGTTTATTGGCATTCGCAAAACTAAGCAAGAGTTAACGTTAATGAAACTTAACATCGCCTTCTCCAGTGACTTAAGTGTATTCAAATGAAGTTGCAACGATGATGGCGGCAATCACTGGTTACGTTAAACCATTTGAAACAAGTAGGACTGTAAATGATGGTGACTATGGCTAACGTCACTTCAATATAGCAGAGCCCTTTTACTTTACCTATCAACTGGCTAATGCTAGCATGATGTAGCATGCTATGAGCTAATATACTTAGCATCTACGAAAGAACATCACATATCTTTTTTCACAAAGAATCTGTCACAACTAACAACGATGTCTCTTACAAACAACTACACAATGTATGACTATCAATTTTGTATTTAGTCAGACTGTGATAAGATATAGCCTAATGATAATAACAGCAACTCTTATTTAGGTTAGATTGTGTCGAAATCAGGTGTCGTTAAAATAAGTGAGCGATGATGTGGTAGTGTCTGCAGCCTAGACGTTAAAACATAATGGACAAAGCGTCGTGTCTGCAGCCAGCCAGCTGTCAATCATAGGTGTAAACACGCCCTTTTTAGATTTGTTAATATAACATTAAAAAAAATAATTTCAGCGAGAAAAGAAAAATTGTGTGTATTGAAGCATCTTCAAAACTATTTTTTCGAATAAAAAGTTGTAGATACAAAAATAGTTTTAGGGGAGAAAAGTGACACGGAAAGTTGGCTACTTGACCATTGAAATACATGGGGATGGGCGGAGTTACACATTGTACTGCAACCAGCCACCAGGGGGCTCTGGACTAGCGCTCGCATCACTCTTAACAGACGGCACACTGTCCAGTTCTATATATACAGTCTATGCCACCTTCCAAAGGACCACCCCTCAGTTAAATATTTCACAAAAATAATTTCTTTATTCAACTCTTCACAACGTCGTGTAGTTGACCATCTAATATAGAATATGATTCTTACCTCTCCAAATGGTGGCCAGGACAAAACTTGCAACAGCCAACAGAAACGTCTCTCTTTTCTTCTCCAGAACTTCACCAACACGAAATCTTTCGTCTTTCCCGCAGGTGCAACCAATAACCAAATATGGACGAATCTGCTTCCCTGCGCGCGGGCTTTTTCACGCCCCCGCCCCTTAGGTTCTAGTTGGTTCTTTCCATAGACAGTAACGTAGAAGTCTTTTCTTTCGCATGCACTTCTGTATCCCGAAGTATGACATAATAAAATCTCTCACTTTCGTTTACCTACAACTTTTATAAATCCACACCAAAGAGTTCCACACGTCCAGGAAGTGGAGATAATTTCATCAGCAGTGGGACAGGGGTTTCTGGAAGTGGCTAGACTGGCTTGATTCGTTTGGAAGAAGCAAGAGTCTCTGTTAAGAATAACGACTAAAAGTAAGTAATAGCGTAAATTGTTTTGTTTTGAGAATTAACGGACTCTGTTAACACACCAGGTAGAAGTTTTTCACGTCTTAGTGTTACGAAACGCCGATATAACGAGATGCCGCATTCAAAGAGGCATCTACCTAGATATGATGGCTAACGTTACACTAGCTAACGTTAGCTAATATGTCTAGCGAGGCAGCAGAACATCAGATTATTTTTTATTAAAATGATTACAACTCGCTATATATGTTTGCGAAGCTCATATACTTCAAACTCTTCAGAAAGGTGAAAACATGGAAATACACGTCTCAAAGAATAGTTGTGCAATTATTTGGGACAAATCACACAGTATAGCTAATCACATTAAAACTCTGGTAGCTGCTATTATTGATTCAGTGGTGACATTTTCTAAGCATAGTTGGGTCTAAGCAGATTTGTAGGGCATAGTTGTAACGTTAGGGCTGGTTGGCACACTTTTTCCTGGGGTTCAAATATCGTTGTCTTTGTTATCTGTTATCAAATGAAAGCCTGACATCTAGCTTTAAAACAAATGCACTTTTTGTGTACAAATGATTCCACTTTTGTATTTA
Source organism: Alosa sapidissima (assembly GCF_018492685.1). Lineage (NCBI taxonomy): Eukaryota > Metazoa > Chordata > Actinopteri > Clupeiformes > Clupeidae > Alosa > Alosa sapidissima. The sequence continues at coordinate 2,681,209 of NC_055967.1, forward strand.
TTTATGATTATAGTGATTATAGTGCATTCATGTGTTGCATGGGGTTGGTTGGCATGTATGTTATAGCCTATTGGTTCTTGATAATTTATATTTCATGCTTATACACAGTTAATTATTAGATTATTTATGTAAATTATACATCATGTTATTGGTAATAACAATGAGCTTACATTACATTTACATTAAAGTGATCAAAATGATAAATACTTTTGCTACTTTAAGAATATGATGCAAATTATTATTTTGATTTAAGAAATTAATAATAAAGGTCTGTTATCTCTGGTAGCTAACATAAAATGGATGCTTGCTAGAAAATCTATTTCTGTTTACTAAAGAGTTGATCAGATGGAACAAACACTTGATGCCTTTTCTTAAGTCTTATTTAAGACTTCACTCTATATTCCAGCAACTTGTGTCTATATTTTTATAGAATTGGAGTGTCAAAATGACCAGACGAAAACCTGGAAAACGATGGAGAAAGACTGGTAATGAAGAAGACCCAAATAAACGACCAAGAAGGATTGCACAATTGGTGAGAAGCCTGGCTTAGCTTTGTTGCTACAAATTTGCAGCAGATATGATATTTAATATGATATTTAATACCTAATTTTCCTCACTGCAGTCATCCCTACCTGAAGCCACCAATGTTCATGTGGAGACTGATCAGCAATATTTAGGTAAGAGGTGTGTGCATGTATGTCATCCTGATTACAGTAGCACGTGTGAAGAATGAAATTTGAAATGTGAGTTATCTTAGCTGTATGCTTTATATACTTTGAACCTTTCACCTCTAAGTTAAGGCTGTTAATAACATAAGGCCATGATCCTTTCATATAGGTCACTGTGTGGTTGTAGCCTCATGTTTGGTTTGCTGCTGTGGCATTCTAGTCATTATTGACAGTGTCACTTGTTGTTTGTCACTGTCAGCTGCTATCATATCCTTCCAAAACCCGTCCCGCTACTCATTCACCTAAGGGCCCACAACTTCTTATTGTTATTTGTGTGTTGTGTGTATGTGATGAGTTATATTCAACCCTGTCGATTACGTGTTACCACAAACACAGAAAGATATTTAAACATAAACTGCTACAATGTGATCAAGATGTGGGGGGAAAAGAATATGCATCCCATTACCTGTATTTATATAATATATTCCATTAATGTCAACTTGCCTCTTGTGTTTTTCATGTTTTAATTTTTTGAGTTTCGTGCAAGAATGTTTCTTGATGATAATCTCTACTAATTGATCCAGAAAATGGTGTGAACCATTGATGTGTGTACTGTTCTCTGTCAGGATGTAGCACCTGGGGAACACGGCAGGAGGTTGGGGTGCCTCCTGGAGGAGCCCAGAACGAACAAGTCCAACCTCCGGTTGTACATGCAGGATCTACCCCACTCACTCTGGAACATCAAACCTCTCACCACCTGCCAGGTATACAGTCTGTCTGTGTCTGTCTGTCTAGTGATGTATAGTATATTGAGCAGATCCTGCTAAAATATGACAATTATTTGAGTGTCAGAAAGTGATAAACAGGCTGAGACAATGTAGGTTTTGAATTGTGACAAGGTTTGTTTGTTTATTTTTACCCATAATGATTTTTGTTCAATTTTATTACCATCACAAGGGAGCATGGCACAAGAGAGTATGTCAACTGTTTACTCTTTTGAAGACTATGAAGAATCATCTTCCAGATCAGCCTTCAGAGATCCCCCTGATGGCCTAACAACTGAACTACAAGGCAGTGTTGAGTATGATCCATCTCAATCATTTGAGGAAGCTCTCCCTGATGTGGGGGTTTGGACGTATGATGATGGACATATGTTCAGAGAGGGATTTGAAGAGGATTTGAGTGAGGAGTGTGCAGAAGAGTCAAATTTCAAGGACACAACAGACAAGCCATTATATGACAATGCATCAATAACTGTGTCAGAGTGCCTTTTGATCATCATGGCTTATGTAAACTGTCATAAAGTAACTGATAAGGCCCTTAGTGATTTGCTTAAAATGCTCAAGTTGCTTTGTCCCGACAGTCTGAACACAAACTGCTTAAACAGTATACAGAAGTTCAAAGACTTCTTTTTCTCCCGTTCTGCATCATCCCCTATTGTATTGCATAAATATTGCAGTAATTGTTTTGGGTCATTAGAAAGTGCACAATTGGAATGTCTGTCTTGTGGAGCTACTATGTCAGAAGAAAAATCCTCATCCTTCATAGAGATTCCAATTGAGGCTCAAATAAGATCATTGTTTCTCAAGCCAGGTTTTCAGAAGAAGCTTAACTTTAGATTTAGCAGGAAGAAAACGGATCCCAACAATGTTGAAGATATATATGATGCAGAAGTTTACAAACAGCTTGTAGATGGGGGTGGTCCTCTTAGTGACCCTAAAAACATCTCACTTACTTGGAACACAGATGGGGTACCTATTTTTAAATCGTCAAAGTTTTCAGTGTGGCCCTTTTATTGTGTCATTAATGAATTGAACGTCATGGAACGCACAAAAAGAGAGAATATGATATTTGCTGGACTTTGGTATGGGGATGCAAAACCATCCATGGTTACATTTCTTAGACCACTAAGTGACACACTGAGTAAACTAGCAGACAACGGAATTCTTGTGCAACCTGCAGGGTTGACATCTGAACCTTTTCTGTGTAAAGTGCTCACCATTGCTGGAACATGTGACTTGCCTGCTAAGGCATTAGTCCTTAATTCAGTGCAATACAATGGTAAATTTGGATGTCATAAATGTGAGCAGCCAGGAGAGACTGTGAGGACGGGGGAAAGGGGACATGTCCATGCATTTCCATACCAACATGGGGATCCAAAAGGGCCACTGCGCACAAATGAAAAGTTTGCTTTTGATATGAAAATCGCAAATGAGACCAAAACCACTGTTAAAGGGGTTAAGGGTCCCTGTTGGCTTAGCAAACTTAAGGGTTATAACCTTATCAAAGGCACTGGCATAGATTACATGCACTCAGTCCTTCTTGGAGTAATGCGTCTTTTGATGGTTATGTGGTTTTCTACAGAGTTTTCTCGTCAGCCCTTCAGCATGGCAAAAAATGCCCAAAATAGTTTTCATATATTGGGTAAAGTTGTTTTCCTTGACTTGGCATCTATGCCTGGCATTGTGTTCGCAGCTCATTTTCCAAATACGCTTGAAAAGTTTTAACCCATTAAGACCTGAACTAGTCTAAGAACCCACAAATCGATTTATCATTGGAATAACATGCTCCCATCTGACCGCTTGCCGTGAATGCTTTGTAGAAGTACAAGGCATCTTTAGAATTTATCGTAAACCTATATTTGATGCAACAAAGGGCCTGTATAGTGTATGGTGGCAAGATGAACTGCCTTTACTGTATTTTCAGGGTGAATCACTTGATTATTTAAAAAGTGTGCACTATTATTTTAAGAGTGTATTATTATGTCTAAGACTCTTTTGACGCTCCATACACAATAGAGCTTTGCTATTAATACTGTTAAAATGTTGACATCTTGACAGTTTACACATTATAAAAAGTATCCAAAAGGTGTTGTTTGAAGTCAAAAGTGTAATTAATGAATTATATGACTTGAGTGAAAATTGAACATTATGTTAATAAACCATATATCTAAGTAATTTTGGCAAACAGATTTGATTGATTTCTGATATTAAATCATGTCATATTGATTTGATGGCTTGCACTACTCTCATTTTTGCTTTTGCTTAGACGCAAGAAAAGAGACAACTGTAAGAGAATCTGAGAACTCAAATAGTGAGATGTGAGAGACAGAACCATGAATTCTCACCAAGACATAACTGAGATGGTGCTTTCAAGTAAGGATATCAAATTGAGACATATTTGAAAGCAGCACAATATGTCTATTTTTTTTCTCTTACCTGAGACCAAGAACAGAGACAGCTGTGAGAGAATTTGGAGAACTCACACTATGCTCTCTGTGAGACTTATTTCTCAGGAGAGACATTTGAGAAGAATGAGAAAACCACTTTGGTCTTGATTAGTGCTCATTTATATCTAGGAGATGTTAATGTGACATAAAAGAGATCTCGTCTTCAATTTTGCTTTGCTATGGGCTACTTCTTCGTACATTTAATGAACATTTTGCGTAATAATTCACAGCAAACTGAATATGGTGGTCCAAGAGCAGACCATGGTCCATGCATCAGGATGGCAGTCAGATACGAAGCACTGCACAATGTTGCTAACGTTAACCGCTTTCACACACACACGATATAAAATACACAATGGCAAATATAACATTCAATACCAAAACACGATTATTTGCACGATTACTCCTGAAATAACTGCTATTAACTGCACATTCACTATATAAAAATCACTGTTTGGAGGAAAAGGTTTGCGTGCTGTCGCTGGTTGGAAATGATTTCGCGCTGGTTCGTGCATTGCTTATATATTATTCAGTGAGGCGTGGTGGAAAATATGTACACAGTCTTGTGACTTTGACTTTTTTTGGACTTTCTCTTTGTTTTTTCACTCGAAATGATATGTTGTATGCTTATGAGTTACTCCGTAGCTGATTAGCCTAAGACATGCTCTAAAACTCTTCAGATACGGATTTTTGAAATGAATGGGAAATTTACTTCCGGAAACTAAGCTCTCTCGGAGGAGGGGCGGGACTGTGATGCTCTATGTCTGCTTGCGTGGACCTACTGGACTGCCATTGGCTCATCTGCGTTCAATGGGCGGGGTTTTGCGATCGGTCAATTCTGTCAACATTTTAAATCCCGTTTCCTGCATTTTTTTACACTGATCACTAAATTTATCATAACTTTTGAAAGGTTAATGATATTCCAATTCAGTCTTTTTTGTTAAATAGCCCACAACTTGCTGAACATGTCATACACTCTATATGTTTCTTTATCTTGTTGAGAAATTAAATGAAAATTAATTTTTATGTGAATGAAATTTTGACAAATTTTAGATTTGTAGAGGATTTTCAAAGACTGTTCATTACTATATCAACATTACCATATGTATTTTACATCATTGCATAGAACTGATCCTTCTGATTACAATGGTGTGTATATCCTATTGATGGTATGTATTATAGTCAAGAAATAAGGTTTTTTGTGTGAGGAGGTCATCCAGCACCAAAAATGGAATGTACGGGTACAAAAAGGTTCAAACGTATCGTTTCTGAATCGTATCGTAGCTTATGCATCTACATACGTATCGAATCATCTTATTAGAGATGCACACCCCTACTGGAAATGCATTTAAAGCAACACCAAAGCACTTTTCCTCTGTTGCACGCACGCTATTTGTTTATCCAGCACAGGCTTTGGAAATAACGATGTCCACAGACAAGGTAGAGTATGTTGCATGATTTTATGATCAAGTATGATGTATTGTGACATCAGAAACAAGTCAAATTTGTAGTTTCTTATGTCTCATTCCATCAAACTACAGATCCGCTACCCGATCTGGCAAACTTGCATAATGTGGTTATAGCCGAGGGTCGCAAAGCGAATGCAGAAGTGCCGTTCACCCTGTTATGAGTTGATGAACCACTGAAACGGTGAAAACATTATTTTAAGGTACAAAAAAGTCTTTGGTGTTGCTTTAACTAATTGTGGGAAAACAGCAAATCCAGTGTGTAGACTTTAAAGAAAGCAACTGAGGGAAACAGTCATATGACTGCTACAAACATTGCATTTATACTGTTTCTTCACAAATACTGAGTTAAACATGCAAATTGTTGTCTCATAAGGACCCTGTTCATGTTGCACAGCAATTGTAATAACATTTTGAGTCTCTTAAGAGACACCCTTCATACTCATGATAATAATTATGATAGCTTATGCCATGGTTTTTCAGTGGAAGATTGGCTGTGACACACACACACACAATTGACAGATCTCACACCTAATGCCTTATCTCACGCTAATGTCTTTGCTTTCCCCGATGTAATGATACAATTTGATGATTAAATGCGAGTTGACGTAACTGACGACAGTATCTGTTTATTTTGTACAGTTTGTGGGTTACACATGCACATACTACGATATACTACGAATACTACGTTTCAAGATGACACGCTCTGCATCAAAACGAGCGTACATGCATTCCATGCATGACATGGAAAGTTTTGTTTGCCAAAGAATAACTAAAAGACTAAACTCATGTAAGGCCTTGCTTTCTGCTTGAAGCATTGACACCTTAATTCTTGCAGCCTATATAGATGACAGCCTGTCATATACTGGAACAAAGTAATCTAAACAAAAACCAAACTGGAAAAGAGGGATAATAACCTACTCTTAAATGAATTAGTGTGCTGTTGAAAAATGAGGTACTGTTGGAATCTTTGGATCAAGCTGACATCAACACACCTTATTATACCGCCTGCACCCGTTGGTGGACCGCACCTAAGCAAGCACATTTTGCAGTTCCTCGGAAATGATTTCTAGTTTTAAATTAATTCCATATCGACCACGTGTAACGTGACTAATCTGAATTTTTAGTTTAAATTGAAAGATTGAATTGTCTCTGGGGTGCCAGGCAGTATTTGCTGCCAATTCAAGGTTTACAGCGAAACTATCACATAAATCAAACAAAGACGTTTTCTAAATTTCAAATCATATAGTTAAAATCAAATAAAAAAAATATTCATACACAACTTAAATAATCATTTCCCCCCCATACAATTGAAAATAAAAGGATATATTTAACAAAAAAGAATGAAGGAGTCTGTGTCTCGGAAGGAAAGTGAGTTGTGGAAGAGGTTGAATTAGTTGTGTACTGGAGGAAAGGGAATGTAAACTCGGAGATCAGCATGACTTACCAGCAGGAGACTAGCCATGGGAACTGCAGAGTAGGCCTACGACTTGAACCAGGGATCTTAGCAACACCCCAACAAGAGAAAAGAAACATCTTGCCGTGCTGCCGATCCATTCCGTATTGCGCAACACGAAGTAATTTAAGCCGGTCCTATTTTGCTAAGGATCCATGTTGCTTCATAGTAATTCCTCCAAGGGATTAATCCACAAGGGTACGATCCAGAGGAATCCAATGTAACTACTTATCCAGTGTGAATAAACTACTATTTAAAATGCTCCCGCCACGTCTCACATGCCCTCTGTAATCACTTTGTCCAATAGAGCTTGTGTCTGGTAATTAGTGCTCTCTCCCCGCAGGTTTGGCCAAGCAGCCTTTTATCGTCAGCTTACTGCGTGACATACTGTAGCACCCCAATTACGTTTAAAACTGCAGTTGGCAAGTCTGACAAATTGAAGGGACTTAACCAAAATTTCCCTCCCCCACTACCACTGAGCACCCTCTCATCGAGTTTGTGCTCGTCAGTGCGCACCAGACTGTGATTGACAGTCAGATCACACACTCCTGCTCTGATTGGACCAGAAGATCTGATCTGTGCATTTTTGCAAAACAAATAACAGGCTCTAGGTGGAGGTAGAAGTACAGGTTTTTTTTCTAAAACTGGCTGATTTATGTTGTTCTGTTGGAGCATAGTGTCGGTTTCAGTGAATATTGTAACAAACTGCACAGTTTGTCTTAGAATGGTTTTTATTGGTTACGCACCAAAACACACGAACGCATAATGCCGGGCCAGACCTGGCCCTTATGCTCCAGCACTAAACATCTATGTGAGGCTGTATCTACAACACACACTAGTTAGGCCCGGTTATGAACACTGTAACCAACTATAAACATAAACACGACAGTCAGGACCAGGGCTCCGAACCGGTTCAAGGAACGAAAACCGAAAACGAACGGAATTTTACGAGGAGCGGAAACAGAAACGAAAACAAAATGGTCTTCAACTGTTCCGGAACAGAAACGTTATTCTGAAATCCACAAAACCGGTAAATAACGTTTTTTTTTGTTCTCTATATATTTTATAAAATTTCACAAAAGCATATCCTATGTCAGGGAGACTATTTCCGGTTGTGCGAAAAACAAGCCCGCATCTACACTGATAATGTGAGCTAACAAGCCGCTATGTAGCCAACTACTGTAGGCGAACAGCCTAATAATTTGATTTCTGCAGTTTGAAAAAAAAAAAAAAATGAATAAATGGACCTTTGGTCCAAATGTGTATATTTTGTCTTGCTGTTGTAATGTAACCTATCCGTCTGCCACTTCGGATCTTAGGCCAGCTCGTAGCGTAGGCTACTGAAAATTATTTGGAAATTGTTTGTAGCCTATGCGTAATAGCCTATTTTGCCTGTCCACGCCTTGTCGTTTTAAAGTCGGGATTTGAAATGTTGCGCAATTATAGCCTATTCTATGTAGAAGAGTTGAACGGGAAATTTGAGATAGGCCTTGTCAGTAACAGACAGGTTCGTTTATAAACAGGGTTGGAATTATAGCGCAAGCCTTTGAAGATCTCCATATGGATAAAACTTAGGCTACAACCAGGTAAGGAGTTTAGCACGTATCCAGAAATATTTTTGATAAGAAATTATTTATAGGCATAGGTTAGGCCTATAGTAAGTCTGTAGGCTATGGGATGGATAGCCCATCTGAATGTTTTTGGATGCTGCCTGTGATTTATTATTTTTGGGCATAGCTACGGTATAGGCTAAATCAAGGGGAAATAATGAGTATGTCTATTCTAAGTCCACAAAAATAGACTTGATAGGCCCGCCAAACACTGCCGGAACTTTAAGAACGAACGATATTTTGCGTTCCGAACCGGTTCAGGACCGATATGTTGGTGGCGGAACGCATGCAAGAACGAAAACGTTAAACATAGGCCTACCTGAACCGTTCGGAACGGAACGTTTGAAAAATAATTTCGTTTTCAAGCCCTGGTCAGGACGCACAACATTGGTAACTTGCATGGTTAACATTAACATTCAACATAACACATCAACCGAACAGCATCATGGAAGCACAGTCATGAACAGCTAGGCTCAGATCATTACACAGCCCCCCCGAGACTTAGTCCATGTCCCCTTGACTCAAGTCTTACCCTACGTCAGTCCATGAGCCTGGCTGGGACGCGACGCTGACGTTGTGGGCGCCCCGCTGTCGCGGCGGTGACTTCCGGTGAAGGCTGCACGGTGACCGGTGTTAGAGCCACAGCTCCATTGTCACCAAGTTCCACAGAGTCAGTGTCAAAGTCTCCACGACCCCCAGCTGAGGCCAGGGGTCGATACGGGGCCAGTCGATCACGGTGGAGAGCCACAACTCTCCGACGCTTAATCAGTCTCACACGATAGACCACATCAGACAGCTTCTCTAAGACATCGCACGGCCCGACCCACTGGCTAGTGAGTTTCGGGGGAAAATGCCTTTCTTTCTCTCCGGGCAGTACACCCACACTTTATCGCCGGTCTGGAACTCCTGGCCGCGACAGCGCGTATCGTAAGCTCGCTTTTGACGTATTCCAGCTTCACTCATAGCCTGCCGGGCCAACTCGTGTACTCCCTTCAGTCTCTCGCGTAGCTGCTTGTAGTATTCCAGCCCTGGCTTACCTCCAATCTCCGCTTCCGGAGGCGAACCGAACACCAAGTCCACCGGCGTGCGTAGCTCTCGCCCGAACATCAGAGCTGCCGGTGTGCATTTCGTTGACTCTTGCACCGCTGTGTGATATGCCCAGAGCACCTGGGGCAAGTGTAAGTCCCAGTCCTTTTGTCGGCCAATATGGCCAGCTGCACTGCTAGCGTCCGGTTAAACCGTTCCACCAGCCCGTCGCTTTGTGGATGCAGAGGTGTTGTTCTCGTTTTCCGGATGCCCATGCGCTGGCAAACCTCAGCAAACACCTCTGCCTCGAAATTCCGCCCTTGGTCGCTGTGGAGCTCTTCCGGTGCCCCGAACCGGCAGAACATCTCAGTGACCAGTCTGTCCGCTGTCGTGTGGGCGCTCTGATCTGGCACCGCATACGCCTCCGGCCACTTAGTGAAATAGTCCATGGCCACGAGCACGTAGCGATTTCCCCGCTCTGTGACTGGCAGTGGGCCCATGACATCGACGGCTATCCGCTCCATGGGAGCCCTGACTGCGTATTGCTGCAGCGGAGCGTGCGAGCGTCGCGTGGGGCCCTTCTTCGCTGTACAGGCGTCACAGCAGTGAACATGCAGTTCAACGTCCAGCCTGCATCCCGGCCAATAGAAGTGGCCTCTCAGCCGACGAAGAGTCTTTGCAATGCCGAAATGAGCTGCCCCCACTGCCCCATGCACATGTTCCAGTACACAGGCTCGTAATCCAGCAGGAACCAGCAACTGGAAAATGTCAGATTGTCTATCGGGAGCTCGCCAGTGTCTATACAACAATCCTTGACGTGCTACTATTCCCGGCCACTGTGAATAAATCGCTTTGGTCTCTGGATCGAGTGCTGATACGTCAGTCCATGGCGGTCGCTGACTGGCTTCGATCCATGACCACACTCGGCCGAGCGTGGCGTCTTCCGATTGCGTCTTCCGGATCTCCTCCCTCGACATCACGTCCACCGGCGACTGCGCGTCCGTGGCCCCAGCTGCCGCTCTGCAGTGCTGCGTTGTGGTGTTGGTGGTAAAAAGTGTTCCACTTTTTCGGGTGCAGTTTGAGCCCAGCACCCCGTATGGCGTCGAACACCTTTTCCAGATGTCCTATGGCACCGGTGAAGTCTGTTGCATGACACAGGATGTCGTCCGTTGCATAGGCCGAATGGAAGTACCCGGAACTGCCACAGCCCTTGCCCGATGGTAAACGCTGTCTTCGGCCGAGCTTCCGGGGCTAGCTCAATCTGCCAGTAGCCACTGCGTAAGTCCAGCGAGCTAAACCAGCAGGAGCCGGCAATGCTGTCCCGCGCATCGTCAATGCGGGGGAGCGGGTAGGAGTCTTTCCGGGTTACCTGGTTGAGGCGCCTGTAGTCAACACAGAACCGCCACGAGCCGTCCTTCTTCCGGACGAGTACAGCCGGCGCAGCCCAGGGACTACTGCTTGGCTCTATCACTCCTGCCGCGGCCATTTCCTTGATCTTTTCTTCAGCTGCTTGTCGTTTGGCGAACGGTAAGCGATGAGGCTGAAGTCAGATGGGCCGAGCATTTCCGGTGTCGATATCGTGTTGGACCAGGCTCGTTCGGGTGCAGTCCTCATCTCTTGCAGCGAAGATGTTGGTGTGCGCTGCTAGTAGTCTCCGCACCTGGCTACCCTGTGCTTCACTCAGCCCCTCACATCTACGAGTGCAGAGTTCATTTACGGCTTGCCTTGTCTCTAAAGAGGGCCGCGCTCTCTGAGCGGAGAGTGGTGTTTGCTCAACCCGCTCTCTTGGCTCCTCCCTGGTGAGCGTGAGCTGAGCAGTGGCGGCCTCAGCGAGCGGACCTGGATGAGACCTGTTGTTTTCGCGGGCTTGAGTTTCGCGGGCTTGTGTGGGGAGGGGCGGAGACTCAGCAAGCGGACCTGGATAAGACCTGTTGTTTTCGCGGGCTTGTGTGGGGAGGGGCGGAGTCTGGTATGACGAGTACTCTTTGCAAGTTCGCTTCCTGCGGACTTGTGTGGAGCGAGTTGGAGAGTTCTTCGTCGCGCCAGTTCTCCGCACTTCATGCTCTGTTTTCCCCGCCGTGTGCAACACTACGCTGCTCGTCCCCAAGTGTAGTGTGAACCGGGAAATGTCCACCACAGCCCCCCATTTCTCTAGCACGTCCAGGCCGAGAATGCAATCATCCTGTCCATCCGTATGCAATCCATAGCCCCTCCCGCCGTGCCACCTTCTTTTAGTAACTGGGGCGCGAGCGTGAGGGGTGCCGGGGCTGGGCAGTACCATGCGATGTGTCCCGGCTCGCCACACCGGTGGCATCCGTCTCCGCTGGCCGGCCTCTTCCACTCGCGTGGGCGGCGTTGTGGTGGCTGTGCCGTGGTCTGCCGTGTCACCTCCAGTTCCTCCCCGTCTTCCTCCATCGATGTCTGGCGTACGCAATGCCTCGACTCTGTTGTGCGGAAGATGTTTTCCACTCGTTCGGCTTCCGCGAGGGCCTCGGACAGCGAGCTGGGGGCGCTCAGGCGAAGGTGTTCTTTTAGCCGTTCTGGGTGGATGCCTCGCACGAACGCTTCCAGTGCCATCTCTTCATGTAGACCCTGGCTGTACGTTGGGTAGCCCCGCCGGGCATACAGCTGCAGGTCAGCCGCGAACTTGCCCAGTCTCTCGTCCTTGTGCCGCCGTCTGGAAGCGAGTTGTTCTCTGGCATCGCTGATGAAGATTCTCTGGCCGAATTGTCGTTGCAGAGCTGCTTCGATTGCGGTCCAGCTTACTTGCTCCGCCGGTGGCAGGTCTTCTAATACTTGTAGCGCTTCCCCCTCCAGAGCCAACGCCACCTGTACTCCCGTTCTCTCCGCCGACCAGCCATTCAGCTCGGCTGCCAGCCGGACCTGTATCAGGTATGTCGCCAGTGGCCTTTCGCCATTGTAGTGGGGCAACTTTACGCTGGGGCGTACCGCCGCCGTCGCACCGGGGACCGGCCGGTTTCCATCGCTCGAGAGGGTTCAAGTGCCATCAGCCCGGTTCGTTCCCTCCTGTGGCCGGGGGCGGGTTTCTTCGTCACGGTCACACTGCAGGCTGGCTCCGTCTGCTGGGCCCAGCAGGTGGCCATGGGCGAGCGCGCTGTCAAAGAGCCGTCTTGGCAGGAAACTCATCATCGCCAGGGCATCAGTTGCAGCTTTCTCCTCCCGTCCAGTAGGGGTCGTCATCCCACTTCTGACACCAATGTAACAAACTGCACAGTTTGTCTTAAAATGGTTTTTATTGGTTACGCACCAAAACACACGAACGCATAATGCCGGGCCAGACCTAGCCCTTATGCTCCAGCACTAAATATCTATGTGAGGCTGTATCTACAACACACACTAGTTAGGCCCGGTTATGAACACTGTAACCAACTATAAACATAAACACGACAGTCAGGACGCACAACATTGGTAACTTGCATGGTTAACATTAACATTCAACATAACACATCAACCGAACAGCATCATGGGAGCACAGTCATGAACAGCTAGGCTCAGATCATTACAATATGATCAAAAAAATCTTGCCAACTGCAGCTTTAAGCAACCCGGTTGGATAAGCCCAGTGAATACTATAGCAATAAATATTTGAAAATTATAAAGAATCGTTAGTGGTTCGCTACAATACGCATAAATACAACAATGGATAGAGTGCCTTTTTCGTGAACATAACCTAAAATAGTCCTATTATCAAATAACACCAATGGACTAATTATTCAAACTTATTTAAGAATTCAACACCCAAGACTGGAGAAAGAAAGAAACATGCAGTTTTAGAATGTTGAGGCATCAAGGGGCATACTTAAATGCAATGATTATTCCACATTTTTTATATTGCATTTTAAATTGGTCCCAGGCATGTAAAACAGCCCTAAGACCAATTGAATCATTACATAAAAGTGCCTTGAAGATCTGCAACAATAAAAACGGTTATTACGTCATTACCACCACGGTCATATACTCACTAAATATGATATCTTAAATCTTGAAATTTGATAATGCACTCAATTATTTCCTTACTCATTAAAATATATAATGCTGCTGTTCCTCCTTTCAAAAACATTATTACACTCTGAAAGAACAACACGGGTAACTTGATCAGCCACAAAAGGAGAATGCAGTCTTCCAAAATGCAAAACTTCATTTGGGTAAACATCTTGCTCTTTTATGGCTATTTTTTTTTTTACATCAAATTTAGCAAAGTGTTTTAGATGATTAGATCTATTTTATCTGTTTATTTCTTGTTGAATAACAAGGTAAGTATGCTCAGTCTATTATGTCCTTTATCCACGGCAAGTAAGTGGGTAACAACCATAAATAATTCACGTCTTCTCATTATCACTATAGCAACAAGGGCAGCAGACCAGTGAAGACTCCTCTATACATCCTATTATGCGAAAGGGCTTTGGATTCACAGGAAACAAGTGTTACACTAGTGGAACAGACATGCACAAAGCCTACCAGCCACTTAAACCTTCTACTAATAAGTACCTCCAGAAAAAATGGGACCAGACATACTATGAAGAGCACCGCAGTAAGGTAACTTTGCTGTTATATGGTCTTTTGGGCCCCCACCGTCAACTTCAAGGCAGCGCTGCCTGGCATTAGGGTTAGGGTTAGGATAAGGTGCCTTGAAGTCGACGGTGGCAGCATTGCATTGAAGTCGATGGTTGGTGGGGGCCCAAAAGACCATCAAGCAACTTTGTGTATCTGTGTATAGTGATGTGGTACATATTAATACTTTCAAATATTTCAATACAGGTCAAAAATGCAAAATCAGTTGTTGACACCAAAGGTATTGAGACACCCTTGCATGTTCAGCTGAAACTGAAAAAGTTACAGGTAGGAGCTATGAATTTAGTCTTAACCGCGATTTAACCCTTAACAGCATTTATATCTTCAAAAGGTTGGGATGGTAATTGGTAAAAATTTGTATTGCGAGAGTTTTGTAATTTTGATTGAATTTCTATTGCAAGCAATATTGTATTAAGCCTCACAAGTGATATATTTTACTTGTGAGAAGTTACAGGAGGAAAAACTTGCCATTATTGAGAGGGACAACCGTCTCCTCTCCTCCAGATTGGCTGATATTATGCGGTCAAGGGGACTGGTGGACCACAGGAATTATTACTCTGAACACAGGTTGGTGTTTTAGGTGAAGATACAGTTATTTTAAAAGTATTTCAGAACAGTTCTCACTACAGGGTTCCCACTCTAACTGAAATGTAAAATTCCATGACTTTCCCTGACTTCACCTGACAAAAAAACTGAATTTCCATACTATATAATGAAGGGTACAATATACCGACCAAAGATTTCAGAACAGTCACGTAGCGTTCAAGAATCTTTTACTTTTTTAGAGAGGGAGATGAATAAATGGGCATTGAATAAACGTTGGACTAACCACAACTACTCAAGCAAGCAGTAAAGCTAATAACACCAATTCTGAATGGAAATATATTTGTAATTATGTATTTTGGCAAGTACATTTTAGACAAAATTCCCTGATATTCCATGACTTTGCCCCTAAAATGATTAAATTCCCTGACTTTCAATGTCTGGAGTAGACTTTCCAAAATTCCATGATATTTCAGAAATTCCATGACCATACATTATGTTATATGCTCCCAACCATTCCTAGGCCTACAGTATCATGACTTTTTTCCCCGACATTATTGATGGGACAATAGAGATCAGACAGGAAGCAGGTGGGAGAGAGAGATGGGCTGGGTTTGGGAAACATGGGCGTCGGAAGCTTTTTTAACGTGGGTGGGACAGTTGAGTGAAGTGGGGGGTGGGGGGTTGTATGAACTAGACGCAATTTCCTGAATTCTGGTAGCCTACATTTTAACAGGTTGTAAAATGCAAGTAAAGCTTTTGATTCAATGACTAATTCAGAACCAGCTTTAATAATCTCATGATATAGGCCTAGTTAACCTTGCATGCAGTTGCAATATCTGTTAAATTAATTTCTTGAATGTTTAATGCAGGCCCGGAGTGGCTAATCGGGAACTCACAAAAACTGTTCACTAATGTTAGCAGTGTTTTATTGACTTAAACATGGATTTGACATTACCTAGCGTCGCTGTAATCAAAACGAGAAGGCTTTCACAAGTGTTTTGAGCTGTAATCTTCCAATGGCTACCTCAGTAGCTAGAATTTGACCACTCATTTGTGTGTGTGTATTGTAGCATTTGTAATCAAGTGGAATGGATTACACGAACAGTCGGAGGGTCGGAGATATTACACGAACAGTTTTAAAACAGCACTGATATTTTGCATGGCAAAAGTAGGGGGGTCCAAACTAACAATTATAAAAAGTGGCTCCGACGCTCATGTTGGGAAATGACTTCAGACCAGACACGTATAGGTCCCTGTGGGCACTACACCCATATGTCAATGCTATCACTGTGCTAGGTCACCCCCAAACCTGAAAAAAAAATCCTTCAATTTATGTTGTTAGCTACATAAGGAAGTTTTCAGAAATTCTGATAAATTAAGTTTAACATGTCTGGACAAGTTTCTGTGATCCTCTAGCATTCCTTTCATGTACATATAGTTGCAAAGCAGGACAGTTTGAAAGTTTTTAACAGCATAGAAACTATTACAATTAGTGTCAAGCATGATTGACTTTACCTACTGTAATAATATGGGCTCATAGAATCAATGTGAATTGGCTTATCAGAATGCCGTCTGCTCTGGCTGAGAGCGTACTTTATGCCCATGACGTACAGTAACAGAGCCATCTTGCTCCGCAATAGAAAAGAAAGAAATTTAATAGAAACTATTGTCTCCCCTTTCTTGTTCTCATGCTGTCAATCAAACCTCTTAGTGGGGAGTGATCGGGAAAATAGAGGCAGACGCAAATAATAAATAGTAAACTAAAACAATATTAAGGAATCCATATGTTTTTCATCAGTTTGGAAATGTAGATTGAGACATGTAGAGAAAGCCTACCTGGCCCCAACGATCTCCCACCAAGTTCAGGGGATGTTGATTCAACCATTCCCCCCAGGAATACAGGTCTTGGACCTGGTACCGAGAATTAGTCAAAGGGTCACATTCTGTGGTGGATATCTTTCGAAGTATATATGCTACTTACCAACAGTCTTGAGGGTATTGAACAATAGTACTGTAATACTGTAACTGTA
This sequence comes from Alosa sapidissima, assembly GCF_018492685.1. NCBI lineage: Eukaryota > Metazoa > Chordata > Actinopteri > Clupeiformes > Clupeidae > Alosa > Alosa sapidissima. The sequence goes on from NC_055967.1 coordinate 2,697,833, forward strand.
ACAATGGCGGGCCCAAGCACCTGTGGTCCGCAACCCATGACATTTTTGAAGCCAACAATGCACCCACATGTGGTTGTGTGGGTGTCAAATGCACATATCTGATGTGTGAGTTATTTTTTTCTGGTTTATACTTCTCTGCGTATCTGCGTCACTCACCAGCGAAACAGTAGTCAGAATGGCGAACTCTATAGACAGCTATGCTGAAATATTAATCTTATTTGTTTGGCCTTTTCCTACTTAGATTTTGTAAAAGACACAGTAGCTTACCAATGACCTAGTTATTGTAACCAGAAAATAAGGCTGAGGTTATTTGCGAGGTGTCTGCCAGCCAACCTATGTTAGCAAGCAAACTTTCCCACAACTGCCCACAAAGTACTGCTTGTTGGGGAAGAGCTGATTTCAAATTGTTACTGTCAAATAGTCACTTTACAAACGGATAACCCCATCATTGTAATCCAAATACATGTCTGAGTTTATCTGCAAAGCTTACGTCAGTGAACTAGCATGTTGCTTCTCACCACAGTAGGGTGATTGAAGCAGTAGGCTATCAAGACACAGGGCGAGTTGACCAGTCATAGTACTTGTGGTCTGCATCACCTTAAAGGGATGGTTCAGGATTTTGGACATAGGACCTCATTTCCAAGTTAGCAAGTGTGATATCAGTATGTGTTAGCCTGCCACTAAAAACAGTCTTACCCACTCCACAGTACACCCGAGGCAAATATAACGCAGGCAAGTAATATAATGAGGCAAATATAACGCCCGACTATCGATGTAAATGTCTGTTGATAGTTTTATTTCTAACATTATTCTATCCTTGCATTTCAATGATCGCATTACATTTTGAGGAATTATTTTCTCAGCAGTACCTACTTACACTACAGAAATATAATACCCTAAAAAACGAATAGGATATTTGAATCATTGATGCTTCCTGCATAGGCTATTATCCACACAAGTTACCTATTCTTGATTTAGGATATACCTCGCCTGTATCACGTATCTTCCTGTAATATTAAGACAGCTTGTACAAAAAAAATGCCTTCCATCACCTGTTACTAACAAAATCTCACAAGGCAGGCATTTCTTATTCTTTAGTAAGAGACACAAAATGTGTGCAAGCAGGCATCTCTTGTACTCCAACATCAATGGCGACGAGTGACATTTTACATCTCCTCTTGAATGGGTGTGGCCAAAAGAACACAGTCTTTAAGGATGACACCAACATTTATCTTCTCCTCATGGCTGCATTGTTCAACATATCAAAGCCCCCTTCACATTATAAAATCAGAAACCCATGACTTAATGCACACCAAAAATGAAATGTATCTGATAAACTGTCTAAAAAAAACTGTTTTTCATGTCATGACGTCACTCATTAGCACAATGCTAGCGTGTTATGGCCAACAACGACCCAACCTGTAAGAAAACAAAAGGACATAAGTACTCGTTCATTCAACTTTTGACCTATAACCCATGTTGAAGTTATACAAACTACAGTCAAATCTGAGATTTGTCAATGACAATCAGGTGAAAGAGACAAATTTAGCCGTCTAGCTCCATTGACTCCCATTCATTCTGCACTCATGGCGATCGCCCCCAGTGGAAATCTGGTGGAACTGCAACCAAAATTAGGTACAATGGGACTTAATATGGAGTGGCCAGGCTCTCCGTAGACGGGCTCTGGTCCAGCGCTTGACCCCCTTCGTCACTGGGGGGTCCGTCTGACTTCTCTGTTTGTACATAGGCAGTAGGAAAACAGCGGGGTGATCTGATTTTCCGAAAGCTGGTAGAGACTTAGCTTTGTAACTGTTCTTGAACTGTGTGTAACAGTGATCCAGTGTGTTGTCACCACGTGTAGGGAAGTGAATGTGTTGAATAAATTCAGGCATGGACCGGTTCAGATGTACTTGATTGAAATCACTGGCCACAATAAGCGCAGCTTCAGGGTGCGTGTGTTGTTGTCTATTTAACACTTCTTGCAATTCTGAAACCGCAGCATCTGTGTTGGCTTGTGGAGGAATGTAGACAGCGTTGAATATTACCGAAGTAAACTCACGGGACAGGTAGAAGGGTCGACAGCTAGATGTTCTAGATGAGGCGAGCCGGACTTTGAGAGAACGGTGACATTTCTAGGATCACACCACTTGCTGTTCGTCATGATGCAAACACCGCCACCTTTCGATTTTCCAGATTCCTCAGTCCTGTCAGAGCGAGCAGCAGAGAAAAACTCCACCGGAATGATGGCACAGTCCGGTACAAGTTCAGTTAGCCATGTCTCAGTAAAGCATAGAATGTTACAGTCCCTGATGTCTCTTTGAAACTGTATCCTCGCTCTTAGTTCATCCATCTTGTTCACAAGAGACTGGACATTGGCTAGGAGAATGCTAGGCAGTGGAGGCCTATGAGCTCTATTCCTCAATCTGTTACGGCCCCGGCTCGTTTTCCTCTGTGTTTTTTACTTCTGCGCCGAGATGCATCTCCATGGTTCCCTGATGCATCTCGGAGAATCTCAGTCGGCCAGGTAGAATGAATCGTCGATTAAAACATCCCGAAACAAAAAAGGCAATTAATTTCCGATGTTTCTGAGTGTAACGCCATCATACGTAATCAGTGCAGTGGAAAAGTGCAAAAAATTAGGGGTTAATAAAAGGTAAAAGAGTAAATATTTTAAAGGGTTCCCCTCAACTAAAAAAAATATAACATTCTTTTCTTTATATCATATTTATTCCTCTGCCTCTATTATTTTACTATTGTTATTACTTTAAACATGGTGAATTATGAATTCATTTTCTCGATGGAATGGTGCTGTGGATTCCGCCGGATTGGTCTATAGCTCAACCAGGGCTGGCTACACTGAAACACACAGATGTTTCAAACTACTCTACACTGTTCATGGTACTGACTGAACAGCATGACAATTTTGCCTCATTACAGATAATAAAAGTGAAGTTTAAAATAAAGGCTAGACTTCAAAGTTTTCATCTTGGTTTACATTATTTGCCCTCTCATTCTCTATCCATAAGACCATGTTAAATAAAGCAAGCCACAAAGCTCATTTGTCGTATATATATATCAGTCATATGTGGATATATATACAGTGTTTCCCATACATTGACTTATTTGTGGCAGCCCACCACAATATCAACATTGACCACCACACAATGGTTTTCCAGGTTGTACTAAATTGTGCTTAAATCTGGTTAGCATCATAACCACGCTGCGCTAATTTGCTAAAAACTGTTGCATTTAAGTTAATTCTGCAAACCTACCACCACAAATATAATTCAATTCTGTGGGAAACACTGATATATATATTTTATGTCTGAGCATTTCATTAATTTGTTTAAATTGGGAAGAGAATTTCAGGTAATATAGCAGAAAATGCTTCAGAAATGATCTCCCACCCAACCTTTAATGTTGGCTAACTAACGATAGCCATGGTCTCCCACAACAGCAGACTACCTTGATTGTCACTTAGCTTATAACTTTGTCTGTACAAATTACACGGTTCGTCCATGCTTATTAGGTAGCAACACATATCACAGCCTTTTTCATTCTCAGTGTCATGTATTTTGACAAGCCAGTTTCTACATAGCCAGCTAGCTTAATGTAGGCTACTAACTTTATGGACACCGTAAATATTAGCGTGGTTAGGTAGGCAATGTGCTGACATGGTGTATTTCTGTCATCTGATTTTTTTTACTAAGTTGTACTTTTTTATGTCATGAAAAGAATGTCGTGTTAAAATGACTGCTTAAAAATAACCCTTTTTCAACCAATTTTCTGTCGTAGGCCTCATAAATTACTTAAAACATGCATAAACATATTTCTATTTCCTTTCTGAGCAATATAGTGTGTAAATGTAGTGACAAATCTAAATTAACCTGAAAGTTGCCCTTCAAGATTAAAAACCACCTATCATACAACCCACTGCAGATATTTCTGCATCCCATTGTGTGTTTTAGGTTAATGATCATTTTCATTTTCAGCAGTCTGAACGCAGAAAGGAGACAAAAAGAATTTTTGCAAGTGAGTTGTGAAAACCAGGCTATCCTACAGAGAATAAGAGCATGTGAATCTGATTACTGCCAACAACGGTGGCAGGAAGACTGGAAGAATGTAGAGCACCAAAGGGATGACATTGCAAGGTACCCACGCAAATTGGCAAAGAAAAAAATTACATAAATGTGGCATCCTGTGTACCACATAAAATTGAATTATGGAATTCTTTATTATCAGTACTCTTACAACTGTAACCTTTCGTATGCACAGGGTGTGAGGTACAGATGTATGTCAATGACACAGTTATCTATGTTCAGCCAGACTTACTGCAACACTGACAAATGTACATAAATGGTTGGTTGACTCACACTTGCATCTCAATGTCAAGTCTGCATGTTTGTTTTAGAAAGACATTTACTGCACCTGACTATGACCAGTCTCACATATTTTGGGATTATTCTTGACTCCACTTATTTAAAAAACAAGAGTGAAATTAGAATAATATTATCTGGTAAATTTTAGATACAGTGCCTATAAAATGTATTCACACCCTTGGATATGTCCCCTTTTACTGCTTTTATAAACGGAATCTTGATCAATTTCATTTATTATTTAATAATCTTTGTTTTACTATAATTTACAAATATCTTAATGTTGAAGTGAAAGCAGATTTCTACAAATTGATGTTAAAGGTTGTATCAGCGATTTCAGGCCCAAACATAAATGATCACATTCATCTAATCTTTCCTAACGATCCGCTAGCTGCCTGCTCCATAAGCAGGCCATCAAAAAAATGTGTCTCTGTAGGCAGCCTAGGTTCCAAGATCTGTACACAAAAACAATTGCTACCAACAAGGGTTGGCAACTAGCCTGGTCCTTACCGCCTGTGACTACGTTTCTCTTCGTCATACAGTCTGGAATAAAGTAATAATAATCTGTCTCCGTAGTTGGCGGATGCTTATTTTGAGGTTTAAAATCATTGGAGTTCCCTTAACCAATCAGCAACGTTTGGTAATGACGTATGCTGTGTGCTGGAGTTCAGGCTTTTACGCTTACCACTTCCGCTTCAGGCTCTTACGCTTCCCACTTCTGCTCTCAGTAGTAAACAGACCGCTGGCTAGTATGCAGGCTACCTGACCGCCAGGGCAGTCTCTTCATAGTGGATATATCTCTAACTTGCGCCAGCCACAGACCGAGAGTTGTATACCAAAAGCATCACGTCGCCGAGATTATATCAGCTCTTGTCACACGCCAGTTTTCCCTCTTATCTCTTCTCGCCGCTTAACAGACGATTGATGTTCTACGCAGCCCGGTGACTTCGTCGGAGCTTACTTCGTTCTCCACGGGCTGTTCAGACTATACTCTCGGATAAGTTGGATTGTACTGACGACCTACGTGTTATTTAACCTGGAGCTTGCTCTGTTAAACTAACAGTTGTTCAGCATAAAACAACGCAGCCTACCTTGAGCCACACTCGGTGACTGGCTAACGTTACTGTCCACAAGCACGGTAGCCTCGCCTGGAGCCCAGCTCGGCCACAGGCTAGCCTCTGTCAAACACAAACACGGAGCAGTTTACCTTGAGCCCAGTTCGGTAACCGCTAGTCCCAGTCAAGCACAATCACAGCAGCCTAGCCTTGAGCTCCGCTCGGTAACCGGCTAGCTCACGTCAAGACACACCGCCTCGCCTTGAGCCCGGCTCGGTAGGGTAGCTAGTAGCTAACATTCCATTCCTTAAGTAGGCCTATGCCGCATTGATTTTGTTAAGGTAATTTGAGAGTAGGGGGTAGAATTTGAAGTAGTGATGCATGTAGTACACTTGTGCGTTTAGGTTTAGCTATCACCATCTGATAAATCAAACTTTTCCCAAAGCCAGTTGGAAGGAGAGTTATAAGACGTCCTTGCCATTTATAAAATTGTCAAGACAAGCCTCTTGTTCCTGCTTTAATTGCGTGATGCCCTCAAGAGTTGAGACAACTTCGCGGATAGCTTCTAGCGTCTCTTCCTCCGTCGCCATTGTTGCTATGCTGTTGAACTACAAGCTTCGCTGGACTACAAGCAACTCGGCAAGCAAGTTCCGCGTCATCACTCAACTGTTCGCTGATTGGCGCGGTCATACGCGAACCGCATACTGTGGGTTGGGCCAGACTACGTGCGAGGCTGAAATCAAATTTTGGCCGGAAGTACGTAGGATGGTAACACCAGGCTAGTTGGCAACCACTAAAAGGCAAAATAAAGTGTTACAACCAATAACCGACAAGATGCACGTTTAGGAGAGTTTCAATTGCACGGGAGGGAGCAGCAAGCTAGCTCTCTGTTTTGTTTGAACTCCAACAGAAGTGATGTATCCCCGCTATCGCTGATACAACCTTTAATTAAAAAATTATAATGCAAAATAAGTGATCACTTCATTAAAGAGGGGATTTTTGTATGATTGTAAAAAAAGACCAAATTAAATTGATCCATTTCTAAAAACAGTAAAAGGGGAAATATCCAAGGGAGGTGAATACTTTTTATAGGCACTGTATATTACTGAGGTAGTAATATATACATTATACTACAAAACTGTATATGAAAGCAATGATGGGGGTTGTGTTAATGTCCTGTTTTTGTTTGTGTTCTTCTTTGTGTTGGTGTTTTTGTTTTTGCCTATATGATGGATGGCGTGCCTTGTGTTGTTGTTTCCTTAAGCTGACTTGTTTTGGGTTTCCTTGTTTTGTTTTGTTGTGTCTTTGTGACTTAGATTTTATTTCTAACTTGGCATTTAATAACAACTGGCTAAGTCAATTAATGGCTAGAACATCTTGCCAAAGGACTGCAGCTGGAAATTAGCCGGCTGGCTAACACATTTACAGAAATGTTGATTAAGGTGTGTTGTCCTTATAAATGAATAAATCAAATGAGAACACTGCCAACATTTAATTATGTTGCACTCCGATTAAAACTACAATCATCTTTTGTGTGTGCTTTGATGTCCACATGATTACAGGCACTGAGAAAATGTCCCAAATACAGATTATACTATGACAAAACATATGTGGCATGAGCAGTATAAGGGGAGATAGATGTGGATAGTTTTTTTTTTATTTCTTTTTTTATCTGTAGCCTAGGCCCAGGTAGCACCCGATGTGCAATGGACGCACTGTGTTATTCATAGGGAAGCGCTCGTGTCAAGGCAGCTTAGTTATTACCGACCTGAATGAGATTTTGAACGAGGTTGTGAGAGTGGGGAATTTCATCAAGACCCGGCCCTTAAAAGCGTGTCTATTCTCCGCACTTTGAGAGGAGATGGGAGCTGACCAAAAGGCTGTACTGTTTCACAGCGAGGCAAGGTGGCTTTCCCGAAGTGCTGTCGCGTGTTCGAGCTCCGAGTCGCCTCTTCTTGGAGGAAGAGCGCATGTTTGAATCTGCAAGCACGTTCACTAATGAACATTTCTTGACGAAGCTGGCCTATCTTAGCGATATATTTGGAAAGCTCAATGAGTTAAATCTCCAGTTACAAGGCAAAGACAAGCACCTAGCGGATAAGATCACTGCATTCAACAAGATGATTGTGTGTGAGATTAGGTGCAGATCTATTTAAAATCATTATTTTCAGCACATTTGTAGGCCTATCATATGTTGACTATTGATGAGATTTGTATCATATTTTTATGATCCTATTCACTATTCTCGACAAAATTGATAAAAATAAATATTAATAAAACTATTTAAAAAAAAACTTGTTAACAATTGGTGGTGTTGGGTAGCCTGGCGGGCCATCCTATATCATTGAAATGTATAGTCTGGAATCGAACCATTCACCTCGCTTAATCCAAGGGGCGGGCAGAGAATTGTCTTTCAAACTGCCTAGGCATGCAATAGGCCAGCGCTACGACCATATCCGTATCCGGTCGGCAAAACGGCAAATACATCCTTCTTCGAAAGGAATGACTTAAGTGCATTGTGTTGCTCAACTTTCAAAGAAAAGCACAAGTCCAACTCCTCCAAAGTTGACGCCAACGCCGATTCAAACAACCGCTCTTCGTTCGCCATAGCCACCTTCCTTGTTGTTCACCGTCGCAGGACTGTCATTATCCTGTTAAGCCCGCCTTAAGACTCTCTAACAAAATAGAGCGCTGTGATTGGATGAAGTCCACGGCGTCAGCCAATAGAAATCCCTATGGTTTGATACTAGACGTACAGGCCATGGAGGTATTATATATAACTGGAGAGAGTGACTAAGTCCCGTCCCCATTCATTTCAATGGACCATGCTAGGCTAGCTACTTCAGCCAAAAAAGTTTGAAATTGATCGCAGCCATCTTTACAAAAATGGCGTTTCATGGGTGTTCGTTTCCGGCACCAGCTGGAATTAGCCTATTAGATTCCACGTTACAGACGGAGACAACGTAAGGTACAACGGTATGTTGTTGATGAAGATTGGACATTCCCTCAGAGGAAAAGAAGTTGTTCGGGAACGCGCTTCACCTCGTTATAAGCGCAAATTTATTAAATTGGTTGGGATAACATTTTGGGAATGGTGGTAGAAGTTTGCCCTGTCTCTGAAGTCCTAGGTTATTTAATGTGATGTTCATATGTGATAATAAACAATGCAAATCAATATTGAGTCACTTTAAGCTACACCAATAATGAACCCTAAATGCTATATTTGGACAGGTTGTATTACGCAATAGGCTAGCCAACGAAAATTACTAAAATTAAGTAGACATATGGGATGTAAGAAACTTGTGGATAGCTGAAATATTTGCTGCACCCAGTGTGCATTTGCAGCTTGTTAAACCCGGTTAAACCTAGGCTACATTTGCAGGCAGACAAAATGAAGCCAACGCAAGTTGGACCGATAAGTGCACATCCCTCGGGTATTGTGGTTCGAGCAGGCAAAGAGTCTGCAACTGTTGTTGGATATTTGGCTTTTGCCTCGACTGGCAGCCTGGTCATTTAAATCAAATGCATAGCCTAATCATGTTAATGTTGCAAGAAAGCAAACTAAATAAGTCATTGACATTTGTTTCGTTTTAAAACACTTGAGGAGACATAGGTTACATCCAGATGTTGCTTTGTCATGGACTACAGGTAGGAACTACAGCCTGTGCATTTTAAAATAGTTTTCATGCACAACGCAATGAGTAGGCTAATAATTGGATATAGGTCATTGCATCTGCTAAAATGTATGGTCATAGTCAGTTACCTTGTCAACCCACACATAAGGCAAATAATAGCCTAATATGACAACATTTACATTTTTCTTTTATTAACGACAAAGTCCGGTATAATACAGACTAAACCATGTAGGCATTAAGTCAAATATCAGTAGCTTAATCCAAGTAGTTAGTTGTTTTATTTGTCGTCTTCCAGAAATCCAAACCAACATGGACGTGCGAGGACGCTCGTGCCCAACACTAAACTCGTGCATGAGCTGTCATCTACCAATCAGCATGTGCAAACTGGTAACGGAAGTTGCAACCATGTAACGCCATGTTTTCAAAAATGTCAGCGGCCAAATGCCATGCTAACTGGCTGACGCTAACCCTTCAAATCCTGACCCCCTGGTACAGGCTGAGCAAATTAATTTGCCGCCGCTAGGGTGCGTCTAGATTTCTAGGCTAGGTGTTGGGGGTAGGCTACTCCGGAAGATCATAATGTCTCAGGGGGTACATATCTGTTAAAAGTTTGGGAACCACTGGCCTACTGCATGCATGATAGACAACTTTGTTGTCTATGTCCAAGGACAGTCGGAAGATGCCACAATTACAGACTACAGATTTGCAGATTGTAGCACACTATTTAGTCGTGCTAAACATTGAACCTTTCCAAAAACGAATTTTAACTTACTCGTGTGTACTTTTATTTTGACGCAATTTCGTCGCCATATTGCCCGTCGATGTCGCTCGCTTTCGCTAGCTTCACGGAACTGTTTGTTTTGGTTAACTTCTCTGGTACCGCTGAAGCATTTCTGCTAAACCTAACTCCTCTTCGAAGTTAGGCGATTACGTGAATCCACTTTGTGATAGCTGAGTGTCCGAAACAGAAGCTGTGTCGTAGAAGATCAACGTCAGCTAGCCACAGCATGGATACTGACGGGACAGCAAAATTGTCCAAAAACGTCCTACGGATGAAGGTGAGTTGCCACGCGTAAAATCATGCAGCCTACCACGTTGCCGTGACGAGTGGCCAGTGTTTTATCAGTATTCATGTACCGGCAGGACTGACCTGGGTCAAAAAATCGGCCCGAACTGCCCACTACATGTCAGGAACACTCACGAAAATGCAATCCTGGCAATACCCTTAAATATGTGTATTGAACTAAGTGCCGTGAAGCAGTGCAGATGAACAAGATCGATTGTATACTCACTCAAATTCAAATTCAAAGTTGCTTTATTAGCATGACTGCATGGGAACAGTGTTGCCAAAGCTGTTGTTACATACAACATAACAAAAAAGAACATACGACCATAGGACAAAAAACAAAAACAGAAAATACATAAGAAGAGGTGGGGTGGGGACAGTCTGGGGTGGACATAAAAGATCTAAAATTAACAGCAGTAAAGAACAAGAGTAATATTGTGAAGTGTGTGTGTGTGTGTGTGTGTGTGTGTGTGTGTGTGTGTGTGTCAGTCAGTCACAGACACACATATGTTTTAGTCCCTCAGATCCTCACATTTCAAGATAAATTGTGCTGCTATGGCCAGCTAACAATTTATGGTTCCCAGAACGTTCTGGGAACGGAACCTTAGTTTTTGGTTCCCGAACGTTCCCTGAATGTTATTTTTTGAGTAAAGTTTGGTTCCCATGGAAAGTTTGCTGAACGTTCCGGGAACGTTAGTTCCCCTAACACCTTTTAGGGAACCTTCCCCTAACATTGCAACCTTTGCATACTAATTTTATTATTACTTTAAACTGCATGAGCAGGAATGCATTATTATATATTAGCAGGAATTAATGAACAGGCAAAAATTGATGGGATTTATAACTTTAATATAAAATAATCAAAATACAAAAAAATATAAAAGGTCTAAAAATATATACAAACATCAGACTCTATCTTAGCCAAGTATACTAACACAAGGAATTTGACTTTGGTAGGTGCCCTATACATTCAACAAATAGACAGACATACTGTACAATAGAGACAACAATATACATTGTGGCAGATACAACACAATATACAAAACAACTATACAAATAAGACATAATACCAATACAAGTACACATGGAGTGTGATGTAGAGTGCAAATGTAGTGTGCAAGACGCATATTGGAAAGATAAAGTATGTAATGTGCAGGAGAATGGTAAAAGTAGAGATGACCCCACTTATCTGCAGTTCAGGAGAGTGACGGCAGTGGGAAAAGAGCTGTTCTTGTGTCTGGTTGTTTTTGTGTGCAGGGATCTGTAGCGCCTGCCAGAGGGGAGGAAGTTAAAGAGTGTGTGTGCAGGATATGTGGAGCTTTTGGTGATGTTCTCCTCCCAGAGGTCCCAGAGTACAAGTCCTGGAGGGAGGGCATTTTGTTCCTTCTCTCCTGCAGCTCAGTGACTGTCGAGCAGGACGACAGCAATATGTCATCGACTGGAGCAGAGGGAGGTGACTGGGAGCTCCTTAAGAGCATGAGCAACTCGTCTATCTTCTCCTCAAATACATCCATTCACTGTGCCATGCGGTAATGGTTGTCCTTATTGCTATGGAAAAATGGATGGTGTTAGTTTTAGTTGCATTATATACTTGCATATGTGAACAAATTAAGCGAGTCTTCTTACCTCTTATTTCCGTCTCCATGGCCAAGCCACCTCCCTCTGTGTGATGAGTCACTTGTGCTGTTTACAACAAAAAAAAGTTAGTTACTCTCAAGTTCCTTGTCATGAAATTGTATTTACTTGGAAATGGAAAATTCAAAGACACTGTACCTTCAACTGGGTCCCAAGATGAAGTGGCAGGCATTATAATAGACCCATCCAGCTCTGGGCAATGAGCTGGTTGCCTGTGTGGTGTTGACTCATCTAAAAAGAAAGTAAATATGAATATTGGTCAGTTAATTTATGGTAGGTTTCTTGCACATGACATTTGCGAAAGATAAACCTATGCTGTTACATTAAACAATCGCTAAAAAGAAAAACTCACATGCAGGTGGTGGAGGCAGTGACGTCTGCTGACCTAAAAAAAGGCAGGAAGAGATAAATACATCAGAACAGTCACATGATCTGCACCAGGTTAATAAACATGAATTTCAGTAGTTCCATGGTAGGACAAATATGTATAAATGTTAACTTACAGACAGGGCTTTCAGGCACACGCACCGTCCTGGAATGTTTTCTTGCTTGCGGAACGGATTCATCTGAAATAAAAGACCATACAATCTGCACTGATTGCAAAAAGAATATTTGAATTGTGTAAATAATGTGGTCTGTACTTAAGAGGTCTTACCATCACTTGACCCTGCACTGCCTTTTGTGGACGCTCGCATCTTCTTCCGCCTCAATGCTAGAAGTGTCCATCAGCTGCTGACATTTTTCCATAGCTTTGGTGTATGAATCTATGTTAAGAGAACAATGTTTTTGTGAGTCAGTAGTAGAAAAAAGCAGTATTTCCATACAGAGAAAACTATTATTGATAGTATTGCAGCAATAAGTCACCTGTACACAACCAGATTTTCTTGACTGGATATGTGGCCCAGCTTTTGACTTGATTTTTGCATTGTAGCCCATTTTCTATTGGGGAGACAAAGCATGCTTAGAAATGCATGGGCTTAGTTTGTAAAGCCAGTATGGCAGCTGTGTATAGCCTACTACACACATTCTGCCCCTTCCTGTATGCTTCCCAACAGACCGCTGAGGTTCGCCTACAAAAAGGAACCAAAACTGCCATCTTTGCCTATAAGGAGATCAGGGTGTTAATTTAACCTAACTACCTATGACAAGTTACATTGCAAGTTAGGTCTGGGGTAGCAAAAATCTAAGTTGCTGTCTTAACGAAGGCCTACCGAAGATCACAGCCTACCACTCGAAGGCAGAGGACAAAAGTGTCTTGAGCAAAATGTCTGCATTTCAGACTTCTTCGTCCCCGGGAGAGTGCAATAATTCTCTACCCATGTTTTTTTTCCCATAGCAAAAATCGCAAGATAGGCTACCGGATCTCAGCTTTTTGAATTCAGAGGTCTATTCACTTGAATCGGCTGTCTGCTAAACTGTTACAAGATGGCCGCCGACAGCCATTAGCCTATAGCCATCTTTATGGCTCTGGTGTAGCCTACATACCCAGGACTATGCAGTAGGCTATACCCACTTAAAAAGCATCACCATCTTAGTATACCCACTTAAAATAGACTAGGATACTGTGATCAACCCCAAATGTATAGCCTACCCACTACAGCTAACTACTAGCCTACATCACAGTATATCTAGCTACATACAGTATATCCAGTAGCCTACTAGACTACACCACTGCCGCCGAGTGACTTGACTAAAAGGACTGACTGTAAAACTAAAACTAATTAAAAGAAACGGTAGGCTAGTGCTATATCTTATTTGTAACAACAACGCGAGACGATGATGCAAAACATAACGTTACAATGTTGCAAAACATAACACGTTGTGAACAGCAGCAAACAAAGACTAACGAGCAATGTGCTAGCTGGTAAATTACAAACTTGGCACAATCGGAATATAACAAAGCCCTACAAGTGAAAGGACTTAAGGTTAAACCTCAAACCCTTGCATTACAACCACTAGGCCTACATCATGAAACTGTAACATATTTCACTTACTTTCGTGAGCTCGAATTCAAGACGAGTGTAATCCATTCCAAGACTTCTTCTTTCAAGCGGTGTTCAAACAGAGCCCGTTTACGGAAGTCAGAACAATCGACTTCAATCGATGACCTGAAAGCAGAGGCGCTGGGTGCATCCGAATACCCATACTAGCGCACTGTACAGTAGGCGAGACGCAGTACGCCACAGTAGTAGTACGTCCGAATTCTTAGTAGGCATCGACTAGCAGGCGAAAAGTACCCGGATGGCCTACTACCTCCACAGTATACAACGGATGGTCACTACGCTATCCCACAATTCAGCGGGAGCCCGATAACCGTAGAAGAAGACGAGCCGCCGGGAAAATCAAATCGGACAAAATGGCTGATACGATGGAGGTCACGGCAGCTACTTCTGCCGATGTTTATAAATGTAAGTATATTAGGAGAAATGTTGAATTTAAATGTTGGGTGTTTCGAAAATACGTTATGTATATCAGTTGAGTTGAGGTAAGTTGTGAGGGTCTGGTTTCAATCGGGCTAGTAAGTTGTATTTGCTATTGTATTATCAGGAGATGAAATTAATTCAGGTAAATGTAAGTCGGTAGGCTATCTCGTTATGTCTGTTTTTATTTTGGTGTACGTTTTATTTTACTATCAACTTTAAAGAAGAATTCGTCATGTACGTTAAATGTGTGAAGCTGGCGCTATCTTGGGCTTGATTATCTTAAAGTTAACATTACGTTACCTTAACGTGAGCTGAGGTAAATGTAAGCGGTGTTTGCTTCATAAAAGTATTTAACATTAACGTTATCACTCTACCTTACTTTTGCCTTCTGCGGTTTTTATTCACTAACTACTGTAAATACAATGGGCTAGTGTAGCCTAACTAACAACTACGTATGAATACAATAAGTTAAAACGTTTTGCTATCAGAATTTTATGTTGTGTGATGTCTGCCTCACATGTAAATGTTATATAACCTTATAAGAAAGCTGTTGACATGGACAAGTAATGCATGCTAAGTTAATACTGTCTTATATTCTGTTGCAGCTAAGGCAGACACACTGTGCTATCTAATCCACAATCTTTTCAAATATGATTTGATGTTATAATTTCACTAGCAATATCACTACCCTCATCAACCCAGTTAAAATTCACTTGCATTCCCATGAGGCCTTAGCCCTTGTAACATGCTTGTGCAACTTTGCTGTAGTGCTTGTTGTCATTATTGTTTCTCTATCATTTTTAGGTTTAAGTAGGAACTACAACATGTATTACAGCATCCCAATATGCTGACATCAAGAGAGCAGATGCAAGAACGGCCCCAAAGATCTGTCTTCCCTGGATGACAGCCTGACCTGCAGCTTAATCCTGTGAAAACATCTGACATCATAAGTGAGTAGCCTATGTCAAGTTTAAAATATTATAGGGTAATTTTGTGTCAAATCTGACAAGATGGTAGCTACACAAGCTCAGATTTTGTTCAACCTGTCCATATCATGAATGGTTTCCAAAGCCAATGGCTGTATTTGTTGTTTCATATCTTCATATTTTTCCCTTGATTATGCTTCTGTGACAACCTAACATTTACATGTATTCATTCATTTTTTTGTCAGACACATCCAAAGTGATTTACAGCAGTAGAATAACATTTGATCTATTAACATTTAACCATTTTAACATTGTAGCTACAGTGCAGATGAGAAGCTAGGACTGCATCTGTCAATACTAGTACTATAGGATAGGAGTGCCTAAAAAATAAATGTGAATCAATGGTTGGGCATTAACAAAGTCCTTTTAGGCAAGTCCCTCCACTCGGCGGCCATTTGACAACGCTTTTTGGGCACTCGTCGGGCATCCATTTCGGCAGAAATGCGCGTGTGCAAGGCTTCACGACATCAATCTTGCTCCAGCGGCGAGATCACAACACATGATTGGCACGATGTCTTCACAACACACCATATGATTGGCTCAATGTATTCACATGTCGACGTTTTGTCGAGGAAGGGGTGGGATATGTGTAGACAACGGCCATATTGGCGTGACAAACTAGCCCCATGCATTTCTATGGAGTATTTTTTGAGTGCTGTGTCTCCACAGCCTCTTCCAGTGCTGTGTTCTTCTCTTATTTCTGTTTTACAGATTGCATCACCCCAACATGTGTA
Organism: Alosa sapidissima; assembly: GCF_018492685.1. NCBI lineage: Eukaryota > Metazoa > Chordata > Actinopteri > Clupeiformes > Clupeidae > Alosa > Alosa sapidissima. The sequence goes on from NC_055967.1 coordinate 2,713,743, forward strand.
GAGGAAACCAAACGACCAGAAGAGACACTCAATAACACATAAACACACACACACACACACACACACACACACACCAATGCCTGAGTACTAGGGGTGTAATGATACACAAAACTGGCTTGTACCTCAATTTTGAAGTTTTGTCATTAGGTTCATTTTTGCCACTGCTAACCTAAAGTTCATTAACAATATATGTTCTCAATGAAAGTTCGTCAATTGTTTTTTGATGTTAGTTGAGTAAACTGACATAATGGTCACCACTTGTATGTCCATGGCATAACATTCTACTGTTGATTACTGTTAAAGGCTGCATTTGCATCTGTATTGAACATCCTGTACCTAAATGGTAAGGTATGAATAGGTTTACCTTTACACTCCTACTGTGCGTGCCTATTTTATGTTTTATATAATAAACATTGATATATAAATGTGACCATTCCTTTTCTACTGTGATGCTTTTTTTAAATAAGATGTTTTTGAATCTGTTGCAAATTTATTTAAAAACGACTGCAAGAAGGTTTTGCTCAATTGTTTAAATGAGCAGGCAGTCCAGTGGTCTATGTCTGAACTAGCTCAGTTTGAAAGTAATGTCCAGGGAGTTTGGGGAGAGAGAGCTGTGGGAAAAGTAGCCAACTGCCTTCATATGATTATACCTTCATACCTTCCGAGAGTGGCAGTTCTCCCCTTATTAGACATTCTCTGCTTTAGCTTTTCGCGGCGTGCGTCATGTGTGTCGGTGTCACATGTAAACATCCGGGGTCAAAGGACAGGCAAGATGGCTTCCCAGTATGTCCGAATTGTATCAAAGATCGTTAAGGCGGAGCAAGATACTTCGTCGTAGTTCATGAGTCTGTCTCAATTGGTGTACTTACGTGAGTACACTTTCGTATAGTATATATGTTCCCTAAACGTTCTGTGTTGGTGGGCAGCAGAAGCCCCTTCACCAAGAAGTATGGCCATTTTTTCATCGTCAAAATCTTGAAAGTGTGGGATAACTATTTGGAATTTGGAGAAAAATGTCTCTTACATTTTTGTATTTTTCACAGTGAAGAAAGAAGTGCTCCTCTGTCTCAACCATCTCTGCCTGACAGTGACCACATATTCTTTGTTCTTTTGGCAGCCAGGTTTTCCTGTGCCTGCCTGTTTCTATTGCTAGATTGTGGTCACTGAGCCTGTATTTGGTCAGGACTTACCTCTGTTTCGTATCTCTGACAGAGATGAGATTGCCAATTCATATTCTCTTTTTAGGATCAGATAGGAATTCATTCTACTTTGGTTGGCAATTTGGTTTGTCCAATGATCTAAATATTCTTCTTTTGCTTGATTCATAATTTTGTTGACTCTGATTGATGTTTGGGAAACAAAACTGGACTGAGCTTGATGTGTATTAGTTGTTGTTATTGAGTTAGTTAGCTTCAGTACCAGCTGGCTTAGGGGACTCTTTTCAGGTTTCAGCTCCTGGGTTTTTAGAGTCCCTCTCCGGCAGAGGTGACTATTTTGGAACCCCATATTTGGACCCCCAAATGATCATGTGGGCACTTGATGATCCTAATGGGATTTATACCAGATAAAGACACATATTTGTTCTTTCTTTTAATGAAATACAATTTTTGACTATGAAGCTCCATAATATGAATTTTATTCTTCATAATGCACCATTTTGCACATTGTTTCCAGAAGTCTGGAATATAGATCAGGGAGAATTTAGTGATGATAAAGCATGACAATAGTGGAAATAACTTAGTATTATGCTCAGTGATGGCAAACAATTAAATACTGAGACTGTCACGGATTAAACCCTTATCCCCCATGAAAGAGACCCTCTTTGGGGGTCCAAATATGTTTTCTGATGCTCTGGCATTCAGAGTCAAACCAGACATGATCTTGTTTTTTTGTTTTGTTTTTAGTTTTCCTTATTAGTTCAGCCTTTTGTGCTGACTTTTGGTATATCATATTCAGCTCATTCACAGCCATATTTATACCCTTTGTATTATTAGTGAACTGTTTGTTAGTGAAATTAGTAATCTCTTCAACCAATTCAGGTGAGTTTATTGCCTGTATACATTTTTCAGAGCTATTATGAGTCCATCTGTAGGTCGAATTAAGTTTAAACAGCTTACTGGGCGCCGTGTTTGTGTTTGTGGATTTTCCATCCATTTTAAGAAACACATTCATTTGATTGTGGTCAGAGAGGAGAGGAGTTTGCTGCATGACAGTGAATGCATTGAAGGAGGAGGGGTCCATGTCAGTGACTGCATAATCAACTACACTATTGCCAAGAGATGAACAACATGTGAACCTCCCTAAAGAGTCCCCTTTTGTCCTGCCATTAAGTATATACAGGCCTAAGACTTGACAGAGGTGCACTACCTCTCTACCACTTTTATTTAACATAATCAAGGTTATTTCTCTGGGGGAGGTTTGGTGTGGTGTATAGGGTATTCACTGACTCTCTCTGACTCATTGGTGGTCCAAGGTGGCTGGAGTACTCAATCTCCATATTCATAAACACGTGTCAAAGACCGCGGTTAAATTAGCTTGAAATTAGATATTCGCCAGAAATTCAAAACATCGCTAGGTCTCTATCTCAATCGACGCTGAACAAACTACTCACAAAGTGTGATGTTCATACTTGAATTTAGGGGTGAAAAGATATTAACTGTAATTGAATGCAATAAAGGGCAAAATTGTTGCAATTAAGATCATATTCATACATCCCAGGCACAACCACTTCTCTCTTCCCATGTTTCCTGCCTTTTCGTCGGGCAGCTTTTCGAAATAGAAGTCCCAACGCAGCTCATGTAAACTGATAGATAAACAGAGGAAAATATCAAATAAGGCAGGGTGGAAAACTTTTGGGAAAACATACTAAAACTGTAAAAATAATATAACATAAATTAGATGCATTGTACACAACACTACAATAAATGTATAATGAAATTTGTGGAATAGGTACATGGGAAAAAAAAAACATTTTAATTCAGGTTTTATGTCAACATCAGACTGGTACTGATAGAATAAACTCATAACAACTGTGAAAGGCATCAGTCATTTGTGAAAACGTGAATTGCATGCAAAAAGCGATTATTTTAGTCAAAATTATGGTCTGGCCTAGTGCTGGTGACCCTAGAAAGCAGATGAACATTTCAATTAAACTTTTTCAACTTTGATTGGATAAGCCACTTCTCAGTCATCTTTATTGACGTGCTACTTCAACCACTCACATCGAAGCCAACCCATGACGCTTGCTTCCTCGATGCGTTGTCTGAAACAAAACAGTCTCACAGTCGCTTCTCCGCTGCATCACATCTATGAAACTCCCGCCCTGTGTCCTGATTAGCTCTACCATTAAACTTATATGTCAACCTCAGACTGGTATCCACTAAAAACACTCAATTACAACTGTGAAAGGTATCAGCCATTTGTGAAAATATGAATCGCATAAAAAAAGAGATTATTTCTGTCAACATCTAAGGTCTGGCCTAGTGCTGGTGACCCTAGAAAGCAGATGAACATTTCAATTCAACTTATATGTCAACAATAACTCCCGCCCTGTGTCCTGATTAGCTCTACCATAAAATCTGGTGCCGAAATCACTCCCAACGGAAGCAATCCCAGATAGATGTGAGTGGAGCTAGGCGGAACTAAATTCATCTGGTGAGAGTCAGGTTAACAATTAGCAGCATTTCTTAATATTTTTAACTTTATAATTTATAATATATTATATATGTTTTGTTTTTTTGGGGGGGGCAGGTGGTGTCCCAGATTTTCACAAATCAAATGTGGCAACCCTAGATGGATGATATGGTATTCTATCAATCTCGCTAAAGGCTTTCGATAAGTCTCGCTAATTTCCGTTCCATTAGTGAGGTTAAAGTGATTGGTAACTATGGGAATTCATGCCACAGAACTAATCTGGTCCGTAGCAGGTTAACTTTCAAGCTAAATTAAGCTGTGTTGCAGAAAAACCCAATCAGTTGGAAAACGAGTCAAAAAGATGGTTCCGTCAACCTGTGCTTTCGTCAACTGTAGCGTACTTCAAACATAGAAGTAGAAATGTTTTTTTCCGACAGTGTCACCAAGCATGGATTTACACATTCACTAGCTCCAAAGAATTTATGATGCGACTTAAAATGTTTTAACCACATGAATTCCAATACAAATTTCAAGTTTTTGCCTGAAATTGCACTTAAAATGCTCTGTTCAACTAATCTATCACCCCTTTAAATTTAAACCCATTGAACTTTAGTGTTCAATGAGTGTGTGTCAGCCCATTATCACCCCCCTATCTTTGCTTGTGTTGGAAAAATTGTGGAATTAAAAGCAGTTGTAACATATTCATGTGCTGATGTGTGTGATTTTTTTTTCTGCAATTCTTCCCAGTTTATGCAGCGGAGCCTTGATCCAGATGCAAAGAAACAACTGGAAGAAGATGAAAAGAGAGTCATAAGTGATGAGCACTGGTTTTTGGACCTTCCAGAACTTATGGCAAATGAGTATGACACTGATTTCTTATGAAATATTACTATTAATAATAATAATGATGATGATGATAATACAGTACATTTTATTTATAAAGTGCCTTTCAAGACCTCCAAGGTCATTTCACAAATGAAATGTAAAAATACATTCACCAAACACAAAAATAATAAGTCATGGGCATTGGTGACTCCTGGTATTTAACAACAGCAACATGGTTTTGTTCTTGAACAGTCCAATCGTAGCATATTAAGACTGTAACATGGGGTGAGTTGCTCTTGAACGGCCAACTAAGCAGGCAGTCTTAGAGCTCCAGAAGCACAGGTCAGCTGCTGTTCTCCGGGCAGAGTAGACACTGGAAAGCCAGCCAGCAAATCAGCAGTTCGGTCAACCTTAAATGCAGAGAGATCCTCCATTGCTAGTGTGAAATCCTAATGTTGATGTAATGTTAGCCATTTGGAGATAGGCTTATACAATCATCACCAGGAGAGACATGTACTGCAATTGACACCCACGCAAAGCAACTAAGTGTAACTTAAAGCGTACATACAAAATAAAACAAAACATTACATTATATTACGAACATTATAACAAATTAAACAATAACAAACTGTCAGACGGAGCGGTGTGACTTGCTATTACTATTTTACTATTAGTACTATTTCTACAACTACTGTTACTACTACTACTACTACTACTACTACTACTACTACTAATACTAATAATAATAATGATGATAAAGTGAAAATATACTTCTATGCAATTATCGAGGTCCAATCATTTGAACATTGCACATTGAACATTAAGCATTACGCATATTGTACATTTATGGATGAGTAGATGAATGGATGTAGATCAGATTCATGGCTATTGGCCGGTGGATAGACATGGTTGGGTGTGGAGTGATGGATAAATGGCTTGGTGGATGAAAGGATGAATGTAGATAGATGGATGGATATATAAAGACGGACAGATAAATGGCTGGATGTAGATGGATGACAGACGGCTACATGGATGGATACATTGATGCATGTAGATATATTGGTGAAATTGATGGATGGCTGGATGGATGTGGAGAGATGAATAGATGGATGGGAGCAGATAGATGGACAGATAAATGGTTAGATGTAGATAAATGGATGGATGTGGGGAAAGGGATAAGGTTGATAGATCGCTACATTAACACTCCAGTTCAGCTCCCACTACAGAGCCAGCCTTCCTGACTTGACAGGCTGGTAAGGAAGGCTGGCTCTGTAGTGGGAGCTGAACTGGAGTGCATCACTTCAATATCTGACAAAAGGACCCTAAACAAACTGATCAACATCTTGGACAATGAATGCCATCCACTCTACAGCACTATCAAAAAGCAAAACAGCTTGATCAGCTGGAGACTTCGCTCACTGCCATGCACAACCGAAAGGCTGAGGAAGTCATTTGTTCCTAGGGCCATTGAACTGTTCAATGCCTCACTAAAGGGAAGAGGAGAGATAGACTAAGCTGAGAAATCTGTCTGCCTCTCCACCCTCTCCATGTTTGAGTACTGACTGCCCACTACTGCTTTACTACTGTTTTACTAATGTACACAGCCTAATGTTTTTCACTACTGTTTTACTGCTACACTGTTTTTCATGCTATATTAGCACACATGATCAATGGCTGCGGTCAGGCTTCTGCTACAATACTGAATTAATGAATGGCTATAACCCTATTACCTCAACCTGTTCTTGCACTGAAATAGTTTTTTACTCTACCTTGTCTACATTATACTTTACTCTCCTATTTGTCCATATTATTTATGCTGGTCTGTAGACCTTACTCTTGCACTGTTGGACTAATGTTGGACTATTTTTTGCACTTTCACCATGACACTCACTCTCTTCAGCACCTTGCCATGCACACATAACTAAGGACTATGGTTGGACTACTTTTTGCACCTTCACCATGACACTCACTCCCTTTAGCACATTACTAGTCCCGGCCCTGTCACTATAAGCGTCTTATGCTTGATCACCCTCAAGCACATTGGACTTTCTTAATTTAATTTATATAGTGTATTTAGTATTTAGTTCTGTTAGTTTTCTTATCTTTCTTATCTTGTACTGTCCGTATTGTACAGTGGAGTTTAGTTATATGTTTATATTTATACTTATGTTTACCATTTCTGCTGTAAGTGCATGTTGTGTGTGTGTGATGTCTGTATGCTACTGAGACCCTTGAATTTCCCCATGGGGATCAATAAAGTATCTATCTATCTATCTATCTATCTAGCTCACATGGAAGGATATAAATAGATGTATTGATCTAGTTAGATGATGGATGTAAATAGATGGTTGGATGAGTGAATGGATGTAGAAAGAAAGATAGATGGATGTAGATAGACAGGTTGCTAAATGGTTTGATGTACATAGATGGATAGATGTGGGTAGATGGAAGGGTCATAGTAGGATACATGGATGGATGTAGAAATATGGATGATAGATCACTGAATGAATATTGATGGATTGCTAAATGAATGTTGAGAGCTGGATAGATGGATGGGTGGAGTAGATGGATAAGGATAAATTAACAGATAAATAGTTGGATATAGTTAGATCGATGGATATAGATTGATGGATGATAGATGGATAGTTTAAAAGTTGTTGATAGACAGTTTAATGAATGTTGTTACGACCCTCTGTGCCCCTTCAGGCCTCTCCTTGTCAGTGCACGGGCAGGTAGGGCCTGATTAGGTCAATTAGGAATTGTGTACACCTGCATCAGGGTGTGGTTATATAAGGAGTTCTCCTCTCTTCTCCTGGAGGCACTTTTCTTCTCTCTTGCAGGCACCATTTTGACTTTCTCTATGCACTGGCACTTTACTCTTTCTCTCCTCTCTCTCTAATCTTTCTATCTTCTTTTGTCTACCATTTAGTCATCTTACATACTGATGCTGACATTGCATTCATACATACACGCACGCCAATACTCATCTTCCCCCTAGACACATCATGTTTGGTATTACTATTGTTGCTTAATCTTAATAAATTATAAATTGGAACTTTGTTGTCCGTTTCCCTTTATGTTGCGGTCAGTAAACGAGCCGGCCGTAACAATGTTGAAAGACATAGTTTAATGAATGATGATAGACAGATAGTTAAATGGATGTTGATACACATGGTTTAATGTTGAAAGTTTAAAAATAGATTGTTTAAAAGTTGAATGTAGATAGTTTAAAAGTTGTTGATCGACTGATAGTTCAATGGTTGTTGATAGGAAAATAGTTTAATGGGTGTTAATTGGCAGATAGTTCAATGGAAGTATTATTCACATGTTTTTGCTTGTAACTTCCTCAATTTATCAGATATTTGCATTAAATTTGTACAGAAGGTAGAATTTTGTTAGTTCTTTCAAATGAAATCATGAACATTTACCGTTTTAGTTGGAATGGGCATATTCATAAACATTTATTTTCAGAATACAAGCGAAAACAACTTTACGCATCACTATTAATTGTGAATTCATATTTATACACACTGAATATGCAAATATACATTCATATTCATATTTTTATTTTTTATTTTTTTACTAACAATCAGGAGTGGGTAGAGTACTGAAAATCCATACTCAAGTAAAAGTACAATTACTCCCTTCAAAAAATTCCCAACTGAGAAATCTACTCAAGTAAAAGTAAAAAAGTTCTTTGTTAATAAATTACTCAAGTAACAAGTTACTTTTTTGTACATTTTTGGCCCTTTTTCACTTTCCGTTCTTGTTCACTTCTCTTCCTTTCTTTTGTGGTTCCGTTCCTCCTGTAGCTCTAAGTGCTTATTCCTCCTCTTTCTGTTTTGTACAGTGGGTATCAGTTAAGTTTGGACGGTTTTCTGCATGAATCATGCACCATATTCTCGGCAGAAATGGCACAAACTGCAGTTGACCCAAACAACCACCAGGTGGCACTTGGGAGTTCTGCCACTACTATTTTTGATGCGACTTGACTTACTGCTTCTGCATCCAGTTTCCAAGTCAGTCCAAGTCAGTAGAAAAATCAGAGACAGTTGAGCCATTACCAAACATATATGATAATACAATAGCGTGAGTTCATATATATTATTGTCACGGTTACTTATAGATTTGATAGTGTAACGATAGCGCATGAGACACTTGGAGACTGGACACCAGAGTCGGATGCGTTAAGTCAAAAAGACGGAAACTTGGGTCTGATTTGTGTTCGAAATCTGCGGCTTGTCTATGGCGCTGATAACGCTACGTTCGCAAATGTACGTACATCTGGCCCTGAGTTTAAGACATTGAGTTTTTGAAGTTTTAGAAATATTTTCGTAATAAAAATTGTCATTTAACCAATTAAGGCTGAAAACATGTAGGCTACATGCAACCCAGCAGAAGACTATTATATTGGCAAATCATTGAACACCATTCACACATTGTATTCTGCGCAGTCTCTACACGTGGAGCGCTAATGTGTCTACTGTAAATCATTCAAATCGTGTGAAAGTCATTAGGCTGGAAGCGCTAATGTGTCTATTAAGCTCATTAGCCTACTTTCAATAGGCCTACTGTACAGCCTGAGAGGGAGAACATAGCCTACTATAGAGTAAACAATCAGTTTACTTAGTTACATTTGTTTAGTTAAATCCAGTTTTCTACCCCTATGATACATTCGCTGAGAGGCCAAACCCAAGAGCAGAGACGAACTGATCTCTGCATAGAGTCATTTTGGAGGTACAAACTCTCTCTGTTCCTGCTTCCATTTTACATTGACTTGACATTTTTTCTAACTGAATTTTTGCGACGTTCTCCTAATGTGCCTTTTGCACGAAAAAGAACGTTATCAGCAGAATGCATTCACACTTCAATCAAGAACTTTGGTCGCCTGCGCCTGTTCTGCTACTAGGCCACTGAAAAGGGGTGTAAAAGTGACCGTGAGATAGGGAGGAGCAGCCCTCTTTTCCATGCGCTCCACTTAGTTTACATTTTCTAATTTCGTTTCTATTTATTTTTGTCCTTCTTATTAACTGAGTTGGCGTCTGATCCATATGAAGTCCCGCTGTTGTTGAAGGCTGATAATTTCTCTTCTGTTTTAATAAAATGCTGAAATGCCTCTCAAGTGCTAAAATGACCGCTCTCAGACAGCTTTCCATCATTTTAGTGAACATTCTGTGTCTTTTGGTGGTTGTTGCAATTTCTCAAGGATTTTGTCAGCATTCAGCTGATTTCCAAAGAGGTCTGTTGTGCGAGTTAGGAATACAGCAGGTGAGTGTAGTTGATCTTTCAGGTTCTGCATGGTCTCTTTGATCATTTCAATACATTTAATGTAAACAGTTTGGTCATCTGATAAGTATTAATAGTTTTAGAAATTGTGCTATAAGAATCACGGTTAGGGTTTAAGCATTCAGAAAAAACCTGTAATTCTTTCTTCAAACTCACAGCATCTTTGTGTGTAAGGGATTTCTTCAGGCGCATATGACTTCTTGCTTTCACTTTGTATTGTTTTTTTATTTTTTTATTTAGTTACCCACCATTAAGAATTCAAGGGCCGAATTCAGGGGCTGTTTTAAGTTCTGATTTCAGTGGACAATTCGTTTTTAACATTTCAATAGCAATCACCAACACCACCCTAACTTATGAAGACGCCTTTTATAGTTATTGCACATCTGAAATCTCTCCATGATCTGAAAAAAAGGTTTTGTTTTTCACCAGGTAATGCAGTCCTATTGCATGGCATGCATTTCAGTGCTATTGCTACACCGGTATGGAAGAGAAAAGGCTAAAGCAATTGTTTTTCAGTCCTTGAACAATCATGCAAGAACCGTATGGGACGAACACGGACGGGACGAACTTTCACAAAGATATGCTTCCATTGGCTACACCAGACAAGCAAGATTTTTTCCCCTTTATTGTCTTTGTGTGCGAACAGCCTGTATGCACTCCGCTCCCGTTGTTGTTTAAAGATCGAATGGGAAACGGATTCGGCGCAAAGGCTACAATTTAACCCAGCTACAATTTGTAAGATATCATCAATATCAATTTAATGTTACAGATGTATGGCTACATACATTCTTAAAATCGTTCTGGTCTACAATTAAAGGGACACCAGGCAACGTTTTTGCGTTAATTATTCATCTTCGTAAGTCGGTATATGGTTAAATGACTCATTACAGGGCGAATGAAGACTCTCTCGCCCGCTCCTACTGCCTGTAGCAAGAATATCCCGCTTGCAAGTTCAGTGTATCGTACCCGCCGACCGAAGCAGGATCAATTTACATCCTGCATCCACAGCACAGAGGCAGGCTAACGAAACGCTAGCGATTGTTGCAAACGTGTGTATAATGGCAGAGCCGGCAAAGAAGCCTTGACGGAAGATGCAAAGAAAAGGAAAAGAGCTTCAGACCGAGTGAGGGGGAGTTTCGTAGAGAAATAGCATCAGGCTTGCCTGGTGTCCCTTTAAATTAGGGCTGTCAATCGATTAAAAAAATTAATTGAATTAATTACATACTCTGTGATTAATTCATCTAAATTAATCGCATATATATTTTTTGCTGTGAAAGTATTTTAAATATTTAAATTCAAATGAATCATTGAATAATCAGCATTAGTGACATTAAAGTTCAAAAACTCTTTTATTATTATTTTCACTGTTCAAATAATGGCCATAATAATCTATGATATGACCTAATATCCTGAGGAAATCAATTCAAAAGTGGAAGAAGTTTTTTTTTTCACATACAAGGCATTTCAGGCCACAGATATAACCTAGGGGACACAATGAAAATAAATTAACACTCCCCTGAATGTCAACACTATTTCTTTGCATTGATTGTGCGACTTTAGAGTTGATGAACTCCGGTGATATGCAAATTCCTTGCTGCAGACATTGCAGAGGGCTTTATTTTCAACACCTTTATTTTTATCAACATCAGGCCGTTTTTTAAAAGTAAATGTTCCAATCAATGATCTAAGCAGCACATTTTCTTCTCTCTCCTTTATTTTACAGTCTAATGGTTACTGACTAGAATGGCTCGGGGTCAAAGGTCACACGGAATCGATTAATGCGTTATTTTTTTTAATCAGTTATTTTTTCTCAAATGAATTAATCTAAATTAATCAGTTACGTTTTTAATGTAAACAGTTTGGTCATCTGATAAGTATTAATAGTTTTAGAAATTGTGCTTTTGAAATTCGTTTTTAGAGTGTGTGCAGGCGACTTTTTTAGAAGGTGCGCTGCGGGCGCCTCATAGGCCCGCCGACCGGTTGATAAGCCACTTAAATGTTCCAGATGTCGCGAAAACACCTCAGGGCTGAAAGCTCAAAATCTCTAACTTTTCAGGGGGTAGTTCTCGACGTAGTTACTGACCTATTCAGGAAAAACACCCACCAGGCGGCGAGGATATTGTATGACACACATATTAACAGTACCATCCGGTTTGGAACAAATTATTGAGACAGAATGTTTGCCGTGAACGGTTGCTATTTCATCATACCTATTGGTTGTGTGTGCGTGTTGGTAGCCTAGGATTGGAGTGGAGAGGTGGGGTGTTGATTATTAACACCTGTTGATGTCGACGAAGGCCAAAATGTGTGAAACCTGCGAGTTCAAAATACCCCCCGGTAGCCTATTAGGCTTAAATCTCCTACTACACCTTCGTTTTACATTACTAAATTATTATTAAATTACCTTGAATTTCCCCTTGGGGATCAATAAAGTATCTATCTATCTATCTATCTATCTGTCTATCTATTAGTTACTTCCTTTATCAGAATAACCTACTAGACCCTATGCAGTCTGGTCTCAAGAGTGGTCATTCTACTAAAATTACTCTTCTGTCTGTGACTGAAGCATTGAGTAGCTAAATCCTCTGCTCAGTTATCACCCAGATAGCAAAGGGGCGTTGAGGGGCGTTGAATCCACGTTTGTTTGAAGCGGCGGAGGTTGATTCAACGTGGATTCAACGCCCCTTTGCTATCTGGGCAGTGTTAATTTTATCTATTTAGATTTATCTGCAGCCTTTGATGCTGTTAACCAAGACATTCTCCTTTCTACACTATCTGAACTGGGATTTTCTGGGAAAGCTATTAGACTGGTTTGAATCTACCTTAAAGGGCATTCTTTCAGTGTGTCTTGGCAAAGATAAGTATCAATCTCACCACAGGTGTGCCTCAGGGATCAGTGTTAGTGCTCCTGCTTTTCTCTATTTACACCACTTCCTTAGTCAAATCCATGGGAGCGAATGGTCTCACCTATCATTGCTATGTGCACAACACTCAACTTTCCCACCTGAGGACTCTAGTGTTTCCCATTGGATTTCTGCATGCCTTAAGGATACTTCAGTATAAGTATATATACTCTTTTTATCCCGTGAGGGAAATTTGTCAGACAGAATGAAAGATCGGCACCTTCAGCTTAATCTCTCAAAAACTGAGCTTTTGGTGTTTACAGCTAAAACATCTATTCCCCAACAGATTAACATCCAGCTTGACTAAACTTCTCTGAACAGCCTCAATTGCGAAATCATGTCGGTTTATCCTTTACAACATTAGGAAGATCAGACCTTATCTGACACAATCAGACTCTTTCGTCAGTGGTTCTTTGTTGGTGGAATGAGTTACCCAGTGCTCTCCATTTCTGTGATAGTTTTGGGTCTTTCAAGAAGGGTCTAAAGGCATATCTGCTGAACATGCACTTAGTTTATTAAGTGTTTCTTTGTTATGGTTTGTATATTATAGATATTTATTTTCATTAGGCTATTGATTGAATTGACATTGTCCTTTATTATTGCCATTCTCCTTAATGTAGTCTTACCAACTTTTTAAATTGTTTACTGTTAAATTTAACTACTGTATTGTTGTTGTATTTGTATGTCTGCTAAATACCATAACCATAACCATGCATCTTCTCAGACGAAGCACTGTGATATTACCTTGGTCAATTTATGTAAACAAGTTTCCATGGCAGCAATACAACTAGGAGCTTCTAAATAATGAAATGCTTGTTCCATGTAAACTGAGATTAATCCGTTTATTTAGCGTTCATGTAAACAGTTTGGTTGAAATCTTCAATCAGAATAATTTCAATCCGATTGAAAAAAAAAAAAACGTCCATGTAAATGCGGCTAGTGAAATACGGATTTGGCACAGAGTCAGAGTGACCCAGTAATGATATTGCTGTGTTTTCTTTTAAGGCATGTCCTTCTTATGGAAAAAAGTGTTGTATCCTGTGAGAATTTGGTGTTTGGGAGAATTTCACTCAAGGGTTTCAATCCTGAGATTGAGGTAATGTTTCATTTTTTTTCTACTTTCATTTTTTCTTTTGCTATGTTTAGATTAGATTAACCTCTATTGTCCAGTGTTTCCCACAGAACTACAGATTTTGTGGTGGTAGCCACACATGCATTGTTTGTGTGTGTGTGTGTGTGTGTACTAATATAAGAAGAAAACAGAAAAAGAATAATATATTTCTGATTATTTATTCATAACAGCACACATTAAGCAGATGTTACTTCTGCATTATTGATACATTTAACATTTACATTTATTATTTTAGCAGACGCTTATATCCAAAGCGATATTACAAGGGCCATTGTCCCCAGTGCAACTCGGTATTAAAGGGACACCAGGCAATCCTGATGCTTTTTCTCTACGAAACTCCCCCTCGCTCGGTCTGAAGCTCTTTTCCTTTTCTTTGCTTTGGGTTTTCGCTGCTTCTTCGCCGGCTCTGCCATTATACACACGTTTGCAACAATCTCTAACGTTGTGCTGTAAACTGATCCTGCTTCGGTCGGCGGGTAGGATACACCGAACTTGCAAGTGGGATATTCTTCCTACAGGCAGTAGGGGCGGGTGAGAGAGCCTTCATTCGCACGTAATGAGTCATTTTACCATATACCAACTTACGGAGATGATTAATTAACACGAAAACGTTGCCTGGTGTCCCTTTAAGAGCCTGGCTCAAGGCCACAACAGTGGAAGCAAGGATTTGAACCCAGAAATTTTCAGGCTACTGCTTCAGCCCAGCTCCTTAAAGGGGTGGTTCAGGATTTTGGACATAGGACCTCATTTCCAAGTTTCCAAGACTGGATGAAACGTGTTGAAAACGGTCTCCACTGATAAATATCACACTTGCTTACATGGAAATGAGGTCCAAAATCCTGAACCACCCCTTGTTATCTGCAATAGTTTTTTTTTGGCGAAACAAGCTCACAGCCGAACGAGTCATAGCACTGAAGGGAGAGGCAACTGGCATGTGATCTCCCCACGGGCCAATGGATGTACAAGTTTTCTCCTGTGCCTACGATATTTAATCCAGTGTTTTGTCAAGTTGCAAAATGCTATTCGTTTTAACAATTTTTTATTATAGTATGAAGTACTTTTTGTATAGGGTACTATCTTAATTGCTTTATACTCAATTCTTGACCAATGGCTATTGCATCTGTCTATTGAAAGTGAGAATGTGGCATGTGATCTACTGTGTAGGCTTCATAAAATAAAATAAACAGATTGCTAATGGCCTACAAGCTGATCTGGGGTGCGTTTCCCATACAACTACGGAGGTTAGCTTTTTACTAACAGGATGCATCGTTCAACTAACCAACATGTAAGTTACGACTGTTTCCCAAAACTGTCGTACTTACATAGTACTGTAAGTTTGGACCATGATAGTTTCCAAACTTCAGTAGTCTGGACTAAGGTGGTTAATGACGTTTAGTAGCACATGAACGGGCACCTGCACATACTTCTGTGGCGCATTGCGTTAAGGCCGGCAGATGACAGCCGCCGTTGCACAGCAGTTACCAGTCCCCTGTCCAAGAGCTCGAATCTGGGTTAAGATTTTGACAACAATATTGACATTGTTGTTTACCTAAGTTTATCTTTTGTGCAGATCATATTATCAAAATCAGAATCAGCCTTCTTGGCTTGGTTTGCGTAAACTAACAAGGACCCCCCCCCCCCCTCCATGAAAATCAAAGGCTACATATTCTCAGCTGACTCGTCAAAAAGTGCGCACCACCTTATTATTATCTGCAAGTGTGTGACTTTTACTTACGTGCACATGGCTGCAAATTGACTTTTAATTTATGTATTTTCTGCCTTGGGCATTTTAAAATATGGATGTATGGTGGTTAGAAGTGTAAATATCAATTAGAAACCTAAATATATTTATAATTATTAATTTGCAAACAAATAACTGGCGTCAGTGACGTCTTTGACATGAAGATCCCTGGAACTATGCTTCTACTAGCATTCTACCACAGGTCAAGAGGTGTAGTTGTAACTACACAACTTTACGATAGTGGTTGCGACGTTCGTTGCTACTATGGTTTTGGGAAACACTAACGTAGTGTAACGATGCATTGGACTATGTAAATTCCAAATATGAATGTAATTCTGCGGCATAAAGCAGATGTATTTGTTTATTGTACAGAAAAATAAAAATGACATGTCAAGCAGTCAATTGACTACATTGCAGTCAAGAAGTAGGGCAAATTAATTTACGAAACCAAAACGCGGGTCATAGTTGTCTAAGCCTCTATAGTGTAGCCTGTTAGACGTCGCAGAAGCCTACCCAAGGCTACAGATTAATTCTGAACAGTTATTTACGGGCTCAATTATCACACCACTGTTATGATTTGCGTAGTTGCGTTAACACAACACTGACAATAATGTAGACCGCAAATTTCGATTTCCGTTACCACCGTGTAGTCAAGTCTTATGCCATACCCAAGTAGCCTAAATCGAGCTTTTTCAGAAGGGGTGGCAGGCAGAGCGATGTACAGTGGCAGAGCGACACACAGTGGCTGAAAGTGGTGCTAAAGCTTCACGCAGCTTCACGCCTCGTAATGCACGACTGAAGTGGCCATTTGAAAGCGATGCCCACTGTATGAGTAATACTTAAAATCGTTTGTGTTATTTTTATGATTCAGTTACAAATCCTGATACACACACACACACAATACATATGAGACACTTCTCATCCCTAAGGTGGTGCAAAGGGTGCACCTGTAGAAAAGATTTGTAACTGTACGACAGCTTTTAGTGCGTAGAATATTGATTTTGTAATTGTAGAATATCTATCTATAAAAGCAAGAAGCGTCTGTGTGTCCTAATGTCTGTGGCACGCATATCTCGCTGACCGTTTGTCAGACTGATTTCAAACTTGGCAGGTGTCTTGCTACGGGCATGAGTAAGTGCAGTGCCAAATTTGACGTTGTTTGAATACTAAATGCAAAAGATATCGTTAAATATATCGGTAAAAGAAGCACACTTTGGCTTTCGCCGCTAGCCACTCCCCCTCCCACACAGCACTGTACTGTAAGCTACCAGTGAGGATAGAAGCAGGGCTTTGGCAGAACTGGATCAGTGTAGGTTACACGGGTAAAAACTTAAGCGAGTGCAAGATGTGTTCACATGTCTGACCTCAACAATAAAGACCCCCTGTATGCGGTTTGCTTGCATAAAATGACGGATTTTGCAACAACACGCCAACACACACAGGTATGCAGTGGCTCTTCAAAATGACTGCAAGGTCCTAAATTGAAACGAGCGATAATGGTCCCGAATTAAAGAACGTCTCAGAATGCCACACATGCAAAGCATAACCAGCGACAAACAACGAGTGGCAGACAGAGTGTGATGTCACTTATAGGCCACCAGAGACTGTTTTTGAGTCACACCGTTGCAAATTTCATATGATGATGCATCATTCCACAAAATGGTTTGTTTTCTCTATCATCAAGTTATTCAATAGGCTAAGCATATAGCTTTGACTCAAAACAGCTGTTAGGATTGTCATTTTGATTTGTAAAAAATGTCACATGCAGCCATGCTTAAATTCTGCTCACTTCACATTTATTATATTATTATATTATCATGTATTCATTATTGAATGCTTACCTGCAATTATGTTTTTCCCTATCATCCTATTTTTAAAGCAGGCCTACCTGCAGGCATGTACTTGGGCTACAGGAATAGCATGTTTGAACGGGCACTGCACTAGTATTTGTAATGGTAAAATATTTTTAACTGTAGGATGATTTGTAGTTGTAAAATCGATCCGTACCCGTAGAATAGATGTGTAATTGTAGGGCATATTTGTAATATTGACAATTACTTGTACAGGTCATTTTTACAGTTACAAATAATTTCTACAGTTTCAAAATGTGATACACACGTACAAAACATTTGAGTCTAATATTCTTCCATAGTTATGCCGCTCCAAACAAAATGCATGTCTCACAATAAAACGCACCACGTAAGAAATAAAGGCCTGCCTCGAATACAAGCCGGCCCCAAATAAAGGTACTGTGCTTTGCGCAGCCGAAGTACACTGCAGAAAATGAAATTTAAGTGTTATTAATCTTATGATAAGATCAAAAAATCTATTTGGTATTGTTTTTAGTATGAAAAGACTTACCTAGTGCTCTCTCGAAAGATCATTTTGACATAATTTAAGAAGACTTTGACTTATTTTAAGGAGTCTTATCAAGACAAATTTACTTAACGCACTGGCAGACAAATTTGCTTGTTTTTAGGACAAATTTGCTTAACACACTGGCAAAAATGTGCTTGTTTTCAGGATGAGATGTCTTAAAATAAATCAAACTTTTCTTAAATTAAGTCAAATGATTTCACGAGAAAGCGCTAGGTAAGTTTCTTTATACTGAAAACAATACAAACTATTGTTTTTTATCTTGATATAAGACTAATAATCTTGGTTAGATTTTATTAGATAAGCAGTTTTTTGCAGTATAAATAAAACTAATTTGAGGATTTACGATAGTCTGTCTCTTAAACATTCCCATTCAGGCAACTCAAAATCGGGACTGTCCCGGTTAAACCAGGACGTCTGGTCACATTCTGTGTGAGTTGAATAACTTGCCTTTTCAGATTAAATGTCCATACTGGTTAATAAAGACATGTGAACAGTCTCTAAAATAAGGGTAGGCCTAGTCCTTAGTAGCCTATAGCGTCATTGAAAGTTTGCACGTTCTTTTAAACGCGCATCTTTTTTTCTCTCTCGCTCTCTCGGGGGTAGCCTGCCGAGCATTTGCTCTGCAGCCAGATTGTGCGTCGACATTGCCCAAAATGCTTGATTGCATTGCATTCTCCACATTTTAGCTAAATTTTCATGTACCACATCATCATTTTTGTTCAGTGAATCTTTTGTAAATTGCTTTACAATTACTATTGGGCCCACATTGGCTGCCTTCGTTATCACCTCAGCTTGCAGCCATTCACTCCGTGCCTCCGTGCCTCCAAAATGCTTGATTGCATTGCATTCTCCACATTTTTCGCTAAATTTTCATGTACCACATCATCATTTTTGTTCAGTGAATCTTTTGTAAATTGTTTTACAATTACCGTCGGGCTCTCGTTGGCTGCCTTCCAGCTCACCTCAGCTTGCAGCCATTCACTCCATGCCTCCACATGCCCAAAATGCTTGATTGCATTGCATTCTCCACATTTCTAGCTAAATTTTCATGTACCACATCAGCATTTTTGTTCAGTGAATCTTTTGTAAATTGGCCACCGCCTTATTGCCCAGCTCACCTCATTTCACTGCTTCATCCATCTTCAACATTCCCGGTAGAATTCTCAATCTTTTTGGCGTCTATGTGTCCAGTTACATAGTGTCTGTTCTTGGTTTTTGTGAAAAGAATTTATATACTTATAAATATACTTGTATATGGTTTTTCCTCTTCATGATGCATTTTTTGACTGATGTGACTTATAGTCCGGAAAATACGGTAATTGGTTTTGTATGTGAAAGGGATGTGAAACAATGTAATATTTTCTTATACAGAAATTGATGACCGTAAGAAGTCAGAACGTTAATGATGAAGAGGAAATGTCCAAAATGGACACTGATATAACTGATGAAGAAATGGCAACAAGGTAAGCAGTTAATTTTTCTTGTGAGAAAGCACAACTCATAACAACCCACGACGTGCTTAATAGTTCCCATCACCATAATAATCCACCGTTTTTGTGGTTATAAGTCTGTAAGTAAACGGCAGTATCTTGGAGTTCATATGGAATTACTAGTAATGATGAAATTTAAGGATGAGGTTTAGTTCTGTATGATAATAAACTGAATATCTTTCATGTGTGGTCAAAAATAGGCATTACAAAACATCACCTCGGGCTCTGGGAAACATTGACATGTTATCAGGGCTGTGGGGAGATTCCTGAAAAAACAAACAAATATTGAATCACTTAATCTTTGAGTTCATACAAACCCTTGTACCATAAAAACCTTGTGTGTCAGGTATTCTTGAGATATCACGCTCACGGTGGGTTTGACCTTTACTTCATCATTGAGTCCATACAAATACACCACACCAAATTTGAAGCATGTGCCTCAAGCCGTTCTGAAGCTGTGACACAAGCATGAAAGCTGGCCTTTGGAAAATGTAGTTGAGAGAAAGCCTAATTGTATGCAATGCAATAGGCTACCTGCAAAACGGGGCTTTCAGTTGGTGTTGGTGACTGCTCATTCTGCACCCAGATAACAATTAGTCATTGAATCTGTGTTAAATCAAGATTACTTTGTAAATGTTAAAATCATTGAATCAACGTCGCACTGCAACATTGATCACTTTTGCACACTTCATTAATATTGAAGCAACTTTGAAATTCGAACTACAGATCAATGGGATTTCAGTGGTATTTCCACTAAAATGAATATTGAAACAATGTTGAAATTACCACCAAACTAAAGATCAACGTGATTTCAATGGTATTTCAATTGCAATTTTTCTCACCAATATTGCGATTGAGATGCAATATGCAATTATTTTAAACTCTTTATCTTCTGTCTTATTCAACAAAGACAAGCAATATATCATTCTATAGTATGACCAACACAAAATTACGTAAATTAAACATAAGCTGTTCTTTCCTGGTGCCCAGGCCTATGTTATGATGGCATTAGGTGATTGAATATGATTAATGAAT